>NC_081517.1:14354333-14668083 GCF_030273125.1 Centropristis striata
GAGCTTTTGCCTCCCCCATCTGGTTGGGAGAGCAATGAACAAACATTGTTCATGTGCACTTTTGGCCGAGTTTCTTTTTTAGCATCCACTCCGGAAGCTTTCCAGTGTTCCAGCGCGGGAAAGATGCCACAGACAGCACGACTCTGGTGTTCTCTCCCTGGTGGCGACAGGCTCAATCAGCTTTGTGTGAACCTGTTTGGCAAAAGCCTTGAATGTCATTGAACGTTCATTTATATGTTAAAGTCCCACATTCCAGCTTTAAGTGGGAGGCCGGATGTGAACAGGGCAGCTGAGTGTGTGTTGAGTTTGCATGTTAATCAAAGCAAAACAGGCAGAGAGAGAGAGAGAGAGAGAGAGAGAGAGAGAGAGAGAGAGAGAGAGAGAGAGAGGCTGATGAATGAGTGGTTTGTGTGTGTGTGTGTGTGTGTGTGTGTGTGTGTGTGTGAGTGTGAGACTTACTGAGTTTGAGCAGGAGTTTCTTGCCCAGTGTGTCCTCCGAGCCGCTCAGAGACAGGCTACTGATGAAAGGAGACGTGTCCGTCTCTATGGGAACAGAGGCCATGTCTGACAGAGAGAGAGAGAGAGAGGGAGACAGTCATGGCCCTTTCAATGATGAGCAGCTTTGGTCTCTGCTGGAGGAGACATTAAAGTCCTGCAAAAGTCTTTAAGATGAAGCTAAAGACGTCATGTCAGCTGAAGTCTGGAAATGTCTACAACTGCTCAAGACGAGATTTTAATTAATTTGAAAAGTCCTCTACATTAAAACATTTCTACCATGTATTGTTATGAGTGGTGGAATGTAACTAAGTACATTTATTCAAGTACTGTACCTAAATACAATTTTAAGCTACTTGTACTTTACTTGAGTATTTCCATTTTACTTCTACTATGCCACATTTAGCTGTAGACAGCGTACCAGTGTGTGCATCTGTCTCAGATCTGTCCTCTCTGATGTAAGGGATCTCATCCATCCTGAGAAACACGGAGTCGCTGGGACTCTTCTGGCCGTCAGACTTGCTGCCTGCAGCAGATACACACACACACACACACACACACACACACACACACACACACACACAAACACACACACACAAACACACACATCAGAATACATAGGACATATTTTTCCTTTATCAGATTAAAACCCATTTTTCAAAGTCTGTCTTCCACCAGAGAGACTTTGAACTGGTTTTCATTAGATTAAAGCCAAGAAAAAACTAAATGCTACTATAAAAATATGCACTTTGTAATATCCAAATCCCCTGAAAACAATATTAGTCATATAACAAAGTTTTAAATTATATATCATTGTATTACAGTTGCTGTTGTGAAAAAATAATCTGTTCTTTCCCACTGGTTCCCATTTATTTGTACCTGTGAATTTAACTGTTTACAGGTTTTACCTTTGTTTTTGTAAGCAGCAAAAAGTGAAATCAGTCCTTGACTACAATCAGTGTTCATTCGTAGTGAACACACAAACACAGTTGGCCTCCATAAGGAGCATCATTTCATACCACTTTGAACAGAGTAATTAAGCTAGAGTGGTGCATCGATATTCATGTTTATGTTCTCCCTCCCAGTGGTGCATTCAAAGAAAGATTACTGACTCAAGTTCTAGTCTGCAGTAAAATAAATGCAGCTGTAAGAGACAAGTGTCTGCATGAACTCAACACTATTATTTACTTATATATACAGTATTTATATTATATTTTTACTTTTACTATGTTTTTGCAAAGTAGTGCATATGGAATGATACTAAACATACAACCAATCAGCTTATTTGTAATAATAAAACACTCTGACAAAAATCCAGTTGGGAAAAAGTCTGCAGGTGTTATCTGTGCTGCTTTCAAATATCCACACTCCTGTATATGTAACATGCACATAATATACAGTATATATTCTTCAAAAAACTGTCAATAAATCTCCTACAAATCTTGTAAGTGAAGCCAATGTGCAATGGCCTTAAATCTGCATTCTTTTACTGGCCAGTAGGGGGCGACTGTACTGGTTGCAATAAAGGTCAGATTGTATAGAAGTCTATGGGAAAATGATCCTTCTTTTCCCTTAATTTATTTCCTCAGTAAACATTTTCATTATGAGTTTATGGTCTCAATCTCTAGTTTCAAGTCTCTTTAAAACAATGTGTAGGGATGTCAATTATTAAGCAGTTGTAAGTTAATTGCTTTTACTTATTTGACTGCGTGCCATAATTGTCAGAAAATGATTTACTGTAGTATGCAGCTGTGCCACCAGGTGGAGCCTGTTTTTAATGAGACTGAGTTACAGGTGCGCTGGGTGAGCATAACCCGAAAGGGCTGTACAAACACTTCAACAAACGCACCTCCATGCTCTCTGAGTAAGGAAAAAGTCACAGCATGACTCACTCTGCTGAGGTATAAATTGTGAAGCATAAAGTTTGGAATATTCCACAGAGTTGCTGTTTGGTGGCCATGTGGTTTGGCTCTTAGACACCCATAGGTACGTGTAAAATACAGTTTTGAAGCCTCAAGTTTGGCCTCTTGGCCATAGCCATCTTGATCTTTTGGGGCCAAAATTTGGCCATTTTTGGACGAGAACATGTTTACATCAACTTCTTTCATACAGTCTGCACCCAAAACCAATAAAAATCTCTCAGCCAGCCAACAAAAGTCTCAAAAAACTCAAAGTGCTTCGCATCAGGATTCATTAATAAGAACAAACAAGCCTGCTGCCTTTTCTTTTTGTTTCTGTTTTTCTATTATCTCATTCATATTCAATCATTCCTCTGTATGACAGTCTGTTTATCTCTCCTCGGACTCTGTCTCCGTCAGCCTTTTTGAAAGCATCTGCAGTTTAAATGAGGTTATTGAACTCAATTTATTCTCAGTATGCAGAGAAACTTATTCCGAGGGGAACCAGCATCGTTGGTCCTTGACTGTGAATCTGCTCCTGGAGTCGAGCACACTTACGGACGATGCGGTTCTTCTCGTTGAGCAGCGAGGTGCTGTGTGGGACGCTGGACTGCTGTCCTCTGGACCGGGCCGAGCTGGGCCGGCCAGTCTCCCTGGGCGGGGGCATGAGGGTGGCGGTGGTGGTGGAGGAGGTGGTGCTGTGGTCAGGGGGCATCAGCGTGGCGCCGTGCTCTGCAGCCGGGGGCTCCGGGGTCGGGGTGGTGCCTTCTGCAAGACGGGCGTCGGCATCGGGCGTCTGAGGAGAGCTGTCCATCCGGGTCGCTGTGACAGCATTCTGGTAGTGGCTGCGGGTGATCTGAGCAGAGGATTATGGGTTTTATTAAGGGTTATGGTGGAAGTTCTTTCCACTCTTGTCAAATACATTTACATTTACATTTAGTCATTTAGCAGACGCTTTTATCCAAAGCGACTTACAGGAAGAGTAAAAAGCAAACAATCAAGGTATAGTGCAATAAGAGCTATTAGTGCTAGTGACAATTCTTTGAGGAGTAGACTTATCATGTGGTCTAGGAGAGAAGATGCTCTCTGAAGAGCTGGGTCTTCAGGAGTTTTATATATATATATATATACATAAATAGAGACTCATCTGAGGTTGTGGGACCTTCAGGGGTTACCTTGATGATCTGCAGATGCGTAAGCTGTCTGACAGAGTAGTCCGGCAGGTAGACGTTCCCCCCTCCGTTCAGCTGGCCCATGCTCCCTCCATATAGCATGGACTCAGAGCGGTCCAAGCCACTGCTGCGAGACGGGGATCTGTGCACTGTGCAGGAGTAAAAAAGAAACCTCTAAATCTTTTATTAAACACTTTTTTATAGACCGTATCTAATCATGAGTGAGCTCAGGCCTGCTGCTTCATTCTGCCCTTCTTGATATAAGGTGGTCTAAGCCCATTTCAGCTGAAAGCTTCCATTCATTTTAGTCACTTCACTCCATGAATGCCGCATTCATTTTTTTTTCGGCACTTAAACTGCTCGGAAATGTTCACATATTTCAAGCTGTTCAGAGAAATTTAACTGAAGATTTCTGGAGATGTTGAGTGCTGCTGATTTGCACTCTGTCTGTAATGCATCCCTCATCTGTAACTGCTTAAAAAAACCTTTAAAAAACCCACTCTGTTATGGGAAGAACATGCTATCTCCACACACAAGGGCCCCACACATGCCAGGGGGTTATAACCCAGTACAGTAGGTATTTGTGTACTTTACTTCTACAATTGAGCCACTCTGAGCTTAAAAATAAGCACCTTTTCGGACTAAATTTTCAGTTTATGGGTTTATTGGGAATAAGTTATTGTTCTGTAATCAGGATAAGTTTGATGTTTAGTTTGATATGGTGGAGAGGAAGGTTTGATTTGGATGTTAAGGAGCAGCTTGTCATTGTTAGTGTGTGTGCGTGCGTGCGTGCTTTCATGCGTGTCTGTCTGTCTGTCTGTGTGTGTATACCTGCTGGCATGATGGAAGGAACCCCAAAGTAAGAAAAAGCTCCGTTCTCAAACTTTAGCGCCTCCTTGCCGAACTCCACCTCAACTCGACCCTGACGAAACACAGAAACACCAGGTGAGCCGACCAGTTTCACATCTTATTTCTAATATTTGTTGCAGTATTAAAAGCAGGCACCTGAAGGACCAGGATGAAGTAGTCCACCGGTTTGTTGCGCTGGAACAGGAAGTGCTGCTGCGCTCGCTTGTTCCTCTCGTCGAACTTGAGCTCCTGCACCACGCTGGGGTGTTTGATCAGCCTCAGCAGGATCTTCTCCGAGATGTGAGCTGGTTTGAAGGGCTCCACCTCTGATGGAAGAGAGGAGAAGAGACAAAAGGCTCTTATGGACCAATCAGGAGGATTTTCTTCCCACTCAGGACTCTAATGGGTGAGTATAATCATATTAAATACCACTTTGTCCCTTTCAAAAAAAGTAGTTAAAGTTTTGGTTAGTTTCTACTGTTTCTACTTCAGACTCATTCTGTTTCTGTCCCTTCTTGTATTGAAATTTGTTATACATTTAACCCCAACTTTAGCTATAAATGTGAACATAACCATACCCTCAAATTCCAGGTATTGTAGGAAATCTGACGCAATAAAAGCTGAATGCAGGATTATGTTGTTAATATTAATAAACAGGCATATACATTAAATATATGTATTTAAAGTACATATAAATATATGATATTTAGCTGTTTCATAGCTAAATGGGTTTTTTTTACTTTAATATGACGATAATTGTTTTTCTTTTGCTGCCGTACTTTTTACTGTTTTTTTTTAATGATTTGTTTTTACATTTTTCTGGTTCTTTTTGTTGCCCTTCTTGTGTGGACATTTATTATACATTTAACCCTAACTTAATCTGTAAATGCGAACATAACCATAAACTCAAAGTCCAGAGTTTTGTAGAAAATCTGATGCAATAAAAGATGAATGCAGGATTTTGGTGTAAATATTCATAATCTCTCTGTGATGTCCTCTACACCTACTCCCTCTCACACCATGCATCATTCTGTTATGCACAGAGCTTTCAGTGCATTTCCACCCCTGGAACGCCTGGTATGAAGTGTTTTCCTAGATGTGGTTTAAATGAGGAAGTGGTCGAAGAAGTGGAGTTCAATGCATGTGATTTAACGCACGTGACATCGGATTCATCTCTCATGCAGCAGAATTAATACAAGTACAAGGACGTTAAAGCAATTTATACAGTCGTGGCTCAGTGCCAGATATTTTGGGTACATTGAAAGTTGCTTCACATCGTGCTTACATGGTAAAGTTGTCAACACACATAATAAAGGTGCATCTCAATAAATAAGAAAATCATAGAAAGTTTATGTAAGTAATTCAATTCAAAAGGTGGAAATAACATTATATAAACATTATATAGACCCATTACACACAGAATGAAACATTTCAATATATTCATTTCTTCTAGTTATAATGATTATAGCTTACATTTAATGAAGACCTAAAATTCAGTGTCTCAAACTATGTAATATTACAAAAGACTAATTTTAAGTATGTTTAATATAGAAATGTTGGCCTCTGAAAAGTATGTCCATCTATATGACTCAATACTTGGTTGGAGCTATTTGACTTGAACTACTGGAAATGGACTTTTCATCATATTCTAACTAATTGAGATGCACCTGTATATGGTCTGCTTATATAATCAACCTGTCATAGCTGACATCTCACTCCAGTGGTCAGTAGCGACACAAGTCTAGTTCCTTAAATACACATTCCTAAGTATCAAACTTATCTTTATAACTTATGGATACATGCTATGCAGAATTACAAAGAATGCATCCTAACAGCAGTTTCCCTGTCTCAGTCAGAAACACTGAGCCCATTTCTGTAACACAGTTTTTTTTAGCTTGTATTCATCTGTGGTGGAAGAAGTATTCAGATCCCTTACTTAAGTAAAAGTACTAACACTACACTGTTAAATGACTGCATCAAAATGTACTTAAAGTCTTAAAGGTAAAAGTACTTGTTATGCAGCACTCAGATTGTTTGATATATATTCCAAATATGTTGTTGGGTTTTTATTTTTATGCAATTAAATTTTACAACAGTAAATGCTGTTTACAGCTCAGGGCTCATTTAAACTACTTAATCATGTTTTTTTATATTAAATATTGACCTGTAAAGTAACTAAAGCTGTCAGCTAAATGTAGTGGAGAAAAAGTATAATGTTACATAAAATGTAAATACTCAAGTAGAGTACCTCAAAATTATACTTAAGTACAGTACTTGGATATGTACTTAGTTACTTTCTGCCACAGTTTTTTTTAATGCAGAATCCTCCAAAACAGCAAGAGATATGAAGCCTGAGGATGTAAACTGTAAGAGTTTTGTGGATGTTATCAGCCATGTGGGAGAATCACTTCCCCTCGGAGAAATTGTAATTCTCTAACTCGTTATAATCACATTAAACTCCGGCTTTAAGCCTTAATTTAAACCTAATTCTTAACCCTCATGTGTAAACTAAAGATATCCTCAGATTGGATGATACCCCTAGTTTCTCCTTCCCTGTGTAGATGCAGTTACCTGTGGACAGGAAGCGGTGAGTTGCCAGGAGGAGCTGAGGAGAAATATTCACTTTCATCTCGTTCTCCGACAGTTTGAAGATGGAGAAGTCCTGTTGCTTCCGCTCGTGGTGAGAAACACGGCGCTTCGTACGATTGTCAGCTGAGAACACACCCACAGAATCAGAATGAGTGTATTTAAATCACACCTAAATATCCAAACATGTCTGTGTGCATGCGTACGTACTGTAGAGGTCGGTCTCGTCCAGGATCTCTGACTTGATGATTTCCTCGATGACGTCCTCCAGCGTGACGATGCCCATCACCTCGTAGAAAGGGTCGCCCTCGCCCTCGTTGTTCACCCGCTGCACGATGGCCAGGTGGGACTTCCCTGGAGGAAAAAAACATCCTCACGGTTATTAAGGAAACAAGTTTTTAGATTGGAAGGTCCACTCGAGGAATATAATCCTCATATCTGAGCAATAACCTTATATTGGTAATATCAGAGTAGCTGAAATATCATAAATCATATATGTATATATATATATATATATATATATATATATATATATATATATATATATTATATATATATATATATATATATATTATATATATATATAAAAAGGTAAAAAGTCTGGTAGCAAAAGTTACCAAGCGCCAAATACCTGTAAACAACAGTAAAGTTATTTTACACATCATTTCTTTAAAAATAGGGACTATATGCATTAAATCAAATTAAATGTATATATATATATATATATATATATATATATATATACAGTATATATATATATATATATATATATACAGTATATATATATATATATATATATATATATATATATATATATAACTTATGTAGCTGTCTTTTGCTGCCAGACTTTTTTTTTTTTTTTTACAATTTCTTTAAAACATTTTTTTACATTAAATTTCAAGTTCTGTTCTAAATGTATTATTTTACAGAGAATGTCTTTGAAAATACAGATAATGTAAAGTAAATATCTGTATTTACTATTAATATTTTAATACTTTAATATGACAGTGTGAGGCAACTTTTAAGTTTTTATTTTTTTTAATGACTTCTTTTAACATTTTTTTCAAAGTTTTACTGGAAGAAAACAGAAAGTTTACTTAATTTTACATTCAGCAATATGATGAGTATTTTTCTTTTTTTTTTACATTATTTTTACATAGAATTCACTGTGATTTAACATTCAAGCCCATTACGAGTTTAATAATACAAAAAAAAACTATAATGTTCCATTATATACATTTTTCAGACTTCTAATTTAATTGTATGGTTAATATTTGTAATAAAGGTAATTTCCTTTTTTATGGCATTTGCACGTGAAACTTTGCATTGTAGAAAACAACAAGAAAACCCCTGAATGCATGTAAATATATCAAATTGTAGAACAAAACACATCATTAACAACAAAAACACAGATGTGCAGCTGTTTTACTGTAAATTAAAAAAATGTCTGACTGGTATTTCACTGATATTTAAAATCATCAATAAATGAAATGTCATTTTCACAAGTTGCTGTAAAGTCTTTTATTGAAGGTGCTGATGTCTTGGCAGTAATAATTACTTAGGTAATCAGTTAGTTATTTAACTCAGAAAGGGTCAGAGCCACTTACAATAAATCAAAGAACAACATCTAATTCATTAGAAGAAATGGAAACCAGGATGCAGTTGCTGCATATTGTCGAGTAAATAAGATTATAAATGTAGATTTGGGATTAGATCTGAGTAATGCTGCATCTTCTCACATGAATGTATGACTCACGCTGAGTGGGAGCTCTTCTCTCTGATGCTTTGTAAGTGGAGCAGCAGCAGGAGCTAAATGGAGTGGGTGTAACAGCGGCAGGATTCAGTACAAAACACACACAAACACAGTCCGTCACATGGATACAGTGCTGAGTGTGTTTACCTCCATCACGATGAGTGTGTGTTGTGGAGGTGAAATCTTGGGGCGTTTCCAAAAATAAATGGAGTAATTAATAATCTGTGCACTGCTGGGTGAAAGGAGCAGAGTCTTTTACAGAAGAAGGAAATACAACAGACAGGCCAAATGGGATTTAATTTAATTTAGGATGAGTGGATCTTTAAATGAAGGCAGGACTGTCTGTGAAAACAGATATTCTTCTTTTTTCTTGTATGATTTTAATCGACAAAGTTTCTCCACATAGAGTCATGAAAAAGCAACACCTTAAGTTGTGTTTACCCAAAATTAGCTCATGCTTTTTGGAGATACAGTAAGTTGCATAAAAAGCATAAAAAATGACTAATCGACTAAAGAAAATCTAGTCAAATAAGACCAAAATTAGCTTTTATTAGTCAGCTAATGACTAAGCCCAGAAAGAACAAAAAGGGTTGTGTGTGTGTGTGTGTGTGTGTGTGTGAGTGTGTGTGTGTGTGTGTGTGTGTGTGTGTGTGTGTGTATCTGATGCCAAAGTGCGTATTACCAGCTAACGAGCCTCTGCAGCAGTTGTGTTTTGTGTTGCGTCACACATCTCACTGTTGCATTCACAACTTAACTGTCAGTTAGACGCACAAACAAATATACAGAAATATGCCACAGACACACACAGACACACACACACACCCACACACACACACACCCACACACACACACACCCACACATATGAATTACATACACAAAGTACATACACTGACAGAAAACAGAGTGAATCGTTGTTTGTAGCTCCTCCTCAAACAATCTGGCTCTAAATCAACTTCCCTACTGAGATTCTCTCTCTGCTCCTACACTCCCTGCCTGCCAAATACTACCTCTCACACAAACACACACACACACACACACACACACACACACACACACACACACACACACAAATGCACGGTATTCTGGCAGAACTGCATTCAGCTAAATAGGTCAGCCTTACATACAAAATAGTCTGAAAGAGGGAGAGGAGAGAGCACTTACAGCTAATGTGTTACATGCTCTTTCTCTCTGTATTCTGCACAAGTTTCTTTTCCTCACGCTTCTTCTTCCTTCTAGCATTTGTTTGACCTCCAAAACTTATCTAATCTCCTTGATTTTCTCCAAAACAAGTTTTCGGATTGGAAGGTCCACTCAACAAATATACTCCTTATATCTGAGTAATAGAAATATCATCTCAATCCAAAGCACTTTGCAGCTAGTTTGGACCTACATTGTATAAAAAAACGTAAAAAGTTGCCAAATGCTTACCATCAAATCACTGTAAACAACTGTAAAATTATTCTACAAATACTTTCTTTAAAAATAGGGATAATATACAGTAAACACCTTTATTTAATATATAGATATATAAATGTATGAATATCTATCTGTTTAATAGCATTTAAAAAAACTTTAATATAATGATCATTGCTCAGAAACTTTTGCTGCCAGAATTTTTTTTTTTACAGTTTTACTGCAAAAAAACAGAAAGTTGCCTGAATTGTCATTATTTTTATGTTGAATTCACTGTAATTTAACATTCAAGACCATTAAGCAATTTAATAATACTGTAAAAAAAAAATCATATTAATATTATATTATATTGATTTACAGATTTCAACTTTTATTGTATGGGTTATTTTTGTAATAAAGGTATTTTTTTCTTTCTTTTTTTTTAATGGCATTTGCACTTAATGTAGAGAGAACAAGAAAACCCATGTAGAATAATACAGTACCTTTCTGGAAAACACCTTTTTTTTTTTTACAGTGTCCCACTCGAACAGGCGTTCAGACCAAATAATTCTACCTGTGACAGATTAACCAACTCTCCTGCAAACTTGTTCTTCTGGCTCCTCAGATTAGATAGGAAAGTGACACACACACACATAAAGAAGGCGACTTTACGGCTGTGGTTGTAGATATTTATATACTCTTTGAAAATGTAAAAATAAAGCTTTAAATGCACTTATTAGAAAGGCTACTTCTTACAGAACTCCTCTGTGTTCCTTTCACACTGTGTCCCACGTCAGGAAGCAAATGTGTGACCTTCAGGGAACTCAGAGGTTGAACTCAGTAAGCAACAGATTTGACTGAATTCTAAAATTATTTTAGAAAAGGTGCCACGGACCAGGAAGGATTTCAGACAACCTGCTCGCTCATTTATATGCTTTAAATTACTTTGGATGCACTTGTTTTTTTCAGAATAAGAGCTCAAACTACCAAAAACAGTGACATGAATACAGAGAACAGATGGCAGGGAGACAGACTGTAAATACAGCACACTGAATATTTTATACTCCTGCCTCTTGGGAGACAGTATAGTGACAAGGACAGAGAGAGGAGAGGAGTCAGAGCGAGAAAGTGAAGGCTTGTGTCGTGTGGATACATGGCAGTAAAAGGGCAGTAATATATCATAGAAATTAATCTCTGTCAGTGGGAAAAAATGGTTAAATAAAGCCCCACCTTCCTTGTAGCAGGTCCACATTATTAAGGGTAAAATGTGCTGTAAGTGTGAAGCTAGAATAATCTGTGAAATTGTCAAAAACTGAGAAGATTATGCTTCTTTAGGAGATAGCATGGTGAAATATTATTGCTTTCTTATTATTTATTTGGACAGAGAGTTTGAGGCCGTACCACAGATCTTTAATGTGACTAAAGCTTTAATTTAAGCACACTGAGACTTTCCTTATCTTAATTTTGAAGCTAATGCTGCAGTCGCAGTGTCTTCTGGCTCGGCATTAGAAGACACATTTCTCTACTTTGAGCTTGCTGGCAGAGGGCTGCAGACCCTGGTCCAGCATTAGTGTGTAATGTTCGCCGTTCAGCTTCCCATCTGTGTAACCAAGCTTCCCCTGGCACAGCGATGGCTCTCTGTACCGGCATGCTACTGCTGCCGTTGTTCACAGCGGGGAAGGTGTAAACTTGGCTGGTGTCATTTGTGCCAGACATACTGCTTAGCATTCAGGCCAAAAAATCCCTCTGTGGTCTCACCAGTCTCTGTTCCACCTCTGCAGTGCCTTTGCATGTAGTGAAATCTGTGGTTTACTAACTCTTGGCAGGCAACAACGTGATTTATTTTGCAGATTCTGCTTCTTCTATCCTTCCAGTGAATTCTGCTGCAGCTAATGAGCTCTTTGTGCATGCATAGATCTGAAGATTGGCTTATTATGAGACTGTATAGAATTGTATTATTATTTACAAGCTGAAAACAGGTGATCCACAGAGACAGATTTAGACTTTCAAGCTTGCAAATATGAATAATAAAATGTTTCAACTCTCCAAAGGTCACATTTCAAGAGTTGGGAAGACTTTGGTGTGTCATGAGCTTTAAGTTGTAATGGGGAAACAACTTGGATGCCACAAATATATATATATATATATTATTGCTCAGAGCCCTTAAACATATATTAACAGCTGTTTCCAGTATTTCCATGATAGAAACTGATCATGTGAGCCATAAAAAATGTTTTTCCGATTATTCCAAAACAACGTGAATGCAGCAACAATTGTCCTTTCTTTACAATGCAAATGAAAGTGATGACTTCAGATCTACTCCAAAATTGAACATGTTCTTCCTCGAACAATGCTGCACCCTTCCACAAAGTTTCATGAAAATCAGGGAAGTAGTTTTTCTGTAATCCTGCTGACAAACAGCACACTAAAAACATAAGGTCCTTGGCCGGTCTATTCAATTTGCGTACAATGACACAACTTTGCACTTTCAAATTTGTGCAATGCATACGCCTTTTGCATGCACAGGATATGCACAGGAGCCAAAAAATAGCAACCACACCGGTTCCAGGGCGTCGAAACTTCATTATACATAAACATAACGATCGGTGATGTGAAAAGGTTGAAATGTCGGAAGCAAGAAGCACTTTAGGGCAAAGGCTCTAAAAGACAGTTTAAACATTAAATAAATGATGTAAATGCTGGAAGTGAAGTAGTTACGAGCATGACGTGACTACTGGATGTGACATATTTAGCAAAACGTGATGCAGGAAGTTAAGTAATGTTTGAAACACTTGGGATGAAACACCAACGCTGTTCTCCTGGATGAAGGTCTGGGGTTTGTTTGACCCTCCTGCCTCCTTAACTGCAACTTTTGTGCTTAATATTCCACCTCTGCATTATTCATCATAACTATAGCCCCTAGAGGGCACCAATAACACAAAACGTAAACATAGGGAAGGATTGGCGTATCATATGCAAGCAAAATTGGATTTAAGTGTATGCATTACACGTAATTTAAATGTGTTAAGTCGTGTTATTTAAATGTGTTAAGTCGTGTTAATTGCACACAGATTATAGAGGTTGGGCTGTAATAAGACAGAGAACAACCAGCTGTAAATGTAAATCAGTTCTCAATCAGAAACAGATCAGAGCAAATAAACTGATTAATGTTTCGAAGCATGCCACTGTTGGCCTGAAGCTGTTTGTGGGATGCGTTCAGACCCACAGAAGTGATAACGCTGAACACATCAAAGAGGGTTGTGTAACTGTAGATGTGTTGTAAATTTACTAAATGCTAAAGTACTGCACAGCTGTTTGTGTACGTTTTAGTGTGTTTTTGTCCCCAGAGCTCTCCCTAGCAGCATCAAGAGCAGAGAACCTGCGTTTGTTCTGCCGCAGTGCCAGAAGAGAGAGAGAGAGAGAGAGAGAGGGAGAGAGAGAGGGAGAGACAGACAGAAGGAAAGATGTTGTTTATAATCCTCTCGTCTGTGTAGATGATCTCATACAGATCCCTTTGTGGCACAGTGACACATAAATCATATTTTTTGTTCATCATACAACTCTGATGGCATCTGGTTTTGTACAAAATACTCCATTAACACACACAGATACACACATATGGAGGTTAAAGTCATAAGAATGTGTGTATATCGTTCTGGACAGCTGCATAATAATAAAACATATTATGCAGCTCAAATTGTGGACTTGTATCTTTGTATTTGTTAATCATTTGCAAAGATGTTTTGATGCATTTTCAAAATATGCCATGCAATCAAGCTAAATCAAGGATTATCTTGAAAATATGGCATTTGCATGACACTAGATTTTCACTCAGTGCTTATAATATAAAAAGATTTTGTAAGTGTAAATATATGAACTGTCTTTTGTCTGCTGTAAACAGAAGCGGTCAAGGTGTCCTTCTCTGTTTACCTCCGTCTCTTCCTGTCCTCACCACTAACTCCAGCAGATAAAAAAACAAACAGAAAACGCTGACTATGCAGGGTCTCTGAACATGCAGGATAGCAGCAAGCAGGAGCAGCGAGGCTTGTGATTGGCTGGTGAGCACCCCACCCATTTTATAGTCTTCAATAAGGCAGGGAGGCCAGCTGACTCCAGGCTGCTCTGCTGCAGCAGCTCTGCACACACACTCACTTTCTCTCTGTTTCTGATGCAGGGGAGGGCAATGCAGACTGAAACTTCTTCTCCAGCTCTTTTTTTACACAGATACACAGTCACAATACGTAATCACTGACTCCTGAGCAGCCTTAAAGGAGCAGGGGAAGGTTAGAGAAGGTAATGCCAGTCCAGGGACTCAAACCAGCAACTGTTCGCTCACATCCTCCTTAAATCTGCACAAGCTGTCTGCCAGAATCTTGTTTTCTATAAACAGTGTCTGGACATGTTTTTCCCAAATTGAGCGTACATAGAGAAATCAATAAATGTGATGTTTTTTGCACTCTAACCAAGTTGTTTTTATCCCAGCGTATTCCCAGCATCTCCTTGCAATTTTGTTTTGTTGGCTTGTTTATTTTGCTTCATACTTTTTCATTTCTTCTAAAAATATGTTCATACTGACTATATGTTTCCAAAGATATATGAAACACTAAAAAACCTGTCATAATTAAGGAAAAATATTGTTTTCATGTTAAACAAGATTTGGCTAGTCATGTTTTTTTTCCCTCAGGTCTAATTTAAAAAAGAGATGGCCCAATTAAATGTATCAACATGTAAGTAATTCAGAATTTCTTTAAACTTTTGACCTCCACTAAACTTCACCTCAAGTTTCTACATCCTGACACTGAGCTGTCCCAGACAAGCTGACAACAGAAAGAGAAATGTGGTGGAATAATAAATCCAAAGAGATGACCAGTTTTACTCCTCAAACTTCTCACTTATCTCACTGTGTGTATGGACCGTAATCAGGCGAGCTGTGTGGGCGTCAAAACACCTTCTGGCCAATCAAAGGGCTCCTTTACAGTAATGCATGATGTGTGTTTGAGCTGTTTCAGCAGGTGATCATTGGAACATGTCATCACTGTCAGGTGGCAAACCCACATCTCCAGATATGAAAGTCCATAGAAAATAACTGCATGTTTTCAGTACAATTTGGTTTCTTCTGCAAATTTGATAGTGTCTTCATCCTGACCACCCACATCAGTGTTGAACAGACGAGGGAGGTGTGAGGTCGTCACCAAACAGTGATAATGTATAGATTATAGGCTTGCCGTGCTAAATATTTTGCAGGTGAACAGATACTTTTTAAAAAAGCACTTAAAGCCCTTTAATAGTGGGTCGTTTGAGATTCACTCGATGCTCGTGTTTTATCTTTGGTGTTAGATTTTATTTGACACATTTGATTTATGCTTTTATGATTATTTTATGGATAGTGACATCTTTTTAGTACTTTGTTTTATGTATTCTTTATGAGTGAGTTGTTTTTAGTCTTTCTCTCTTCGTTTAGCTCACTGAGACCAGTTCTGATCAATAATGTTAATCTGGCACTGAAGTATTTAGTCATGACATTAAGATCAGGATAAACAAGATGAGTGGAACTTTCTCTCCCCCTGTAGTACTCCTTATCCAGAGGTTACCATGGTAACTAAACACCCATCAGATGAGTGGGGGAAATAATAAGTTATCTCATAATCAGTATAAGTACACATTCAGTAGCATTACCAGAACCAAATATTATATCTCTACATATACATATGTGCACAGTGTGATTTGGGATTGGTAAATAATGCACAAATAATATAACATCTGGATAATCACATAACTTGCAACTTTTACTATTTTGTATTTTGTATGCAATTTAATACACTGTATTTATAATTTTGCATGAACTTTTAGAAGATTTGACCACACTGCAGAATCACTCCACGAAAAGTAAAAGTCCCACTCAAGTTTTTATATATTCCAAATATATTATTAGATTATTATTATTGATGAATTTATGTAAGCAGCATTTTACTGTTAATGTAGGACTAATTTTGACTAATTAATATACTGTCATGTGTTAAATCTATCACTTTATTCATGTTAAATTTTGACCCGAAAAGAAACTAAAGCTGTCAGCTAAATGTAGTGGAGTGAAAAAGTACATAAATGACTGAAAATGTAGTGGAGTAGAATTATAAAGTTACATAAATGGAAAAGCACATGAACCTCAAAATTATACTTAAAAGTACTGTACTTGTGTAAATGCACTTAGTTACATTCCACCACTGGTGAACAAGTCTGTGAACACACACACACACACACACACACACACACTTGCCCTCATCACCTTTCTTGAACTCCTCCAGCATGGCGTCCAGCTTGGTGTCGTTGAAGACGCAGTGCAGCGGGTGTTTGTAGAACTGGGTGATGGTCTTCAGCGGGGTGCAGTCGTCCGGGTCCACGAAGGCCAGGTCCTTCACGAACAGGATGTCCACGATGTTGGACCGCTCGTTCTCATACACCGGTATCCTCGTGTAGCCGCTCTGCATCATGTCAGACATGGTGTTGAAGTCCAGAACCACGTCCGAGGACAGCATGAAGCAGTCCGTCAGCGGCGTCAGGACGTCCTCCACGGTCTTGGTGCGCAGCTCCAGTGCGCCCTGGATGATGTTGAGCTCCTCTTTGACCAGGTCGTGGTACGGGTCTGTGACGCGCAGCACCTCCAGGAGTTTCTCCCTGGTGTAAAAGTTTGAGATCTCCTGGTTGAGGATGAGGTCCAGCAGCTTGCTGATGGGGTAGGAGATGGGAAAGGAGAGCACCATCAGCAGCCGCGTCACCCATATGGTTTTGGAGGCGATGGCCAGACCGTGGCGCGACGCCACCGAGTGTGGGAGGATTTCCCCGATGAAAAAGATGCCGAAGGCGCAGATGACCGTGGAGAGCCAGGTCATGCCCAGGATCTGGCACATCCACACGGCGAGCGAGGCGTTAATGATCGCGGTCCCCAGCAGCAGAGTGCACAGGACGTAGTTGCCGTGTCGACGAACGGACTCGATTTTCCGCGCGTAGTTCTGCTCCTTGTCGGTGCCGCTGTTCTGGAGCACCTGCAGCTCCACCGGGTCCAGCGCCAGCAGGCTCAGGTTCAGCCCGCTGAACAGAGCCGACAGCCCGAGCAGCAACACGGACACCAGCACCTGCAGCCAGAGCTCCGGGACAGCCGAGCGCTCCACCACGGCCACCCAGAAATCCCTCGTCCGGTAGTGTTCCCACTTGGAGCCGTCAAAGGCGCACATGGAGTAGTACTTGATCTTCTCCCCCCTCCGTAGGTCCTTGGCCAGCAGCTCCACCAGCACCGAGTTCTGACTGGAGGCAGACTTGAAAGATCCTAAAACCTCGATGTCGGACGTCCTGGCGGTCTTGTCCATGCACATGTTCCGCTTCGGGTGAACTTGTCCCTCCCGTCCGGGAGTTGGCTCCTCGATGAACGCGATCCAGGGCGCGGCGTTGTTGGCGCGACTCGCCGCGGTGCGGTTGAGCCTCTGCGGGGAGGTGGAGTAATAAACCCGCAGCATGAAGCGGGTCCCCTCGGTGGTTTTCAGCACCCCGTCCGCCACGGACAGCTCCGCTCCGGTTTCCTCCGGCCGAAAGCCGAGCAAGCCGAGCGCCGGGGCGGGGAGCAGAGAGCAGGCGGCGAAGGAGAGCAGCAGCAGGCGGGAAGGAGAGAGCGGAGCCCCGCGGGAGCAGAGCAGGGCTCCGGTTCGGGACCGCGCGGCCGCATCCTCCGCAGCCATGATGCGGTGTGAGGTGCTCGTTCAGTCCAGAGCTCCGGGGTCACGTGGTGGCGCTGCGTGGTTCCGGTCCATATGGGAGAAGGAGGGACCAGCAGATCTCCGCGACCAGCGCTGATTATGATGTTCTGTTGCACTGACAGGGAGAGGCGCGCTCCACTGTGCCGTGACGTAACTTTCCAATAATAGCCTCGAGCTCACCACCATGACAAATGACTGTAGAATAATAATAATAATAATAATAATAATAATAATAATAATAATAATAATAATAATAATAACAAAAATAATAATCCAGGAGTTTATGTTTTATTTATTGAGCTAAATCACTGATTTGCAGTGATTTTCTTTGTGTTTTATGACTCTTTTGGGCTCACTTGTAAACGATTTCTATTGTGTGACCGTCAATGACTGGATCATATTAAATAGGCTAATAATAGTAATTTTTTTTACGAAGATAACAATGGTTGTAATAGTAATTAATTGTATTGCTGTTACTCATTGAAGCGTCCCTAGTTAGGTTATAGCCTAGACAGTAAAGTACAAATATATATTAGGTAAACAATGGCAGCAAAAGTTGACAAACACTTACCGTCAAATAACAGTAAACAACCGTAAGTAATTTTACAGATTCTTTTGTTAAAATTAGATATAAACCTGTGTACAAAACCCCCAATATCTTCAGAATAACTAAAGGGTTATTTTTACTTTAATATGACAGCAAGTTTTACTATTAGAACAGAAAGTTGCCTTTTACAGATTTCAACTTTTATTTTATGGTTAATATATGTAATAAAAGTAATTTACTTTCTGTAGCAGTTGCACTTATTGCTCTGGAAAATAACTTTTTTTTTCATTTTTTATAAAAAAAAATTAACAGCATAGTTATCTAACTCTAACCTACTTTATAGCATTTTTTAAATCAAATTTTCCATATTATTGCTCCTTTATTTCTAAAGTGAAGGTGGTCAACACTGATATTTTGACTGCCATACTGCTGTTATAATGCACTCATTACAAACTAATGGTTTTATCAATAGTTCATAAATAAATAAATAAAATAAATAATATTTTGAGCCCTGAGTACATTCACAGTGTGGTATTAGTACTTTTACTGAAGTAAAGGATCTGAATACTTCTTTCAACCACTGCTTCTCCCTCAATGTTTCATCTGTTTCTCTCTCAAGATTTCTGTGCATGAATTGATAAAAATGTGTGGTCCAAAACATGTTATTACTGGATACACTTGCAATATAAACATTGTCACAAGAATGTGGACACTGACATCTCATTCCAAACCTATAGGCATAAATTTGCTGCTGTAACCACCTCCTCTCTCTTCTGATTTCAGGCTTCCCACCAGAAACAAACAAACAAAACAGTGGAGCTTGACTGTGTGGTGGTGATGTCAGAGAGGAGGATGCAGTGCAAGCTGTGAGCATCATGCACAACTGGCATCATGCAAGAACACTTTTATATTCTTATCCTAACGTTCTCTTACTTTGTGATTTAACATTTATATTTAAACTGAAAATCACCCCAAAGTAATGACATATAAAAATCCATTAGTGAAAAACTGCATGTGACTCCTAAAACCAGTCTTGTAAATTGTCTTTGTGCCAAGGAGAAAATAAATCTATTCACAAGTGGTTCTTGCATGAGGCTCAATAATTCTCACCCTCTCCACCATGTGCTGGCCACACACCTTCAGCACCAGACTGATATCACAACAATGCACCACAGAATGCCACAGGAAGTCTTGTCTTCCTGTGGATATCAGACTCTTTAATTCAATCAGCCTACATCATGCAGAGAGATGGACGTCAGAGACACGAGCCTCCTCCCTGCTCTGTTTGAATCACACCTCATCATCAAAATATCTATTATACATGACCCTCTCTGTTCACTGTTTACTTCTTTGGCAAGTTTATATTTTTATTAATTTGCACCTTTATGAAACTTACTGTTAACCTGTGTTGTTGGTGTGATATTAACCTCTTTTTTTTAACAATTACATTCCAATTACTTTGTTTTCAAGTGTTTCATCACCAACATCGGAAGAATTCACAAGCTGATTTTTCGTATTATTTTTTTAAAATTCAATTTTCAAGAGCTTGGGATAATTTCAAGATAGACTCTGACAGATACTGGATTTTTTTGGAGGCCAAATACTGTCTGATACTAATATAATATTAGGGAGTAAAAAAAGTCTGATATGGATTTATTGGCCAATATTTATGTGATCAACACATTTTTTTTGTTATGATCCCTTAAATGAGGTCATCAAACATTTGTGAAAAATATTGAGGAATTTCGCCTTACTATTAAAAGTTTATATTTATGACACTACCTGTTATCACCTATATGTGCAGATTTTTTTGCGCCTTACTGATCATCTTATTGTTTATATTTTCCTTTATTTGCACTATATACACTACTGGTCAAAAGTTTTAGAACACCCCAACTTTTCCAGAATTTAATTGAAAATTATGCAGTTTAATGTCTCAGTGTACTCTGAAATGAATGCACATTTGCAACATTTAAAATTCTTTATTGAGCATGATAGTGTTTTGAAAGTAAAAGAAAGATTAAAAATCACATTTTATGTTGGACATAAAGACTAAAAAAAGACACAAAATGACCAAAAAAAGACACAAAATTACTTACAAAGACATGAAAATAATTCAAAAATGGACAAAATAGCCCAAGACTCCATAGAGTTAAGTTGTTAATCCACTTCTTGTTCCCTGAAAAAGGCCTACCGTACTTGTATAATTCTGAAATGTACATTATTTTTCAGTTTTGGCTAACCTTACCTTTTTTTATTTACCTCTGGCAGTTCACCACTTACCTTTGTACCCTTTCAAGCTGTTCATTAGACTTGAACTGCTTGAATTTCAATAAAAAACTGGAAAAATTGGGGTGTTCTAAAACTTTTGACCGGTAGTGTATATTTGAACTTTTTCCCAGTTTGTAACTATATAACTATAACTACTTGTATTGCAACTGCTGCACAACAATTGACCTTCGGATTCATACAATATTATTGGTTATTAAAATTATTGGTAACACTTATAATAAGGATGCAAATCATATTTTTAAGTAATGCTTAACTAATGCATGATTGATGCTGATTTAATGCAGGGTAAGACCAAAGTGCTTTACACTACAGACTGCGCTCATTCACCCATTCACACACACATTCATACTGGTGGCCGAGGCTACCAGGGCACACTGGTGCCACCTGCCATCATCAGGAATTCATTCACACACCGATGAACGCAGCATCGGGAGCAATTTGGGGTTCAGTATCTTGCCCACTTCGACATGTAGGCTGCCATGGTCAGGGATCGAACCACCGACCATCCAATCAGTGGGTGGACACTCTACCAACTGTGCCACAGCCACCCAAAGTTGTAATGCTGAAATTTCAGATGAGTTTCCCTCCTAAACTAAACCTCTGTAAATATAACTCCCCATTAACACAATACGACTGGTAGCACAAAAAGAGAAGCATAACTACCTACCACTACCTACCACATCAAGACATCCAGAAATTAGCCACAGTTGAGAAGTTTTGTTTTGAAATAAAATTTTGAACTGAGCCATGTTGGTTTTGAACAAGCTGACTCTTCAGAATGAAACAGATCACTGGCGATCATGTGTTTGCCTGCTGTGTGAGTGTATGATTCTGTCTGTCTGTCTGTCTGCATATTTGCAGCTAATCTCTCATACTACTGGACCTAACATTTGTTGGCATATGTGTGACCCGATGCGGAAGGACCTTTCATGGTTGCTGTAATTCATCAATTTTAATAAACCAGTTTTATTCATTGTTTTGTATCACAGTTGACTGCTGACTCCTTACTCCTCCAGCCAGCAGGGGTTTCAAGTTGCTGCTTAAATTACATAGCAAAAGTGCTTCCAGCAAACAGTGAAGGGGAAAAAACAACCCTTCACCTGTTGCAGGCCACATTAAGTCCTTAGCAGCACTTTTAATTTCAGTGGCCCCAAAAGTTTAACAGCTGGATCACATCTGTGTTCATTCATGAGACACACCAGCATAAGCAACACCACAGAACACACCACAGAAAGTAATGCAACAGTGGTTGCATTACTTTCTGTCATTAAAAGTAACCAGAATAACTACTATTGCTGCATTGTACATGTACGTGTATATGTCAGGAAACCAAATGCAGTCATGTTTGGATTATTAATATCATTCAGAGATCAAACAGCTCAGTGAATTTCATCAACTTCTTCAGAAACTGCATCTGTATGGCTAGTACAGCGCAAATGTGTCTCCATTGGTAAAATTGTTACCTAAAATACACTGATTTTGTTAAATTGTGACGCAATGCAAATAAATGGTTAGTGTGCCAAAATAACTAAAACATGATGCGAATGTGTAAAAAGTTGATGTCAAGTCTGTGAGCAAGCTGACAAGTAAACAACTTCTAAAAAATGTTGTTTTCTGAAGGGAGTTCAGGGCTAATAGGTCTATGCTAACTGCCGCTAACAATATGTACCCAAAATAAACTGATAAAACCATGATTTGATTGCAATAAATGGATTAGAAGCAAGCCAAAATAACGACATCATAATGCAGATGAGTAAAATGTTTGAATTCATGCTTTATCATTTTTGTCCACAAGATGACAAACAAAAAACTTAAAAACAAGAGTTTTCTGAGCGGAGTTCATGGTGAAAGGAGCTATGCTAACTGCCGCTCATACAGTGGAAGCAAAATAAACTCATAATTTTCGCTATTTAATTGCAAGAGACGGATCAAAAGCATGATGAATTAACGTTGGGTTACCTAACGTAATCCCTGGTTCTTTGATAACAGAGTGAGGTGTTTCACTATGGGAATTGCATAATGCGTGACCAACTACGGAAGCTCCAATGACACCATGTCTTTCTTTGACAGACAGGTTGAGGCCCCGTCCCCCTTTATTATAATGGCTGACTGCACTGACCAGGTCATTCTTAAACGGTTTCTTCCCTTACCGGGCAAGGAGGGAAGTGTCGGTTAAACACCTCACTCTGCTATCAAAGAACCAGGGATTACGTTAAGTATTAACGGCATTAACTACAGATAATTTTAGTGAGCATGAGTGACCCTGTTCCCTTATACTGTTTGTTTTTATCATCTTTTGTTTTGTGTAATTTGCCCGCAGCTGAGCCTGGGTGCAAATTTACAGACTTTATTTCTTTCAATAGGGGGATGTGAACTACAGTTTGAGAACAGTGAACATCTTGTGCTTGATGACACATTAAGAACTGCCTCTCTGTCTCCTCGCTCACATCTAGAGGAGAAATCCCCCGGCTGTTGGCTGGAACGGGAGCCACCGCAACATTGAGGGGGTAGAACTCACATCCTCTCCTCTTTGCCTTTTTGCAGGGGGATGAGGGGGTGATGGGCCGGCTTGGAATGTTAGGATGACCATTTTTTCTTTCCTTCCACGGAGTGGGAAGGACGGCGATTCGCCGCTGCAGCCACGAACGACTGTTTTCCCCAGGGTCTGTTATAGCTATTATTGCCGGCTCCTTCTCTCGGTGACTGATCATTGCGGCCAGCCCCGGGCTTTGTGTTGTGCTGCCTTCCTCTCGCTGCAGCGAAGCCAGTACGGGCTGGGGGGCACAGTGTCTGCTTACGAGGCAGGCACAAGTCGAAAGCCTCCCCTTCCTGTTTTCTGAGGGTGCTGGTTTCTCATTTTCTCAAGGGCTGGGCCGAAAAGACCCTTGGTGGGGTCATATGTTGCGTCCATCACTTCGGCTTTCTGTGCATCCCCTAAACCTGACAGGTTGAGCCACAAAGCCCCATGACGTGGCCACAGCCCTGCACCGCTCAACGGGAGGAACGTAACAGTAAATCGTTTGTCACGCAAATCTCGTTGCTGGATTTTTAACTCTAGAATCTAGCTGTTGGCCCATTTCCTCTAATATCTCAGCCTGGTAAACTGACAACAGTGTGACAGCGTTCAGAAAACAGACAGACTGAGCTGCGTATTTCTACATTTTCTGATAAATGGCAGCAGTAGTTTGTTCTACCTTACCGGGCAGTGAGACATGAAAGGACGCAGAAACGGACTGGCGATTCGGGTGGAGGTGGTGTGCCACTGGCTGGGGGTTCAGCCAGCCTCTGGTCAGCCATGCCATGCACCTCTAGTTTAGAGTAGCACTGTGGGGCAAGTTTGCTTTTATAAGGGCTAGACCAAAAACAGCTCATTTCCTTCATGCATGCTGGGAATGCTGGAAGTAACTGTTTGGCCGGAGGCTGGGCTGGAGGGAGCCTTTTTCCATCATCACTGTCCGTGTCCTGGGCCGCTGGCCATTGGATGTTTAGCTTGGCAGCGGTGTGCTTGCAAACCTCATACAAGTTGTTATCGACCGGGGAGGCCGCATCAGCACTGCTGGGGGGGGGGTCTGGATTCTAGAGTGGGGAAGATGGAATCATTCGCCCCCTCCTCCGTATCATCCATATCGAGGATGTCAGAACTGGCATCGCCGTCTGCATCGTCGCTCCCTGCTAAGAAACCCTTGAACAGCGGAGGCATGTTCAGTGGCTCCAGCTCGTCCATCACGTCGGCCCAGCTCGTTGAGGCTGGCCGCTAATGGGCAGTGGGGTTTGCTCTTGCCTCGGTGGTTTTAGCCAGGAATGGGTCCTGGCTATTAGTGTAAGTTACCGTAACCCTCATTCTCCTCTCTAGTATCTTTTCAGGCATGGTGATGCAGTGAGCGCAGACCTGCGGGTCAGCTAGTGAAGCCTGGGCGTGTTTAGCATCCATGCACACTATACATATTGGATGTGGATCCCTGCTCGAAATGATGGCTCCGCATAACGCAGGGCAAGGCCGGGACGCACCCCCTGCTTCCTAGAGCTCAGCGCCTTTGGCGGGGGTCGCAGGAGACTGGAGACGTAGAAAGAGAACTAGACTGTTAACCTATATTTTTAGTAGAAAACAAGGCTCGTCGTAACACGTTCGTCTTGTAACAGAGCACCGGCTATAGCTAGTGTAACCTCACTACAACCCGTACCCTGTGGAGGATGCTTCGGGAGTCTGGTTAGCCACCAGCTAATGTTTAGCTAACCTGACCGGGCTCGCGTGAAGCTTTTGCCCTAAATAATTGCGTGCCGCTTGGTAAACAAATACCAAGTCGCTTGCGAGAATAGCTCGCCACAACACAGTTGCTATTCCAACAAAGCTTAAACTCACTTTATTTCAATGACGAGTCGTAGTCCATCCGCAGAACTGCGCTAGGCAACGTAGCTCCTTGACGGGACGTCTGATAGCAGTTAAGCAAATCCGACTCGTCCGGATGCGCTGAAGGAGCTTAAATGTAGATTATTCCGTATGGGAAGAAAGCGAGAATGACCTGGTCAGTGCAGTCGACCGTTATAATAAAGGGGGGCGGGGCCGGGGGCAGGGGCGGGGCCCTACCCAGGAGTCGACCTGTCTGTCAAATACAGACGTGGTGTCATTGGAGCTTCCGCAGTTGGTTAAGCGATTCCCTTAGTGAAACAGAAAAAGAACTTAGTTCTTTTAGTTCTTTGAAAAAGAACTAAATTATGATGTAGATGAGTAAAGTGCTTGAATTCAAACTTTATCTTTAGGTTTTTCCACAAGATGACAAGCAAAAAACTTTAAAATGCGTATTTTTTCACTAGAGTTCGTACCGATCAGAGCTATGCTATGTTCGAGAAACTATGTTCGAGTTTACATACATTTTTTTAATTTAGGACCATGCATTTGCACTTCACGTCATACACCACTCGCTGTTTCAGTGAGTGTGTGTGTGTGTATGTTTATGTTTGGGCAAAACTTAATCTTAATCTATATCAAGTAACTTTGAATTAACATTCCTTAACTGATGATCGATTCAGCATGAACTAATCACATAAAGTCATAGTGACTTGCTTGTTTGTTGATGGTGAGCAGCAGGAATTCATGATACATTCTGCATGAAGTCATGCATTAAATCATCATGAGTCATCACGAGCGTTAGTTCATTATATAATTTGTACCATAATTGTAGAGTGTTACTGTCTTATTTGATCTTATCCTGTCCTGTGTTTATCTGGCTGGAGTTGCATTAGCGAGGTCTCACTCTGATTTTGGAAGACAAAGTCTGGTTCACTGTTTGAGTTCTAGATTAGTTTTTTGCTAAGGGGAATTGTAATTTTGATGATAAAAAAGGGGCCACAAAACCGGAATTACACTTCTGTTTAAAGATTTAAACTAGGAAAATGGGCCCAAGTTCAATTCATGCACAGCTTCATACTAATGGCACACACACATAATGTGCAGGAGTGTCCAAATATTTTTGTGCCACATAGTAGACTTTTGCAGAGACACTATGTTATGGTATGGTGCTTTGTATCACATTTGCATCATTCAGAGATAGTTTAGTGGCACAAATTGCAGAACATGGAGATTGTTCAGTGTTCTGTGCCATGTGAATGCATTAAAATTATTCTCCACAAAGGGGCAGTAGTGTAAAGGCTATCAAAGCCTGTGGCGAACATGTAGCTGACACTAATTATAGTAATGCATAATGTTATTCTATAATAATTGACTAACATGTCTCTTAAAGACTTTATCTGTCCTAACTTATGATGTATTCTTCTTGTTTTCCTGCAATATTAGTTTCTATTGAATTGCTGTTTGCAAGCCAAATTTCCCTTGGGGAACATTAAAACTCTGCTCTACTTTTTAAGTGTTCATTTTTATTCATGCACTGTTGATGTGACTGCTAATGGCCACAAAACAAACAAATTACAAATGCAACATCTAGTGTTCATTTTAAAGATGAATCAAGCATTACTTTCCACAGCTAAAAAGTATCAATTATCAATATTTTCATCTGAAAATGCAAATATACTCACCGTTTCGGAAACCCCAAAGTTACTGTCAGAAGATTTGACTCGTTAGTTTACTTCAACTTACTATAAAAGTTACTTTTTACAGTCACACATTAAAACTTTAAAGGGGAAACCAGTAGTGCATAATCACAGCTCCAACGCTTCAATATTTTGTACAAGACTCAGATGCAAACATAAAAAGTACATTTTCACATAATTTTGGACCATTATTATTGTCATATCTGTGTACAAAAATGTGGGAAAAAATGAGAGCAGATAGTAAATAAAAACACCCTCCAAAAAACGAATGCAAAACTTGCTGTTAACCGGGAGCCAACTATAACCATAAGATCTGTAAAAATGTGGTGCTCTCCACATTGATTTTCACATAAATCCAGCTAAAGTGTTGCCAAAATGGCTCGGGTGCTTTGTGATGGTAGGGGAAACCCTAACTGCATAAACTGCTGACAGCGGGATTATGATAATAAAAAGCTGTCCCCCATCCTGAGTCCTGGGACCTGCAGCTGATTGATGAGCCCTTACTACTCCTGGGAGGAGCTTTGGATCTGTTGCAGCATGCTTTGCTAACATTGCGAGGTGAAAATCGCTATTCCTAGCCGACCTGCAAAGTTTCTGCTGTCAGTTGTTTTGCAGGTAACTGAGTGAAATCAACAGGAAAAAGCGCGTTTTAACAGAGCAGCTTTTTACGCTCCGCGGAGAGCAAAAGCGATTAAACCCAGCTGCTCAATGAACCGAGTAGCTTCAAGTGAAGAGTTGAGACAGTTTCCAATCACAATATTTTGGTCAATATTTACAAAAGCGGGTTAGTGATTAACTGTCCTCGGTTGCAACAGCTGCACAGAGTCCCAGCAGGCAGGCAGCGAGCAGCTCGGTCACTTTAATCCGCTTCACAATGCTGTGCGCCCGGGTATGGAGAGGTCTGAGTCCCCTGTGCAGAGGAGGTCACCTGTCAGTATGGAAACGACCCCAGAGCCATACAGCAGCAGCCAGGCCGGACCTCAGCGGGATCTATCCGCCCATTGCAACCCCGTTTACCGCCAAGGAGGACGTGGACTACCAGAAACTGGAGGAAAACCTGCAGAAATATGCCAAGATCCCATTCAGAGGTCAGGCTTGAGCGCAAAACTCGTGTTTGCGGAAGGACGGAAGACTCATGTTTTTTTTAGAGTAGGCTAGAGTTTAAGGTGCAGGGGTCACAGAGAAAGACCCAGATGGTCTACAGTGAGAAAAGCTTGAATCTGTCACATTGGTAGTAATGTACACAGCGTTTGGAAGAAGCAGTGATGATCAGGTGCATGTGTGACTCAGACGAGCTCCTTCAGGAAAACACCCTATTAATGTGCAGATGTCTCGGATGATCCTGTAAAATATTTGGGACATCAGGATCACTTAAACTCGTTACACTTTTACAGAACCTGCTGAGCGGATCATTGGCTGGCAGGCAGCAGTGTTTGGTTAGTTAGGGATCTGACAGTGAGGATAAAGTTCAGCATGCAGGAAAAAACGCAAAATCACCTGGAGGCCAGCAGCTGTTTGTCGCCCTCTGGTGGTCTTCAGTTACTACTACGTCAAGTAACACTTCGTTCTTATCTACTGCTAGTATTGTTTATCTTTACATAGAAATATAATATGCCCTTGTTTATAATACACAAAGTGTTGGAAGGTAAGTGCATTTACTCAAGTACTGTATGTAATTGCAGTTTCGGGCATGGATGTATTATTGAACAGTGCCAGGGGCCCACAACTCATGTGCCAATAGTGAAAAAATTCTAAATGGCCATAAAGAAACATAAATAGACGAGAAAGAGATGCAAAACAGCTGCAAAGAGACTATGAAAAGCACCAAAAAAACCCACTAAGACATGCAGACAGTGCGCTTTTGGGTAAATGACTCAGATGATGGGACAGAAAAGTAGTTTTAGAGGTACAGTTACAGATAATCTGAATAGAAATAAAGGGTTAAGTTGAGGTAACAAAAATATAATAATAATAATAATAATAATAATAATGATAATAGAGTGTTTTGTGTTGCAGGTCTGGTGGTTCAGGGCTCCAATGGAGAGTATCCGTTCCTGACGGAGGAGGAGCGGGTGGAGGTGGTGAGGATGGTCAGAGGGTCACTGCCGCCGGACAAACTGCTGATGGCCGGGTCAGGCTGTGAATGTAGGTCTGTGTGTGTGCCTGTGTGTGTGTGTGTGTGTGTGTGTGTGTGTGTGTGGGTGTGTGTATGTGTGTGTAGGCCTGTCACGATAATTACTATATTGACTTATCGTTTGATATATAGAAATGGGCACGACAGTTTTTTCTGGACTCAATATATTGTCGTTTACATGTGTGACTTTTTGAGTTTTTTGTGTAAAGTAAAGCTGCAAATGTTTGACAGGCAGCACGAACTGCTGAAAAACCCTCAACTATATTTCCCAGGCAGCCATTCCAGCTGTTTGTATGTTATTTTAATAATAAAATAATGTAATACATCATGATTATCTCATTGCAATGTTTTGTTAACAGAGCCTGAAAGTCTATTGTATTTGTTATGGTTGTAGTTTATTTATTTATGTTTTATTTGTCTAGGATGTTTTAATATTTCTTTTCCACATTTCAGTTCCAATGTTTAATATTCTTGAGATATAAAAAATCATTGCTGTGGAAAATGATGGACTTATTATGCTGTAATATTGTTATAAAACTAAAACGACATCGATACAACGATACTATCGTTTATCGTGATAGTTTCTGGGAAAATATATCGTCCTAAAAAATGTGTTATTGTGACAGGCCTATGTGTGTGTGTGTCTATTTGTGTGTGTGTGTGTGTGTGTGCGCATGTGCATTTGTGCATGCATGCGTGTGTGTGTGTGTGTGTGTGTGTGTGTGGCATAAACTACACAGCATGAAAAGTTGCATTCTTTTATACATTTAGGGCTCAGTGATAAATAATAAAAATAAATGACATTAATAAGTTGTTTTTCTGTCAGCAGACATGTTAATATAAGTGACATTTTAATAATATGATTTTTCCTAAATTGACTCTCTGTCAAAACAATCACTGACACAAGAGTCATTATGGAACAAACTTTTAAAAGTGGCATCTGACATGAATTTAACTTTTTGTGGATAAATGTCGGCTAACTAAAAAGGTGAGATTAAAAAATAAAATCTTTACTAAAATAACTATTAGTAAGTATTAAAGCGTGTCACTTTTCTGGGTGTAGGTGGTGTTTAGTTTGCAGTATATTTTCTGTCCAGCTTAAAAACAGTTATCTGGGGGTTTTTTTTCCAGTGAAATCAACTGCATGATGTAACTATGTGCAGATGAGCAAATGCACAAAAACGTGCCGTTTTAATTCTGGTTTTGACTGTAACATCAATATTTCAATATCACCAATGCAACACATTTGCAACTGTTTGTATATTGTGTTAAAAAAGAAAGGCCAAAAAATGGTTGCTAATTTGTCAGAATGAAATCTTGATATTGAAATCTTATATAGAAAGAAATCTGGATGCACAATCACATAAGCTATATCTTATAAAAACAAGCACAGAATCTAATATGCATGCATGTAAACATAATATGTGTACAGCTGGAAATATGTATTTTTTCTTTCTCTATAACATCACTCTTAACTGCTATGCTCGTTTTGCACAAAAGCTCATAAGTAAATGAGAAAATCCTAATTTTTCAGCTATTTAATTCACACACAAGTATATGAAAACAAGCTTAAGCATGTGATTATTTCATATATGGTTGTTAAATGAATTACAAGAAATTGTTATTGTCCTTATCAACCCATTAGTCTGGTGTACTGCTCACTGTGAAATACAAGTATTTTTCTTATGTAATAGTGCAGTTTTCAGCTGCATATATTGCATATATTGTTCCCAATTTTATATTTATATTTCTTCTTGTCTAAATTGTCAATACTTATATCTATTGTTCATATTGCTTGCTTCTACTATTTGTTATTTTATTGATATTTTTGCTATACACTTTTTGCTGCTGTTATACTGAAAATGTCCCCGTTGTGGGACTAATAATCGAATCTATTGAGATATAAAATTCCCTTTTTTGGAATTGAATATTTTGACCAGATCGCTGAGCTCTAATTGCAACTGTCGAGTCCTGTTCCACCCTTTAAAAATGTCCCCATATTGTGAAGAAAGTTACTGAAATTTATCATTATAATGACTCAGAATAACCTTGAAATTGTCTCAGTGATGGTAAAATATCTTCTGCAGCAGATTCAGTTTGTTCAGACCAAACGCAGATTTCTTTCAAGGCAGTATGATTAAAATACAACTTTAGATTTTCTGCTTTAATCAAACGTCTGTTTATTTTGACTTCCACCCGTTAAGACTTTGAAAGATTAATTAGGATGACAGATCTTGTCAGCGGTGCAGGCTCCTGTGTGTGCGGCGCTGACAGCTGTAATTGGCTCTGCATGTGTTTCCAATAAAGATCTCAGCAATCTTGATTTTAAGCTCATAATGAGCAGGTAGTGTCATTAATTCTTATGGGCTGATAATTGAAGTGAGATGGAGTCTGTAACAGTTTTCACTTGTGTAATGACTCTTCAGAGATGTGCATTAACTCGCTCTGCAGCTCCTCTACTTGCCTTTTCGTCCTCCATTCACTGACATATAAAAACCTCCCGGGCTCTCACTTTATCACTTATTTCAGATGTTTATTCAATAAATATTCCAAGGACAAATTGGTTACATAAATTGTCTGGGTCCTGCTCAGCTTGAAGGAGAAACTCATTTTAAATCCAGCCATTTCTCTTCATTGTATCTGTTTCATTGTTTGCTCTTACTTGCTCTGTATTGTGGAGACACCGTGTATACAAATTAAGGAAGTGCTTGTTGTGTTTATTATCCTAAGTCAGAAAAAGAAAACATATATAGATATATATATATACATATAAATACAGGTGATAGAGCGTGAATGGAGTCCTTGGGCACACACGCTTACATGCATACATACATGTGTGCAGTGTATTACAAAATAAATAGATACTATAGAATGACATTAACCCCCTGAACCGCCTCTGGAAAAGCATGTTTTCTTTAAAAGATCATCCATAATACACCATTTATTGTAGAAAGAAGCTGTAAAAACAGGCATTGTCGTATCCATGAGAAAAAGTGACCCTGTTGGCACACCTGGCACAGCTCATACCATAGAGGCTCAGTCCTCGAAAGTGGGAGGCCCGGGTTCGTATCCGGCTCAGAGCCCTTTACCGCATGTCTTCCCATCGCCACTATCAAATAAAGCTATAAAAATGCCAAAAAATATATTTTAAAAAAAGTGATATCCCTGTCAAAATCACTTTATTCCACATGTTGGCAAAGTTAAAGTCTTTGCATTAACCAGATCCTGTTAAAAACAATAAATTCTGCTCCCCAGAGCCACTGTGAAGACATGATTGATTCTGCTGAGACCAACGGTCACGTGACAAATATTCACTGAAAATCTGTTTACACAGAGCAGAGAGGAGAGGACAGGAGAGGCTGTTTACACAGAGCAGAGAGGAGAGGACAGGAGAGGCTGGAAACATGACAATACTTTAATTTGTATAATATGTGGAGACACAATTGTTTTTCCCAATATTCATGACACTTGTGGGCACTTGGAAAGTGTTTATATATAAATTCCAGTTTATTCCAATTTAAAAAAAAAAAAAATTAACAGAGAAATTCAACTTGCATTTTATAAATTGCATTGAAATACAAGGGCATAGTGAGTAAAATGAAAAAAGAGCGGAAAACTGTCCTGAAAATGCTTGTCTGGCTAAACAGAGTGAGTATACATCCAAAACATGCAAATGTGCAAACATGCAAAAAGGAAAAAAGTCTAAAACCTCCGGCAGTTATTCTTTGATTCTCTCCTGCAGTCATTTAAGGTCTCTGACTGCATGTTAAAGCTGAGTAGTAAAGTCTGTTTTATTCTCTCTCGTCTCTTTAGCCACGAGAGCCACAGTGCAGCTCACAGAGAAGATGGCGGCGGCCGGTGCTGATGTGGTCCTCGTGGTAACACCGTGCTTCTACAAGGGCAAGATGGACAGCCGCGCTCTGATGCAGCACTTCACCAAGGTCAGCTCACGGTCACACAGACTCACTCACATGTGTGCTTCCATGAGGACCCAGACGGACATAATGCATTTCATAATTCTTCCACTAACCTCAACTTGGACCTGATTTCTAGTTTTAAGGGATAGTTTTTTTTTAAGTGGGGTTGTATGAAGTACTTCATTATTTACTTATGGCAGAAGGGGTGCTATAGAAAATTTCACAATAAAGGGGTAAAGTTTGGAAACCATGGATCTATTATAAAGTATTCCTGTTTTTTAGAAGAGTTTAGCAATAACATGCATCCAGTTAGACTATTTAAACACAACATTTATATGCAATTAATATTTTATTGTAAGTATTTCCAGGCTTGTTATGATTATTATGTTGATGTCATATCATGGTATGAAAAAAGGATCAAGGTCATGTGTAAATATGGTACAATATTGCCCCGACGTCAGCATTTAAGCAAACATGAGGCCAGAAAACAGCAGGGTTTTCTTGACCAAGACATTTAAAAGACAGTGGCAACTTATGTTGTTGTTAATATTATTTCTTCTTATTATTTTTTTAAAGTTAATTAATTTATCTATTTTAGGATATTTTAATATTTATCTCCAAATTTTAATATCCAATGTCTGAATGTTCTTAAGATTTAAAGTTCATTGCTCTTTTAAAGGGTGTACTTGCATTATTGTACTATTAGAAGTAGGACATAAAACAATTAATATGGTTTGTCACATACATTTTTGGACAATATAAAAAATATAAAAGTTATTGTGACAGGGAATTATATACTGAAACTGCAATGAAAACCTGTTCAATTTAAATGGTTCAAGAGGGCGATTAAGAAGGTGATTAAATGAGAAAAGCTTGAAAAAAAACTTGACTTTTTGTTACATTTATTGCCGATGAGGGAGAGATTGAGTGACGTAGGGGGGAGACTGTGATTCAAACATCGTTCCTCTGCGTCCCCCATGCAGGTGGCCGACAGCAGCCCGGTGCCGGTGGTTCTGTACAGCGTGCCGGCCAACACGGGGCTGGAGCTGCCGCTGGACGCCGTGGTGCAGCTGTCTCAGCACCCAAACATCCTGGGCCTAAAGGACAGCGGAGGAGACGTAAGCAACACATCTTTTTCTTTTTTTCCATGAAATCTGTGTCAGTGAGTAATCTCTGTGTATGTCTTTACATCAAACTATTTCATATTTACCAGACAATGTTAGACATCCCGACCAGATTGTCCAACTGAAATACTTGTTAAATGTTTAAAAACTCCTGAATCCAGGCAACAAACAAGATGATAAGAATGTAACATATTGCATGAGTTTGCAACTGCATAATAACCCTTTTTGTCAAGCACAATGTCTCAGATTGAAATTGTGCACAGAGCCTAATGACAGTTCTGCAGTAGGTCCAGTCGGGGTACAGAAAGGCTTAAATCATGCCTAAGTATACGGTGCAGTCTCTTGAAATGTCACCTGTTATGCAGAGCCACAATGATATACAGAAGCTTCAAATTGTTGGTTGTTGCTGCAGGGCTCACTTTGCATGGCCAAGATTAAAACTTTTCCACCCAGACTTAATATAAAACCCAACAAAAACCATGTCAGCTGCCCTGTGATCAGCCTGTAAAAATAAGTTTGTACATTTGGAGCCATATGAAGGTAATCGTACATCTGCACGTCAAGGAAAAATTGTGTCCATTGGAATGAACGTGTTAAACAAAACATTAATCATAATTTTTTGTTTATGTATTTTTACACAATTTAAATATTAAAAGCTAGTAGAATCATCATCAGTCCGTGAAGATCTGTCCTCAGGACAATATATGTCTGTTCCAAATTTCTAGGCAATCCATTCAGTAGTTGTAGATATTACCTTTCCTAGAGCCACACCAAGGCGAAAAATGGCTGAGATAAGATAAGATAGAACTTTACTAATCTAGAAGAAAATTCTGGTTCCAGATTGCTCCAAAGCCTCCACAAACAATTATAGAAACCTCACAATAATAATAAAAGAAAAACAATGAACAAAATAGGTAACAATCACAATATATTATATAAATTTCACAATATAAAAGGAGTAAAGTGAGAAAAGTGTAGTAATGTCATATACAGATATATTGCACATGATAATGAATATAATATAGTCAGTGGTGTAGAAAATGCACATGATGTCAATGTTAGTCAGTCCTCTATGTTTCTTGATCAAGCTTTGCTCCCTGCAGAAAGAGAACTTGATCAGAACATAGTTTCAAACCGCCTACTTCTCTGATTTCTTCAGTGAATGAGAGAAATGAAATGTAAAGTCAGTCTGATTGCAGCAGTCACCAACCCTGCATTTCATTTCAATCAGGAGGATTTTTTGTGTTTCTTTTTCCATTTTATCTAGACATCAGGGTTTTTCCCACCATTATAAGTCTTAGAACAGCATGCAATGGTTTTTAAAGACCAGCTGTAAAATCAATGTGGAGAGCACTCAGACTAACTAAATTACTTTTTCTAGATCTTGCTTTAAGCTTTTTGATTGTTGTTTAAGTATTATCCATGTTGAAGTAGCTTTTCCAACTTTTTATGCACAGATGACGTAGTAATAATGCTCCAAAAATAAGTGAAATTGCATATATTATTTATTGGTAAATGTTAAATTTTCTTGGTCAGGCTCCTGAAACAGCTGCAAAATACAGCTGCAAGAAAAAGTATATGAACCCTTTGAAATTATCTAGTTTTCTGCATTAATTTGTCATAAAATGTGATCTCATCTGCATGATCAGCATGTGCTAAACCTTAAACAAACCTAAGGAAAACGCTGGACTTAATGATCTACAGGGTTTTTTTGTCTTTGTAAGCTGATTAAATCAGCTGAAATTAAATTATGTGAAGAAGGTGCAGTAAATGAAGGATATACAGATACGTTTTTTATTTGTGACATTCATTTTAAATAGCAGAATTAGATCAATATATATATATATGTATATATGTATATATATATATATATATACATATATATATATATGTATATGTATGTGTGTGTGTGTGTGTATATATGTATATGTATATATATATGTGTGTATATGTATATATATATGTGTGTATATATATATATGTATATATGTATATATATATATATGTGTGTATATATATGTATATATGTATATATATATATATATGTGTGTGTATATATATATATATATATATATATATATGTGTGTATATATATATACGCCGTCGTAAAAAATCTCTTGATTAGTAATAATAATGAGCCAGAAGCAAAGCTAACATTTAAAATCTTTAAGCAATTATTAGAAGAAAGCAATACTTCTTTGGCTGTACAGTACACTGTAAGTCTGCTCATCAGTGGAAACGGCCCTGTGTCCCCATGTTCATTTGAGCTGCACGTCTTCAGTAAACGAGCTGCTGCAGAGAAAAGAGTGGTGACTGCTGAAGAACCTAAAACTAAAGTGTGTGTGTACTTTTATCCTTCGGGGCTGATTGCAGGGTTACTGCTTGGAAAAAAAGAACAGTTTGCCCTTAATACCTTTTTTTCTGTGTGGGAAGTGTTTGCAAGAAGTTGCAAATGGATTTCTGATTTGGGAAATAACATGTTTGTCCACTCGCTGGGAGACAGCAGCGTGGGCGTAGTTCAAGCACAGAGCGGCCCTGCTCAATAGTGGGCGTGAAGAGGCCAAACACAGAAAACAAGGGGTGATGGGTCAATTTGAGGGAGGCAGACAAGTTGCAGAAAGATTATACAGAACATGAGTGGCAAACAGATTTTCCCACATCAGCCAGCTCCTGCTATTTGGCACTATTTTATCAAAAATGTATTTTTCTTTTGGCCTGCATGGACTCCATATCAGAACATTGCACATCAGAAAGTGTGGATTCTTTTTACTAATTTTCTCCTGAAGTTTAGTGAAGCATATAACCCAGCATACATAGAAATGCTGTTGAAATGCACTTCAGCACAGTACTTGAGGGAACAGCTACGTGGTGGAGAGTTTTGAGTGTTTGGAGACTCTGATTGCAGAGTTTGTTAGAGCATCAAACATCAGCCAAATCCTCAGAGTCTCTCTGCTGCTTTCCAAACAAACTAACAAGAAGTAGAAATAGATTTGTTTGTGCATCTGTGTGTTTCCTACACAGGCACCAAAGACTTGTGTTCATCACGAGATATTGTGATGCTGAGACAGACAGCTGTCACATCTGACGGCTCATTTGTGAACAAAATTTACTATTTTGTCATATTTACATCTTTTTTTTTTTTGGTAATTTTGTTTTTTGGTCTTTTTTGGGTAATTTTTAGTAATTTTTTTGTCAATTATTTTTTACATTTTTACATCTTTTTTGGTAATTTTGTGTTGCTTCTGGTAATTTTGTGCCTTTTGTTGGTAATTTTGTGTCTTTTCTTGGTCATTTGTGGGTAATTTTGTGACTTTTCTTACCTCTAAACAAACTGACAAGAAGTAGAAATAGATTTGTTTCTGCTTCTGTATGTTTCTCACATGGGCACCAAAGACTTGTATAGTAGTTTATTTTAGTTCACATCTGACAGTTCATTTGTGAATAAATGAATAAGACAAACTGAGGGAGAAAACCAGAGCTGATACTGATTTTGGAGCAGAAACATTCATAGATTAATTATGTCAATGAAAACTGTGATAAAACATTTGGCAGCATCTTATATCATTGACAAGAAACACAAGACTTAAATGTACTAAAGACTTTATTTCTGTATTTTACTCACCTTCCACCTTGCCTTTCTCTCTCTCACACACACACACGCACACACACACACACACACACACACACGCGCACACACACACACACACACACACACACACACACACACACACGCACACACATACGTTGTGTTTCTGTTACTTTAAAATATGTCACATTGACTTGCATTCATTTCCTATAGACTTTCTGTTGCTCTGTCCCTCACAGCAACTTGATTAGTGTGATGACAACATTTCTAAATCACCTCAAGCTTTTATATTGCAGTCCAGATCAGACAACTTATATGCTGATTACCAATAGATACCGATAGATACCAGTTTACCATAGTAGGCTTATACTGGCCAATAATAGAGAGCAAACAGAGTTTAGTAGTTTTGTAGGCAAACCCAGAAGTCAGCATCACCATGGGGTCTATTGAGAATTTGCATTGGATTTTTTTTGGTCATTTTTACATCTTTTTTTTTGGTTATTTTGTGTTGTTTATTTAGTCGTTTTTTGTCAATTATTTTGTCATTTGTACATCTTTTGTTGGTAATTTTGTGTCTCTTTTGGTAATTTTACGTCTTTTGTTGGTAATTTGTTGTTAATTATTCAACTTTTTTTTGGTCATTTTTACATCTTTTTTGTAGATTTGTGTCTTTTTTTCCTGTCCTTTCATGTCTTCTTTTGGTCATTCTGTCATGATTTTTTTCCAATTATTTTGTAATTTAAAAAAAAAATATTTTGTGACTTTTTTTAATTTTATAAATGTGTTGTATCTCTCAGGGCTGCAAGAAAATAATCTGTTCTTGCAGCCCTGAGAGAGAGAACAAATGTCTCTGCTCTTGCTCTTGTATTAGCCTTTAAGCTTGTATTCAATGCAGATCATATTTCAACCCATAAAAAAATCCTCATTGAGTTTGAGAGGAAAGACCTCAGGGTGCTAAATTGATAACGTACTAACCGGGTTTGAGACCTCATTCCTGTGGCGTCCTATATTGGGGGTATAAGGATCGTCAGCTGGCTTGAGACATTTGTCATCCACCAGTTTTTCTGAATCACCTCCAGACTGAGCAACGGTGTATTTAAAAAAAAACATGAATAAAAGGGTTTAAACAAAAAGTAACTCCACTTCTCTTTAGAGCTCCTAATGTTCTTGTCATGTAATTAAGATATTTTTTAGTTTTCGCAGGGATCATTGAAGTTTCACCCCACCTCCTCTAATCTGAGTCCTGCTGCCCACGCTGTTGCACACACACATCTTGTGTTTTTACTTTGAGCCTGTGCAGCTCCTGCATGTGCCAGACGTGTGAATCCAGTGGGCATTATGGCGAGGCATCGTCGCTTTTGCACAACGACCAAAATTAACCTGTCTGTGAAATCCAAACAATTATCATATCCCGAGTGAAATAATCCTGCCGTCTGTTGTTTATCCCTGTAAGAGATCCGAGAGTGTTTATAGCTTTGTCTCAACAGCTCACAGCTGAAAAACCGACTCATGAACACCTTAATATGACACGAGACCAAAATAACACCTTTAATTGTCACAAAAAACGAGAGTTGATAAAGATGACAAGCCTTTAGGAATTTAAAGCTATTTGTCTCCATGTTCACACTGTGTTTTGACAAGAATTCAGTCTAATTAATTAACTCCTTTTCTTCTTTTTTTTAAACATTTAATAAATAAGATTCATTTTATAGAGCTCAGCATTTCACCTCAGAAAGCTGATGTTGTTATAAATATTTTTACATGTTGTAATATTTGAACTAAAGTGGGGAAAATGTTTCCTTTTTTTGGAAAATCTGTCTTTTCATATGGTCATGTTTAACATTTCACCAGGGTATATGACAGTATTTGTTTTGGTGCATACAAATCCCATCTGATCAATTGTCTGCCAAACAACGCTACAGCAACTCCTTGTCATTTTTTGGAGGCAGGTTCATTAAACATTCAAAATCAAACTATAAAAATTCCTGAAAAAACAGCTTGGTCTGTATCGGCTGGCTCACCTTTAACATCAAGATTAAACCCAAAACACGGACTGAGTCAATTTAATTAAAAAGTCCTGTAAGTCGCCGTGTTCCTCAGCTAAACTGCCTTAACACTGACCCCAGTGCATCTACTGAGCATTACACATAAAAACCCAACACGAATAGTAGAGGTGTAAATCCCAAAAGGCCCCATGATACGATTTTATCCCGATACTTGAGTCCCGATACAATATTATTGCTATTTTAAGGATTTTGCGATATGGTGAGCATTGCGATATAATATATTGCGATTTAACTGTTTAACTGCATTTTGTGTCCACAATATTAAATTCAATCAAGAATTGTTTGTCAAAGTCTATTCATCTCACTTCAGTCTTTTTATTTCTCCACAATGAATTTAGTAAACTGAACTGATATCAAACATGTATGGACGACAACAACTGCAGTATTTTCTCAAACTTCCCCCAACTTTAAGCTTCACTGCTCTGAAATTTTTTTGAATGAAACAGAAAAAATGGCCAAACCTTGCAGTGTTATTTCGACAACTTCCCGGCACGATATCCTGACACACATGGTGCCTATAGATTCCTTAGATCTTCTTGTTTCATATGATACCAGAACCCCAGTATATTCCAAAAAAATACTGACGACCGTTGAAACTTGGTGGCCATGAATCGATAAAATATTGTCACACAAAATATTGCAATACTATGCAGTCAATTTAATTGAAAAGTCCTTTATGTCACCCTGTTCCGCAGCTAAACTGCCTAAACACTGACCTCTGGTGGCGACTGCTGAGCATTAAAAATAAAAAATACAAGCCGATTAAATAGTCTAAATTAGCAGCAAAATCAGGATTTTATTTTTTATTTAGTTGTATGTAACAATGTAATACCTCACATATTACTTGTAGGGGGAATAAAAAACATAAGCATGTTTATTAATTTCTAAATATAAATATATATTTGTTCTCCAATGTGCAATATCTGTAAAATGCAAAGTACTTTCAGGAAAACAAACAAACACAAAAATGTTATATTAATAATAAATGCCAAATAGCAGAAATGTATGTATATAATGTGTATGTATATGTCTTATTTTTTATATTCTTATTCTGTTTTTTATATTTGTGTCTGTATCTTGAGCTGCTGTGACGACTTAATCTTAAATAAGGATAATTGTCAAAGATATATTTTATTAAAACACTTAGAAGTAGTTTTCCATTTGTTGGCTCAAGGCAACATTGTGCACCAACACAAAGCTGCTTGATAGAGCCACAACATGCTCCATAATGGAGATGTAATGCGCTGTGAAATAAAGACCTTGTTCATCCACCTTGCTATCCACTGATACTCCGAGGCAACAATGGACACATGGGTTTGATCGAGTGCTTCTGTTCGCTCTGGTATGAGAGTGAGGGTGGAGCCCTTGAGGGAGAATCACCAGTTTAGAACCAACAAACACAAATCACTCATTCTTTTTTACCACCATATAATTAAATAAGAATGACCTTTATTTATTTACCATTAATGAAAGCTGGACCAATCTTTAGTGAAGTGTTTGGTGGAATGAAGTGGAAGAAAGAATAGGTGAGAAATGTATATGTACAATGTATTCCAAGGTTCAGTACAGAGAGAATGAGGGAGTTATAGGCATAATAAGTGTCACTAGGAACTGAATTTAAATTGATTATATCTGAATTTGAATGACTCAACTCAAGTAACTGCAATAAACACTAAAGTTGAATCACATCATTTAAATTTTTGTTTAGTTTAAGTTATTGCAAAAACTGAATCTGGAAAGCAAAATTCGAACGTGAATTTATTATTTTTGGAACTGAATGTCAACTTAAAACTAAATGTAATATGATACTGAATTCAGTCGCACTGATTCTGTTTGTTAATCACTGAAACGCATTCAGTTCTCACAATTTTAATTCAGTTACTGAGACATAAATTTGTTTGTTCAGAAAAAGCCACTGACTTCAAATTTCACCAAACTCTGTGTCCATCTAGACAATGTTTTTTTAATCATTTGATTATTGGTCGAAATCTAATTGTTGCAATTATTGAAGTTAAGCAATTCAGATTTATGCATAAATGATTCAAATTCAGTTTCTAGTGACACATTTCTGGCAATAGTTTTATAACATGCATTAGAAAAAGAAAGAAAGTTGTTGAAATAACGCTCCAAAGTTAGGTTCTTTTTTAATGTTTCATGGTGATTTTCAAAGCTTTCATGTGACCTCTGTCGTCATGCTATCTAAATGAAAACAGGCTCTCTGGGTTCCCACAAGTTGACTCTCATTGTGAAGAAATAAAAAGACTGAAGTGAGATGAATAGACTTAGAATTTCTCTTATTTGACAAAACAATTCTTGATTGAATTTAATATTGTGGACACAAAATGCAGTTAAACAGTTAAATCGCAATATATTGTATCGCAATACTCACCATATCGCAAAATGCGTAAAATGTCAATAATATTGTATCGTGATTCAAGTATCGGGATAAATTCATATCATGGGGCCTCTTGGGATTCACACCTCTACTATTCGTCTTGGGGTTTTTTTTATGTGTAATGCTCAGTAGCCGCCACCAGATGTCAGTGTTAAGGCAGTTTAGCTGAGAAACACGACGACTTACAGGACAGTTGACTCAGTCCGTGTTTTGGGTTTAATCATGTTGTTAAAAGTGAGCCAGCCGATACAGACCAAGCTGTTTTCGTGCGATTTTTTTCTCATTTTATTTTTCAAGTTTAACAAACCTGCCTCCAAAGAACGACAAAGAGCTGCTGCAGCATCGTTCGGTGGACAGTTTATCAGTCTCAGTTTCAACAATTCACCAGGGTATACTGTCATATACCCTCGTGAAATGTTGAAATATGATCATATGAAAAGACAGATATGCCACCCAAAATGCAACATTTTCCCCACTTTAATTCAAATAATATAGACTGAGAGGGGTTGTTACTTTTGCAGATATTTAGTTATAAACCAAACAGCTTGAAAAAATACAATTTTGGTCAGATTTCTGTACCAAACCTGGCAGTCCATCCAATAGTTGTTGAGATAATTGACCTAAAATACCATCTGTAATATATTTATACATAAAAATTGTTGTTTTAATACAACTAATACTAACTAATTTTCTTGGTGTTCATATTACTTATTGTTGCCTGGAGGCAACAAACAAGTATCGGGGTGTATTTTTTTGATTGATGAATTATTATAAGACTCTAATCTTCAATAGAGGATTAAGCTCCCCTCTGCTCTCAAGTTGCACACTGCGGGCTAATGACAATAATGAGACTTAAAAACTAAAAGCTAATGAGTGTTTTTCTCTCCGCGGTGCAGACAGTGCTCTCACTGGGGAGCTGTTTCGAAATAGCCAGAGTGCTCGAGCTTTCAGGAGACCAGCAGGAGCTCCTATAACCTGATTGACTGACTGATCAATTACAGTCCTGCGTGTTTGAAATGACTGATATGGGGAAACTGATTGACACCCGGCGGTTAAAAATAGAGCCTCTGCGATAACAGTGATGGACTTAAACCGGAGGCTGCAGGTTTTCCCTGCGGAGTTTTCAGTTTCATGTGCAGAGCAGAGCGGAGTCGTCTTACGCTCCCTTTGAACATTTCAGGTTTATTTGGATTCTGCACTTCATATCCGGATTGACAAAAGAGAATTAAAAGAGGCAAAACAAAATAGGGAGCTTATCAATTATTCATGAGCCTTCCCCATCCTCCTCCTCCTCCCCCTCTTTTGAAGTTGATTCCTTTTTTTTCCTCACTTGGGACTTGTCTGTTTTTTCTCTCTCTTCTCCTCCTTTCTTCTTCTCCTGTTTGGGACTTTTAACAATCCCCTCCTCCCAAAACCTCCTCCATGTTAAGAGTCGATGTTGGTCTCAATTTGAGCGATTTGTTTACCTGGTGAGATGTTGGATTTGTCGTCGTCTCTTGTGACAGTGTCTCCGGGGATTAAAAAAAAAATACAACAGATATTAGTCCTGACAGTAGGGAGGAGTGATGACAATGAAACAGGTTTTTTTTTTACCTACTTTACCTTCTCATTCACTGCTTCTTCTTTACTCTGTTCCTCAGATCTCACGGATCGGCCTGATTGTTCACAAAACCAAAACGCAGGATTTCCAGGTGTTGGCAGGCTCAGCAGGGTTCCTCATGGCCGCCTATTGTGTTGGTAAGAATCTCTAAAACAGGACTAACAGTGCTGTTGTTCCTCACAGGGAGGGACTGTTTGTTTCCTTTTGATCTCAACCAAAGTGGAGTTGACTCTGTCGTTTTAGGGACATATTATTTACAAATATCCTTTTTTTGTGTGTTTTGACAACTGATCATCCACACAAAACAACACCTGCCTCTTTCTACCCATAAACCTTTGCATTCTGGGGTCACTTCCTGTAGTCCTTTCACATTTCGCTCACGCTCCAGATGATCAGAGCGCTGCCTGAAGGGATTGTCTTTCACCCTCTACCCAGTAGGTGCATTTCCACTATAGCTGCATACCCAGAATGAGGCCTGGTTGCTGATTGGAAAGAAAGCTAAGCGGGATGTGACGTAGTACTCGACGCCACAACAACATGCGCCATTTTTAAAAGCTGGTGAAGTATCGAGTAGTCACAACAAGGCCGCCATGTGCATGAACACAGTGACTGAAACACAGCAGCTCTGCTCCTTCCATCTCTGTGTCTCCTTCCTTATTGTTTATGTTTGGCTCGTCTCCCGTGTTAAATCTGTCGCGTATGTGACGTCACGGTCGAAACTGTCGCTAAGCAATCGTAAAGCATACGTCAACTCCGGAGTCTCGTAAATCCCTCTGGAGCCTTTTTTTGTAATGGGGACATGCCGAGTAAGCGGCCATTTGAGGGTGCGTGGCCTGAAACTTTCCCAGCGGCCACTTTTTATCCTAATGGAAACGCGCCTAATGTGTGGGAAGAGTTGCATGTCCTAAACATGTCCTCAGTGTATGATTTTTAAATGGCACGCTGACATTACAGTAACAAAAGAGACATGACTTGTGAACAAATTCGTTAACTTCTAGTCTTTGCGGGCCAGTCCACACTGATCAACTTGCAGAAATATGCATTAATCAACCACCCAAACCTGACGAGTAAACCAACAACTTTGCATGCATTTTATGCAACTATGCATTATAGTAGCACTTTCAGAAAAGCAGAGAGCCGGACTGTGCATGGTGCTGTCCAAGGTGTGCCTGTGTGAGACAGAAGAGAAGATAATTTGTGCATGCAATGTTAATACTTAACTTACTTTGAATGCTGCTTGTCACTTTTTGACCTGTTATGATCCGGCTCACAGACCACACAAAACTAAGGAAGCATATAGGGATTAAATGGAAAAGTATAATTTATTTTAACAAAATGAATCCAAAAGGAAACAACATAACCAAATCTTTACTAAACTAAACCAAAGGAGCTGACAGAAAACATACTACTTGGTCAACTTAATATAATGGAAAACTAAACACAGAGAACTCAAACAAAGGTGATCAGCTCCTCCATGATGCCAAGGGAAAAATAAGAGACCAAACCCCTCAGGAGGGCAGGTTTTAAAGGCGTGGAGACAGTGGCCAGCTGCCTCCAATCGGATCCAATCCAGCACCCTGAAACAACAGACAAACAAACAAACACACACACACACCCACACCCGGGTGGGGCCTGGGGCCGTCACAGACCCACCTGTGCATCACTACACTGTGCAGTCTGCCCTGCCGGCTACCGTCAGCTCGCCTCAACCATCAGCTAAGCTAAAAACGAGCCTTCTGTTGCAGCCATATTATCGTGGAATCACCTGTTTTCGTCCACGACTTTGGCTGCAGAATCAAATTTTATTCACGCTACTTGCATAAGGTGCACCAGCGGTAAACACACAGCTGCAATAGTGCACACAGCTCAGTCAATTTCATTGCCCTATCCAGGAGCTTGGTCTGGATGACTGCCTATACATTGCTACTACATCTGTATGAAGCCAAAACAAACTGACTTTTGCTGGGATTTAATTGCATAGACAGGACTTAAGGATGCCGAAATAACTACAACATGATACAGATGTATAAAAAGTCTGAATTCATGCTTTGTCAGGTCTGTCTGCAAGGAGACAAGCAGACAACTTTTTAAATGCATTTTTCTGAGTGGAGTTTGGATGTATCAGTTATTCTATGCAGGAGGTTCTCAGTGCCTGCTGCAGATCTGCACTGTACTGATTGCACTTTTGTAGTTTTTTTAGACTTATTCCCTGCTGCACCTTCTATGTGGCTGCTATGGTTTCAGTTCATTTTACTCCAAAAATCAATTAGCAAAGGCATGGAAATTACTTGGGAGAATTAATCTATCACAAAGAACATTAAGTCAACTCTAATTAATATGCTGAAGGCACATTATCCTCTCTTCTGCAGTTGAATTAGGTACTGTTTTAAAACCTTTTTACATCTAATGAATAATGCATAATAATGGAAAGCATTGAGCTGTAAGGCTGGCAAACTTAAACAGAAGATCTTAAAAAATGAGCAAATTTCCACCTTGCTGAAAGAAAGTTTCACACAAATTTGCAGACTTAAAACTGACCTATAAAGTACTGCATAAATTGGCTCCAGATCCTCTGCAAGAGTTCATCAGCCAAAGAAACAGCCTTGAGCGTGTTACTCGAGGCTCTGTCAGAGGTGACTGTTATATTCCTCTGCGCAGGAGCACTTTCAGTAAGTCGGCCTGGTCAGTAGGAGTGCAAGTGTGTGGAACTCAGTACCTGAGGAGGTTAAACTGCTAACAACATACAAGGCCTTCACAAAAAAGTTGAAATTATGGCTTATCAACACCTACAGCTGCCAACACTAAAAGATAAGCCTGTTGTGTTGTTTTGATGTTATGATAAAATTTTATTTTGTGATGTTGTATGTGATGTTGTATTTTTTCTTAATCGTAAGCGTAAAGTGTTTGTATATGTATTTTGTATATTGTACGTATTTTTATTTTTATTTTTTGTTTGTTTTTGTTAGTTTTTGTTTTTTTGTTTGTTTGTTTTTTGTTTCGTAATGCTCTGCTTTTTTTACATCATGGCCAGGGGACTACAGATGAAAACTAGCCTTCTGGCTAACTCTGGCTTTTTTAACCATGTATAATCATGTGTTTTATGAAATTGCACTGTCCCCTTTTAAATAAACTAATAATAATAACGTCTTAATGCACCATCAATGTATTTATTATTTTATTACTGTAAGAAGAGAGAAACTTTCTTGCAAATATAAAAGGATCTAATGTTGGATTTTACTCGTTTAGTGCCAGATAGATTCACTGTTCTACTCTCATTCAATGATACAGTCATACTTCCAATAAGAGTTGAAGACATAAGTTGTTTTTGAAGCCTTTACTGGAAGGAAGTTTGATATTTCTCAAATTCCACAAGTTTCTATTTATTAGAACTTGAGAGTCTGAATGTGACGAGCATTATATAATCATAGCCTGGAAGTTCATTGGGTCACATGCTTTGAGCATTCAAACCTGCTAACCCCTTTGAGGAAACATGTGACCTGTCAGCAAGAAAATTTCACATTAAAAGTTTTTTTTATGTCAAGGACAACTCGTCTGTGCTTATTAACTTTTTTTATATGTTAGCCCAACACAGTTGATCAGAGTTCCTCACCCTGCAGAGAAGCATATGATCTTTTATTTGAAGTTGCAGCAAATTATCAAACAGCAGCAACCTTTTCACAGCAGCGTTGTGCAACGATGTCTTCTACCTGCTTGGCATGTCGGCCACGTACAGTGCACTGTAAGACTGGATTAGATAACACGTTAGGGGATATGCATCAATATGATCCTCAACAACCTAATGAGTCATGTTCTCCCACTGACACACACACACACACACACACACACTTCCACAGCTCTCTGATCTTTGCTCCATGACATGTTCTCATCTCCATAACTGAAATATGGGAGTAATTGGCATTGGCTGCGTGTGTGTGTGTGTGTGTGTGTGCGCGTGTGTGACTGACACAGCTAATGCAGAGCAAGGTAACTCTAAGTGATTGATATGATAATATGTCCAAGCTGTGAGTGTGTGTTTGAGTTTTGGTGTCCAAATTCATGCTCTCAGCACCTCCCACAGTAATGCTGAAAGGGACTGGCCTCCTCAAAACAAAAAGCTTTGATGGGACAATGAAGAAGCTTACTCATTGTCAAAATATACAAAAAGGGCAGACTTGGCATGCTTGAGTTTTGTACGGTTGTTGAAGGGAAAGTCTGACATTCGAGCTGAAATCTCTCGACTCACCATGTTCCTGTTTTTCTGAGGGAAATATGGCGAAGCGAGGCGAAATGTCCAGCTGTTTTTGTCTGTGAGATTGTTCTTTGTCTAGGTCAGGGGTAGGGAACCTGCAGCTCCAGAGCAACATGCTACTTGCATAAGGTGCACCAGCTGTAAACATGCAGCTGTGAACATGCAGAAGTGCACACAGCTCAGTTGATTTCATTGCCCTTTTTGGTCTGGATGACCGCCTATACGCTGCTACTACATCTGTATGAAGCCAAAACAAACTGCTTTTTGCTGTGATTTAGCTGCAGAAACAACATGATGCAGATGTGTAAAAAGTCTGGATTCAAGCTTTTTTCAGGTCTGTCTGCAAGGCAACAAGCAGACAACTTTTTAAAATACTTATTTTCTGAGTGGAGGTTGGATCGATCAGAGTTATTCTGTGTTAATATTCTATGCATCTACAGCGGCTCCCTGTGGCTGTCACCAAAATATTTATACAAAATGAAACCGTTATTCCCTTACATTTTTTATTTTTTTTATTTTTCCCTCGCTAGCCAAATCTCCTGGGATATTTCTTCAGTGTCAAGCCTCTCATTTGCACTTTGGTTCTCACTGTTTTCGGACAAAACCATATTCATAAATGCTCATTATGACCTATTAGTAATGCTGGTAGGCTAATTTAGACTAAGTAGGCTGTTTTATCATCAATGTAAGGCTTGAATAAGGTTTGTCGCTCAATTCCAAGACATTTTTTTCTTCTTTTTTCGGCAAACAGTGACTAAAATTTGTCGACTGCTGGCCTAGGTGTTGTGCAGAAACAACCCTTTTAGTTTTGGTCTATTTAGTCAGTTTTTTCTTTTCATTCTGCCTGTATTACCACTTAAAAAATGTTTACCATGACATGTTTGTATCATTTATTCAGCACAACCTCACAGAAATGACCTGACCATTATTGTTTCACTTTGACTTATTGGATCAACATTTTGAACAACCCCCTAAAGAAAACATAAAATCTGATCTCGAAAATTAGGTTTTTTACTTTCAAGACACAAACATGCTCAATAAAGAATTTGCAAAATATATTTGACCTTATCACCGGTTTTATTTGGCCTGTCACCATGAAACAAAAACTGGCATGGAGTGTGAAGGCAGAACTTTAGAGGGAAGCTGACGGCAGGAAACACGCTTCTGTAGGTTTTACAGCGTGACGTCACGAAGAAGTCATGCCCCGGCACTTTCCGTGACTCCAGAGGGTTAAATACACTATATTTCCAGTGTGAGTGTGAATTAAAAAAAAATCATGTTTACTGTCAGTTGTGCTGCCGACATGAATTTAGTCAGAAAAGCCAAATAGATGCCAAGTCACTAACTTTTATAATGACACAAATTCCAAAGTCCAGCCTTACGACATTAACCTGCTGAAATGTGAGATATAGAAAAAAATTGTGGATTATTGCAGCAGATTATTTTCATTCAGAGGCTGTAATGGGCTCTGTTACAAGCTACGGAGGAGATACTGCTGCCACATGACACTACTAGACGATGTACAGAATCCATATCGGGATATCATGTGGCTTCAGACAGAGGTTAAATTTTAGCGTGAGAATGAAAGCGGGTGCTATATAAAGTCTTTTTGTAACTTTATGCTAATCCCATGCAGTGTAGGGCATACTACATGCAGTTTTCCCTTTTTGCATTTGAATATTTCTGCATACCGCGATGCCTAAACAGTCTGTGAACTGCATACATTAGTTGTCACTAGAAACTGAGACTCTTGTGGATTCGACGAGCCCAATTTATTCATGTGTGATGATTAGATGATTAGTCCCCGTAGTAGCCGTTTCTCTGCAGTGAGAGAATTCTTTTAAACTTGAGCTCAATGTAGAAAATGTGCACATTTGATGCTCCAAACTGGAGGCAGTCATCACGCCCACACAGCAAGTATATCTCTGGCCTTAATCCCATCTACATCACTGTCACTTTACATGATGGCGTCAGAATACGGAGGAACAACATATTTTGCAGCTTCGCCCCACAGAAACACAGAATCTGCAAGAACTGCCAGCACTATACAGTCAGATAGATAGAGATTACAGGTGGGGGAAAAAATCCATACAGCATAGTATCACGATATTTTGCGTGGCAATATTATATCGATTCATGACCGCCAAGTGTCGATATTTAGTGTTCCGACGGCCCCCGTTTTCGCCGTTCCGGAGGATGTAGCAGGCTCACTTTTAGAAATATACCAGAGATACTGCTGTTATATGAAACTAGAAGATCTAAGGAATCTATAGGCACCATGTGTCAGGATATTGTGTCGGGAAGTTGTCGAAATAACACTGCAAAGCTTTAGCCTGGCTAACACCAGACCAAATCTCATTGGAGATTAGGTCTGGACACCTTCAATGCTTTTCTCCGTAGAGGAGGTGTGGTTTACGATCCTCCGGAGCCGTTTATTGGGAGCTTAGAATGTCTATCAAAGCGTCTGTAGGTAGCTCTTAGCCAATCAGATCAGTTATACCAGATGACGTAGTAGAGCAACAGAAATGGATGTTTGTTGTGTGTGTGTCTGTGAGAGAGTGTTGCTTGCTGCTTTGCTTCTCCAGTTCTCGCTTTCTGCAAGATTATTTATTTTCACGCTTTATTCCCCCTCATGTCATTCAGCCACACACATCCACTGATTTTATGGGCAATAAACAAGCTGCTGCGGGTCTCTGGGGGCTCTGCTGTCCCCCGGCTCGTAGCGAGATCACCGGCGGTGACCGGCGGTCTCACCGGCTTGGCGCAACGAGCCGCAGAAACCGCCCGTGCGGCGCTAATAGCCCCGCTACCGGTGATCTCGCTACGAGCCGGGGGACAGCGGAGCTGCCGAGAGACCTTTCGCCTTTCAACTTTCGCTCTAAACTATTTAAAACACCATCTACAGCTAAAGAGAGTTTCGCGTCTGCAGCAGCCATGTTGGATCCGGAAAGCTTCCAAGTGCCGAGTAGTACGCGTCATCGTCTCACCGTCCCTCCCCGCTCTGTGATTGGATCCCTAAAACAGGGCTAGGGAAATCGCTTAGTTTCCAGACCGCCTGGAGGTTCGAAGTCAAATTCGAGCGCGCAAGGCAGTCTGGGTATACCCAGGCTAGCAAAGCTTGGCTTTTTCATGTTTCATTCAAAAACATGTAGAGCAGTGAAGCTTGTTGTTTGTGAAAGTTTGATAAAATGCTGCAGTTGTTGTCGTCCAAACATGTTTGATATCAGTTCAGTTCAGTTTGACTGAATACTTTGTTGGTCAGTCTGTGGGTTTGACTCTCATTGTGGAGAAATAAAAAGACTGAAGTCAGATTAATACACTGAGAATTTGCTCTGATTTGACAAAACAATTCTGGATTCACACCTCTAATAGAGATATGGTTGAAAATTGGCAAAGGTGTTAATTGATTATGATTATTAAATAAGTCTGAATGGTAGAGATCTTTTGTAATTTCTCCTCCTCTGTCTCTGCTCAGCTGTCACTCGCGGCGTAGCTCGCCTGTCAGTCAGCAGCGTTAGGTAAGCTGCTGTCAGCTGTGTGATCTGAGCGCGGCGGCGGCGGGGCCACGGAAACATAAATCAGACTGAAAATCTGCCCATCAGCAGCCGCCGGCTCGTCTATCCACAACAACAACTCCAAGGCCAGGGACGGAGGCTGCCGCTGCGCTCCTCTCCTCCACCAGACGCAGACAATGAGATGTCACGCTGAAAGGCCATGATATCTTGTTGCCTTGGAAAATGTATGTGTAAATAGCTCTGTAAATAAAATAAAAAAGACATCATACACGGCGCTGCTGCCTGCTGATCTGTCAGTAAAGAAAGAATAACAGGATGGAAGGCTGAAAAGCTTCTATCTCTGCAACATTGTCAGTGAATCATTTATGTCTGTGTGCTGACAACAGAACTGCAAAACCAGAGTGATGGATGGCTTTATTTAAAGGGAATATACGTTAAAACCAGGGGAGAACAAGCCTCGGTGCTTTCTGCTGTTTTATCTGCAGCTGTTTGAACGCTGAATCCTGTCCACACGTTGTCATGTGGAGACTCCAGCTGAAGGATCTAGCTGCACGCTCCTCTGATGGCTGAGGAGATTCTCCAGCCTCTCGGGCAACTCGAGAGCTTCTTGTACTCTGCTGCGATGCATGCTAATGTTTTAGCGCGCTGTGCATGATTGCTGGTTGGAATATTTAATATTCTAAATCTACTGAGTTGAGTGATTGCACTCAGTGAACTGATTAGACGTGATTTATCTGGTCACCTCCTTCAACTTAACAAAGTATAATATGCAACATTTGCGTGTTAAAATGTGGAAAACCAACTGTTATGTTTTTCTGATGTGTGTACTCATATTATCCCAAATATAACCAGAGAACTCTGTCATTTCAATCAAGAACACGCTTGATTGCTGTCATCTGTCAGTGGCGGCATATCCCCTTTGTGGTTGTCTCACATTGACTTTTTATCCAGTTTTCAGCCACATATTTATGACACGTCATTTTTGTAGGTTGATTTTTTTTTTTTTTTAGTGTTACAAAGAATGTTTTACAACAAAGTGCCCTTAGAATCTCACCAATAAAAAACAAACAAATAAAAAAACACATTAAAATTAGTGGACAAAATTTAAATAAATATATAATAATAATATTAATAAAATATCAGCCACCATCTATGTAAAAAAAAAAGTAAAAAAAAAACCCCAAAACAAACAAAAACCCACAAACTTGCCTATGAGTGTTGGTCCATCTTTCAAATTTCATCATACATTTTTTATTTTAACTTTATATTTTATATCTTAACTTATCAGAGGAACCAGCTGAGCAAACGTTAGCAGCAGCTCTGCCTGCCGACACACTGAACTGCATTGGAGAAACACAGATTTTTAGATTGAAACGGCTTTTTCCTGTGTTTTTACTGTTTTAAATAACTTGGTCAGTTTGTTTTGGAGAGGAGGAGACCTCTGAGGATAATTCTGCTTTAGTTAAAAACCTCCTGAATATCTGGATCTTAAATTATCAGAGGAACAAGCTAAGCAAATGTGAGCAGCAGCTCAGCTCGCAGCCCCTCTGCTGACATGCTGAACTGCTTTGGAGAAACAATTTTTAAGGTGAAACTGCTTAAATTAATCACCTGGTCAGTTTTTTTGGGAGAGGAGACCTCTGCAGATGATTTGGCTCTCACTGAAAACCTGAGTGTCAGGAACTTAAATTATCAGAGAAACATAATGAGCAAACTTTTACCGCCCCTCGAACTCAATCTATGGTTGAACTACATTGGCAAAACACCTTTTTTTTCTTATTTATTCCGTGTTTATACTGGTTTAAATGATCTAGTCAGGTTGTTTTGGAGAGGAGGAGACCTCTGAGGATAATTCATCTCTTGGTAAAAACCTCCAAAACGATAAACACTGAAGGAATTTGAACTGACAGAAACTGAACTTAATGACGTCTCTTTGTCTTTTGTTATTGTTTTAATTGAGAGACACCTCGTTGGTATAAAATTACATTAAAAAAAAAACATTTAACATGGATATGAAACCCACTTCAACATCTGGTTGTGAATTAGAGTACAACCCTTTAAATCTGCATGACTTAATCTAAAATAGGAGAGACATGTCAGGTTAGAGCCAATCAGACGGAGCTTGAATCCCTTAACTAATTTGCATTGTTTTACCTTGTTGAGGCTTAAAAGGAGAATCTAAATAAGCAAATCTAACAGTGTGCAGGAAAAGGAAATGCAGCAGGGAAATGAACATGCAAATAAGAATGGAAATTGCCCTTTTAACCTCCTAATCCAGAAACCCCTGCTGACACGATTACATCTCTATTTTTTAATTCAATTTGTGAATTCAGTTGTCTCTTTTTAAACTTGAATAAAATCATGTATTTTAAAATAACCTCTTTATTGACTGTTCTATGCTGTTTGTGTAATATATCATTTGTAAAAAAAGATATAATTTATTTTTTTTGCACATTATATAACAAATAATGAATGACTTTGGATTTAGTACATTTATTTGTCGATTAATACATTCATTTTTGAACAAACGCATTATGCAGTATTAATGCATATTTCTTATTGTGCAATTAGTTGTGAATTTATGAAATACTGTATTATCGTTATTATTATTATTATTATTATTATTATTACTACTATTATGAGAGCTGCAAGCATGACTGCAGACTGCAAGTCCTGTTTTCTCGTTTATTCCTTTTTATTGAGATTAATTATATTACAAGCAAAGGATAAAAACAAACTCCTTAGATATTCATCCTTTGTCTGGTTGTGCTCCTGGTGTGTAGGTGCAGTCGGCGGTGTGTGTGCGCTGGCTAACGTGCTGGGCCGGGAGCTGTGTGAGTTGGAGCGTCTGTGTGTGTCGGGTCGCTGGGAGGAAGCCAGAGTCCTGCAGCAGCGCCTCATCGAGCCCAACGCCGCCGTGAGTACCATCTGCTGCACCGCGGTGGACGCTTTTATCCACCGCGCCGCAGAACAAACTCCCACAAACGGTGACAGACTGGAGGTTTAGTCACTGATCTGCAGCCTGATTAAAACCCTCAGTGGGCAAAGACAAACCACAGTGGTTTTGGGATTTAAAAAACAACTCTTTTGTAGATTTGCAGGATTCTTTGCCATGAAGCGTGGATTCTTCTTCTGCAGATACAAGTTTAAAGGCTGCATATAAAGACTTTTAACTCATATTCTATAAAGTCCAGTCTGCCCAGAAGGAAGGCAACTTCCCTCTGACATGCCTATACCATGTCAGAGGGAAGTGCATTGTAAAAATGTGGCTTAACACTGGATATAGTCAATTTATGAAAAACACTGCACAAAGGGGTTCTCCTTCTTGATGAAGTATTTCTCTGGGTTCGACAATTGTTGGAAACATTTGGAATGATGTAAGTACACAAGTGATTCAGAACCTTCGACCTTTCACTAGGGTTATATTTTGACCAAGTATTTTTATTTAAATGCTGCTGGAAACTACAAACAAATGACAAAATTGATGATTTCAGTCAAAATAAAATTTCTGCAATTTTTGCCCTAGACAAAATAATGACCATTTATAAAAGGAGAGTAGGTACTGTAGCTGAATAATTTTTATGATTATTATTATTATTATTATATTAGATTTTTTTTAATGGTTAAAGAATAGATCTTTTAAATCTTAGAGAGACAGAACGAGCAGATAAAAACTGTTTACTTCAAGACAAAGATGTGTTTTGATGCTGCCACTCTGGGCCTCTTAATCAAAACAATAACAGAAGATGAAGCAATGCAGGCAGTTTCTGTCATTTAAAATGCAGTGTTCATTGTTTTTAGCAGCAGCCAAATTATCTGCAGAGGTCTCCTCCATTGCAAAACAAACTGACAGGTGATTAAACTGGTAAAAACACTGAATAAAGTTATTTTACCTTTAAAATCATTATTTCTCTGATCTCTCTCTGATCTCTCTCTGATGATTTCTCGCAGTTTGGCATCAGTGTCTGCTGTAACTGAGCTCCTGCTAATGTTCGCTCTGCTTATTTCTCTGATAACTCCAGGTTCAGGATGTTTTTACCAGGAGCTTAATTTTTCGTAGAGACCTCCTCCTCTCCAAAACTGACAAACCAGATGATAAAAACAATTGAAAACACGAAATAGATCCATTTCACCTTAAAAATCATTATTTCTCTGATGCAGTTTGGCATCAGCAGAGGGGCTGGAACAGAGCTGCTGCTAATGTTTACTCAGCTTGTTTCTGATAACTTCAGATCCAGAAGTTCAGGAGTTTTTAAACAGGAGCCGAATTATGCAGAGGTCTCCTCCTCTCCAAAACTAACAAACCACATGATGAAAACGGTTGTAAACACCAAATAAAGCTGTTCCACGTTGTCATCTGTATTTCTCCAATGCTATTTGGCACACTAGTGGGGGAGCTGAACTGCTGATCCAGACGTTCAGTGACTAAAATCTTTCACCTGGTTAAAGTATATAGAGTTAAAAAATTACCAAGATTTAAGAAGTGTATCATAAAAATGAGGCTTTAAACTAGGGCCGGGACTTTAACGCATTAATTAAGATTCATTAATTACACAAAAAATAATGCGTAAAAAAAATTGACGCATTTTAATCGCACTTATTTTTGCGGCGCAGAACGTTTCTCACTGGATGGGTTTCAGGCGGACCGATTATACTGGAGCACCAACTAGTATTCATGAGTTCAGACAACAACAAACCACAGTGAACATGAAGGAAGAAGCTGATGAGACGCTTTGGTTGGCCCCGTGGATGATGGGACATTTGTTACAAAAAACGAACGGATGGAAGAATTCACATATCACCGCAGCACATCAAGCCTCAAGTTTCACCTCAATGCAAAACATATAGCAGCTAGCGTGGACGCTAATGTGGTATTCAATGGTTTACTAAAAATCCATATGAAAAAAATTACTTCTCACTGTTCTCAGGTCAAATATTTATATGCGATTAAAATGCGATTAATTTCGATTAATTAATTACAAAGCCTCTAATTAATTTGATTAATTTTTTTAATCGAGTCCCAGCCCTACTTTAAACTTGATAAAGAGTCCATGTATGACAAACGCTGCACAAAGGGGTTCTTACTCTTGCTTAAGTATTTCTCTGGGTTTGAAAATTGTTGGAAACATTTTGAATAATGTAAGTACACAAGCCAACAGAATATATAACAGTGGTCTTGGTTTTTTTTAGTCATTTTAATGCAGAAATGTTACATAACATACTTGTACAGTACATGAAACTGAAATAGGCTCTAAATGAGACATTTGCTGGCACTTAACAGCAGCACAAAGTAAAAATGTGTGTGCTTTCAGAGCTGCTCTGAGCCGTGTGTGGAAACAGCACTGAATAATACGCTTCAGGCTACGAATGAGTCTGTTAAGGTGTGTTAAATGTTGCTGCCCTAACAGCATCAATCCACCACGCAAACACCTCCACATGCTGCATCTTTAAAAAATCCAGCTCCAGTCTTAATATCAAGTGACACGTGGACCTGCCGGAGCTCAGCAGCCAAACATCCTTCACACAAACACTAAACACGTCTGATTTTAGGTGTCAGTATTGATGAACTGTGCTGGTTTCTGGAGGCTGATTGGTAGGTTCTGTGTTGCTAGGTGACCAGGAAGTTGGGAGTTCCCGCCCTGAAGCAGGCAATGGAGTGGTTCGGCTTCCACGGCGGTGCCTGTCGATCACCTCTGCAGCCGCTGGCTGAGGCCGAGGCTCAGCAGCTGAGGAGGGACTTCTCCTCCAACGGCTGGCTGTGAGGTGTGTGTGTGTGTGTGTGTGAGAGAGAGAGAGCGTGAGCGTGTGGACGGAGGAGGAACACTGTTCTCATCCCCCATTAAAAAAAAAATCCAACAAACATTAAACTCGGTTCATATACAGTACATCAAATCGGTTTGTTCCTGAATCATTTACCATGTTTTGTGCTGGGGAAAAGCAACCTTAAACAAATCAATATAACTTCTCTTTTTCAAGAAATAACAAATTTAGATCATTGATGAATCAGTGTGGGTCACAACACATGCGTTTAGACTGGGTATTGATTTGTAAATTTCTACTAATACAAAAAATAATGCACAAAAGTCAATTGTTGAGAAACTTCCCCGCAGTCTGATTAAGGTTTTTTTTAAATAATATTTTTACTAATTCCTCTGTTCACTTTACAATAAATTCTAATGTGTTGAAAAGTAAGAAAAATGTTGTGAATGCATTAATTTTGACAATAAAATTGCATTTCTAAAATAATAAAATTTGTTTTCCTTTCATTATAACAGTGAAGAAAAAGTGGGTCTGTTTTGTTTAGAATTTATAAATTTAATGCAGACAGATTGGTGGTTTAATTCAACTGTTTGTGAGGCAAGTGTAGAAAATATCTCTCTGATTGGCTGTTAACTTCAGTTATCTCAGTCACAGGTAAGTGCATTACAAATAGTTTAAAATAGTGAAATATGTATGTATTTTGGGATGTGTGGTGCATGCAAATACAGACATGTTGAATCAGCAAATCCAGGGGAATTAAAAGCATCTTTTAATGTTCACATTAGACATCCTTAGTTCAGGAGCTGTGATAGGAAATGCAAAGTGCGTCATAAGTGCTCACATTGTGGTGCAAAACTTACGATACCGTATTGTACCTTACATTTGTGTTTTCATGCTTAGACTTTTGCAAACATTAAACTTTCTTATTTAGCCACAATTTACTAAAGCACAAGTTGCAACCTGTCAATATGCTTCAGCTTAACCTACATAAATATAGTTGGCCTAAAACTGATATTGTGTATATGAATTTGTGACATAATACATAACATTAGACATACAGAGGATCCTACAGACTTTTTTATACACCTTTATCCAGTGGTGGAATGTAACTAAGTAAATTTACTCAAGTATTGTACTTAAGTACAATTTTGAACAATGTGTATGTTACGTAAGTATTTCCAATTTATGTAACTTAATCCTTCTACTCCATTACATTTTGAGGCAAATATTTTACTTTTTACTCCACTACATTCAGCTGACCACTTTAGATACTTTCCAGGTCGAAATTTATTTTAAAATACATGATCAATTAAAAGTGATTCGAATTTTTTAAAATTAAACCTCATAGCAGTTTATTAAATAGTCAAAATGTGTCCTACCTTTTCCTAAATTAAAGCGCTTTCATAAATGCATCAATACAAATAATCTAATAATATATTTGGTATATATTGAACAATCTGAGTAGATCCATTCTGCATAATGAGTACTTATACTTTTGATACTTTAAGTACATTTTGATACTTTTGTACTTTTACTTCAGTACGTTTATGCAGGACTTTTACTTGTAGTGGAGTAATCTCACAGTGTGGTATTAGTACTTTTCTTGAAGTAAGGGATCCGAATACTTTTGTCCCCTTAAGAACTTTTTTTCTTAAGAACTTTTTTTTAGTTTTGCAGCTTATAAAGACATAGTTATGGGTTTCTTTACTTGTGCATTTCACCACATAGCAGCTTTTCAGCATTTCTCTGTTGTATGGTAGCATGTGCTCTGTCTCTTCAAGTACAAAAAAATAAATAAAATGCATATGGCAGCAAATGAGGAGATTCCAATGTAGCAGCAGGGACCAGCCTGAGGATTTGACACCACATATCTGGGTTTTTTACTGTAAAAATATTTGGCTGCAGAGATTTTTTATATGAGTCAGAGAAACCTAAAGTCTCTCTCGCTCCTCCAGCTGCTCAACTTCATGACATCACATCACCCCACTCGTGGTTTTTGGCTCCCTATTCTATTTAACATTGATGGAGGCATTATATTGCACATCTTGGTCTGCCCCCAAGAAATGCTGACCCCCATATGGTCCCATTTGCAGCCTCAGTTGCTCCAGTAGGGCCTTCCTGCCTGTTCTAGTCCAGGCTTAACCTTAAGGTGATGGAGCCTTCTCTACCAGGACTCTTCAGCTTCTGAATGGTCTGTTTCTTTGTTTAAATCACTTCCTAAAACCCATTTTATACACTTCTCTTGCTTTTTTTTTTTTTTTACCTTACTGGCGCTTCTGCTTTCTTTTGCTTCATTGTTACCTGAAGTATTTTAAGTACATTTACTCAATACTGTAACTCAGCCAATCAGTTTGTGAGGACGGCCAGCTCTCTGCAGATTTAAACAAGCACCATACTGCTTCCATTTCTGAATGATGGTTTAACTGAACTCTGTGTGATGTCCAGTGAGTTGGACATTTCTTTGTAGCCATATCCTGACTTATACTTTTCAGTGATCTTTTCTCTGAGTTGCTAGGAGTGTTCTTTTGTCTTCATCTTGCAGTTGTAGCAGGAATAGTGATGAACCAGAGAATGGACCTCCCAGACACAGATGTTTTCATACCAAAATCACGTGACACACATCAACTGCGCTCAGGTGATCTCCATTTCACGAACTGTGACACTGCTGCATCAACTAGCTGGACCTCTTTTGAATTAGGTCAGTTACTTTAAAGGGGGTGAATATTTATGCAATCATTTATTTTACCTTATATATTTTTAATTGATTGACACTATTTTGTAAAAATCTGTTCAAATTCTCATTTAAAAAAAGCCAAATAATTTTGACCATGATTTCATGTGTAAAAGCAACAAAAGTGTGAAACATCCAAGTGGGGTGAATACTTTTTATAGGCAGTGCATGTAACTTTATACTTCTACTCCACTACACTTAGAGGCAAATATTGTAGTTTTTTTCTCCACTACATGTAACTGACAGCTTTAGTTACTTTTCAGGTTAAGATTTAACATGAAAAACATGATACATTTAAAATGATTATGCAGCTTTATAAATTAAACCACATAATCGGCCCTTCAGTTTTACTGTCAACATTAAGACACTGCTTACATAAATGCATCAATAATAATCTAATAATATATTTAGAATATATATAACAATCTGAGTGGGTCCATTCTGCATAACGAGTACTTTTACATTTGATACTTTAAGTACATTTTGATGCTGATATTTTTGTACTTTTAGTGCAGTAAAGGATCTGAATACCTCTCCCACTACTGCCTCTGAGTAACCTGATGTTGCCTTATAAACTGTCATTCAAAAGGGGCTCTAAAAGTAGTTATAAGTACTACTATTAATATTGTAATTACTAGAAGTCTACTGATATATATGGACATTAAAAGAAAATAATGTTGGAGGTTAATTTTGTTTAAAATCCCGACGTGATGAATGTTTCCTCTGGATTCAAAGATCAGCTGTAGTTCAGTAGAAAGGAGAACTGAAGGTCACATTCACAATTTGCAGTAAATACTCTGCACTTAGATGGGATAAAAGTTAAAAGCCACAATTACCGCAGTAATTAAAGTCGAGTGGAGCAGGTAGCCATGGCGATGAGAGTCTTCATCTTTTGTATATGCCACTTTCTTTTCTTCGACGACTCCAATTAGCACTTTTTTCATCAAAAATACTTTTGGATCATAGAGAAAGGATGCATTGTGTGTGTAGGGGAAGCACTTCAATTAAATCCAGTGTGTGAAAATCAGCAACCACCTTACATTTTCTCTCTGATAATGTAAAATGTTCCATGATTCAATGTTGGAAATGGGCTCCTTCAACTTGGCAGCCTGTTGTGAAATCATCTAAACACTGAGTGCATTCAGGGCCGTAGTTTCTGCTGAGGTCACTGAGGTTATGTCCTTGGTTAGTGACAGAGGTGCAAAGCAACTTGTTACTATGTGTCCGTTTCAGTTTTAGTTCAAATTTGAGCAAAATGTTCAGTTATAAATTCAGCCTTGTTTGGAGATGTCAGCTTGACATTTTCCTGTTGTGCATGTGGTTTTTATGATAATGTGTATTTTGTGCCGTGGCACAAAGTTTATACAGTCATGGAAAAAAATATCAGACCACCCTTGTTTTCTCTAATATCTTGTTCATTTTAATGATATCTAGCTGATATCTAGACATTTTCCATGGTTTTCTTGATAATAACCAAAATCATTATCAAGAAAACCATGGAAAATGGCTAGATACCAGCTCTTAAATTAAATTCTTATGAGCTATTTTTCTTGTTATCATTATATTTGTCCAAACAAATGTACCTTTAATTGTACCAGGCATTAAAATTAACAAGAAATTAGAGAAAACAATCGCGGTCTAAACATTTTTTCCATGACTGTATGTTCACCTGTCAGTTGCTTTTATGTGTTATAGTGGTCTTATTCTCGAGACGAGAGGACGCTGGCGCGCTTGGCTGCCGCTTCTCGCTCTAAAAACTCTAAAAACTCTAAAAACTACATTCTCGGCTAAATCTACCTGGATTTTTTTCAAAGCAACATCGACGGTGGTGCTAGGCTACTGTTTCAGAGCCCCTCTCAATGTTCTGTGCAGTGTGTTAGCCTGGACACTCACCGCACGGTGTCGAAGGATCCATCCCCGCAACCTGGTCGAAGGTAAACCCGGACGGATCTCCACCTGTACCGGTGCGGCTGCTTCGGCCCGCTGCCTTCTTCCCGAACCAACCCTGCTCCCATTCAGTGGACGGCTTCCATCGCCGCTAAGTTGAGGGTAGAGATCCGGGCAGGTTTCCACCTGTCTCGGTGCGGTCTAGCCCCTTGCTGGCTGGGACCGCTACCCTTCGACTCGAGCCGGCTAACTAGCCAGTGGTGGCGGCTCCCTGAGCTAGCTGCACGGCTACGTTGGCTTTCTCCGGCCTCCAACCCTGATGGGCCCAAGCGGGCTGGTCTCTCCATCCGCCACGCTGTGGTTGTTGATCCTGTTCCACCTTCTGCCTCTTCACCGGTCACCATCCATCTCCAGCGTTTGCCTCTTCACAGCCTCGGACATGGCACTTCGCTACTCATCCTTGCAGCTCCGTCAGCTCATTCCCCAAATTCCTCCTTCAACCGAACTCATCACCACTTTAAAAAACTCTCGACTTCTCCTCCGTCCCCGCTACATTCATCGAGGGTCCCGCCGCAAGTTTATTTACAGTTCCACCGCAGAAAACTTCATCCCAGCGCTCTGGTCTGACCGCAGCTCACCCACCGGCTCCCGCACCTGCTCACTGCGTCATCACAACAGCTCACGTCATCAGAATGCGTCCAGAGTGAACACCTTCAGCCTCCGTCAAATTCCTACTTCCGTCCCACCAATTTCAAAACAAAAGCACCTAAAAATCGCCCTCTTCAACACAAGATCACTCAACAATAAAAGTCTTATCCTCAATGAATTCATCATCGACCAACAAATTGACCTTCTGTGCCTCAATGAAACATGGCAAAAACCCCTGGATTATTTCTCACTAAATCAAACCACCCCCACTGGATATTCCTACCTGGACAACCCACGTCCTGAGGGCAGAGGAGGGGGCATTGCTGCCATCTACAAACAAGACCTCCAACCTCGCCCTCTCTCCATCCCTGCTGCTCCATCATTTGAACACCTGGCTTTTAAACTACCCGGCCCTAAACCTCTCATCATTGCAGTCATCTACCGTCCACCCAAACCCAACCCATCATTTCTATCAGAACTCTCTGAATTCATCACCGCACTCTCCTCAATCTCACCATCTGTTTTACTCCTCGGCGACTTCAACCTCCACATTGACTCCCCGGACTGTAAAAATGCCATGGACTTTCTGGACCTAATCAACTGCCTCAGCTTCACACAACACATCAACTTTCCCACCCACAACCGTGGCCACATCTTAGACCTGGTTTGCTCCACTGGCCTCCACATCCACAATATCTCCAGCACCGACCTCTCCATATCCGACCACCTGGCCATCACACTTGTCGCTGACACTCCCGCCCTCCAACCCAAACAGGACCGCAAAATCACTTTTCGCAACCTTAAATCCATCTGCCCAGTCTCTCTCTCCACTTGCATAGCAAACACACTTTCCAGTCTCACCTTCCCTGCAAATCCAACCCCCATGGACCTCGTCAACATCTACAACAACACACTGTCTTCATGCCTAAACAATCTGGCCCCCCTGAAAACCAAAACCGTCACTTTTACTCACTCGGCTCCCTGGTTCACCCCGGAACTTCACAAACTCAAAAAACAACTGCGACAATTAGAACGACTTCACAGGAAAACCGGTCTCACAGTACATGCCCTCACATACAAAGAGCACACAAACCTCTACAAATCAGCACTAAACAAAGCCCGTTCTGTCTACTACTCTGGCATCATTCACTCTGGATCCTCCAACCCACGCACTCTGTTTTCCACCATAAATAAACTCCTCAAGCCCCACGACAACACTTCATCCTCATTCACCCCGGAGAAATGCAACAACCTCATTTCATTTTTCAACTCCAAAATAGAGAACATCCACAACCAGCTTGCAACCTCCTCTGCCTCCACCCCGGTCCCTGAACCCACACCTCCTTCATCCTCAGACCACCGGCTCTCTACCTTCTCACCAATAACCACAGCAGACCTCTCTAAAATACTCTCCACCATGAAATCATCCACCTCCCCCCTGGACCCCATGCCCTCTGAACTCGTCAAAGCCTGTTTCACCTCTGTCGCCCCACTCATCACTGACATCATCAACTCCTCTCTTTCCTCTGGCACTGTCCCCCCACCTCTCAAGCTTGCTGCTATCACGCCTCTCCTTAAAAAACCTGGTCTTGACTCCGACGACCCCAGCAATTTCAGACCCATCTCCAACCTCACATTCATCTCAAAACTACTGGAAAGAGCCATCGCAATTCAACTCAAGACCTACCTCCTCTCCAATAACCTATATGAAACATTCCAATCTGGCTTTCGAACCCACCACAGCACTGAAACAGCTCTAATCAAAGTCACAAACGACCTCCTACTCTCATCTGATTCCGGCTCTCTCACCATTCTTCTCCTCCTGGACCTCAGTGCTGCCTTCGATACCGTCAACCACTCCATCCTCCTCAGCCGCCTGACATCCATAGGCATCACCGACTCCGCCCTCTCCTGGTTCAACTCATACCTGTCTGAAAGATTTCACTACATCGCAATAAACAATCACACATCCCACACCACCCCTGTCTCACACGGAGTCCCCCAAGGCTCAGTGCTTGGCCCCATCCTCTTCATCCTCTACATGCTCCCACTTGGTCACATCATCCGCCGCCATGGACTTCACTTTCACTGCTATGCCGACGACACTCAACTCTACATCACCACCAAAACCATCACTCCAACTGTTCTCTCCACCCTCACCAACTGCCTCACCGACATAAAAACCTGGATGGACCACAACTTCCTCAAACTCAACAGCAGTAAAACTGAAATCATAATCTTCGGCCCAAAATCCACCCTCCCCACCTCCGAGAACTTCACACTCTGTATCGATGGTCACTCTGTCACTCCCTCCCTCCTGGTCAGAAACCTTGGCATCTACATGGACCCCGCACTCTCCTTCAAGTCACACATAAACAACGTCACCAAAACATCCTTCTTCCACCTCCGCAACATAGCACGCCTTCGATCCACTCTCTCCTTCTCAGCCGCTGAAACACTCATTCATGCCTTCATCACCTCCAGACTCGACTACTGCAATAGCATCCTGTATGGCCTCCCCTCCACTGTCCTTCAAAAACTGCAATATATACAAAACTCCGCTGCCCGACTGCTCACCCACACCCCCTCCAGAGAACACATCACGCCCATCCTCCGTCAACTTCACTGGCTTCCCATAAAACAACGCATTCATTTCAAGATCCTCCTCACCACCTACAAAGCCCTAAACAACCTTGCCCCTTCATACCTGACAGATCTCCTCCATCGCCCCATTCACCCCCACCGAACACGCTCCACTAACGCCAACACCCTCACCATCATCACCAGGACCAAATACCGCACCATAGGGGACAGAGCTTTTGCCATTGCCGCCCCTACCCTCTGGAACTCCATCCCCCTGGCCATCCGAAACTCCGACTCACTGCCGTCTTTCAAAAGTCAACTAAAAACCCACCTCTTCAACATCACTTACAACACCTGATAAATCATTTTCCACCCTCTGTCTTCTTATCTCTTTCCTATCCACTGTATTGTTGTATGTATGTATGTATGTATGTATGTACTGTATGTATTGTACATTTGTTCACTCTGTGTTTTTTGTAAAGCGTCTTTGTGTATTTTGAAAAGCGCTATATAAAACTGATGCATTATTATTATTATTATTAAATTGTGCACTACTGAATCATGCACAAGGTTATACATTGTTGAGATCTGAAATGTATAAAGGCATTTGGCCCAGAGAACTGCCACTCATTTGATATTTTCTCTTTTTCTGACCATTCTCTCTAAACCCAGCAGTTTGTGAAATACTCATGTGACATTTAAAGTCACTTCAATCACCTTTCTTCCTTATTCTGATGCTCAGTTTGAACTTCAGCAGCTCGTCTTCACCATGTCCACATGACTAAATGGACTGAGAAGCTGCCATGTGACTGGCTCATTAGATATTTGTGTTTAAAGAGCAGTTTAACAAATGTACATAATAAAGCGTCCAGTGAGTATACGTAAAATGTTTCCTCACTTGTGAAAAATGTATTCAGGCAGCATTAAGCTTCTCTTCACATATTTGCTGTTAATTACTGGTGCATGAGCAGAATTTCGAGGAAACTTGTTTGCAAACAGCAAACACCTTTTTAAACACCTATAAGACACAGAAACATTCATTTGGAGACAAGGTTCAGTACACTTTATCTGAGCTTGTTTGCAGAAACTGGCTGCCTAATGTTCTATTTAATGAGGCTGATTAAACACACTGTAAAAGTTCAGTAGAGCTGCAGAGCTTGTGATGATTCAGTTGAAGTTCCTATACGTATATAAAAAAACCTGTTTAAGGTCATTAATTCCACCTGTTGTACTCAGAATGAAAAGGTTGCATTCAACAGATCGGTCAAGAACTTTTGAATGATCGGGGCAGCCTGATGAGGCTCTGAACTTTTTCAGATTGAAAGGAATTCCAGTCACAGGTTCTTATTAATTCATCTATTTAGGTACAACGTTACAATACCAAATTAAAGGCGTTCATTGTGTGCAACAGTGAAAACATGTACACACGTTTCCCATAGGTTACGGCCCCTGTCCAAGGATTTCTGATACGATGAGGGGAATTCTTTTCATTCACTCGTTTGTAAACCGTCTTCTCAAGGACGGTCACGGCACTTAAATTTTTTTTGTCAAACAAAAAGAAAAAACATTTCTAATGGAATTTTTCCTTTTTTAATACCTCCATAACTACTGTCTTTCTCTCTGGCTGCTAAACCTTTCATTTTTGACATCCTTTGAAGTTTTCTTATTCATAACATAAATGTTTTTTATCATGGCTCGTATTAACTGTTGACATTTTGTGTTAACACTTGCTGACACCTGTGGACCTCAACTTCTTGAAACTTAATCAATGTAATTTCAATAATCTGAAGGTCACGCTGAGGGTCATCATTTCAAGCTTTTTGTTCCTTCAATGCAAAAAGAAAAGCTGCAAGTACAGTCAGAGCTGAAAATATTGGCAACCTTGCACATAAAAAAAAAAAATCAAAACCTTAGAATTTTCTCTAAAAATTAGTTGTGATTATGACTTTATTTGAAATTACAACTTTCTTTTTGTTAAATTACGACTTTTTATAAAATTACAACTTTCTTTTTTAAATTACGACTTTTTGTTAGATTTTGTTATGTCTTTCTTTTTGTTCAATAAGGACTTTCTTTTTGTTCAATTAGGACTTTCTTTTTGTTCAATTAGGACTTTCTTTTTGTTAAATTAGGACTTTCTTTTTGTTAAATTACAACTTTCTTTTTGTTAAATTACGACTTCCTTTTTGTAAAATTACGACTTTCTTTTTGTTTCTTTTTATTATATCTGGACTATCTTTTTGTTAAATTACATCTAAATTTGGATTTGGCAAATATTCATCAATGTTACATTCACACGTGTGACCACTGCCTAAACGTGAATATTGCACTTGTTATAGTTTGGTAATCTCCTGATTTCATGATTCCACGAGCAGATTCAAGACACCCAACAACCCCAAAACATCAGCGAGCCTCCTCCATGTTTCACTGCCTTATTTTCTCCTATCGGCATAGAAAATTGATGTGATTACCCAGAAAGCTCTAATTTGGTCTCATCTGTCCACAGAACTTTTCTGTTCAGGTGTGTTTTGTGTTTTTCTCTCTCAGCAGGAGTTTCCTCCTTAGTCTCCTCACACTGAGTTGATGACGGACGTTGCTATTTGATCACTTGTACTTTGTGTCTGAAGGTCAGCTCAGTTCTCTGAGGTCCTTTCTCCACCAGTCAAACACTGCAATCACTGGTTTGCTTTTGTCTTAGATCCTCCTCCACTGTCAGCTTCAAGTGTTTTAAACTAAACCTTACACACTGAAACATCAAGGTCTCCGGAGATGGACTGTAGCCTTGAGATTGTCCGTGCTTGTCCATCCTCCTCAGACAATTCTATGCTTCTTTTTCTCTCCTTTATCTCCACGATCAGCGTCGTACACACAGAGACACAAAACAGCTCAATGAGTACCTTGCTTCATTTAAACTGGATAAATGAGTGCAGGCACCGTGGACTCACCACAGCTGGGTTCAAGGTCCATCATCTGCTTGAAAAGTACATGCATCTTTATATATTTCTCATTTATCCATTTTTGCATCCTTGGAAAAGGTGCTTATAATATTTTTAGGGCTTTAGATAGTGTAGGATTCTGCTTTTTCTGCTTTTTTTGTGCTTTGTTTCTCTGTAAACTATGAAGAAAACCATATGTGGGTTCTAAAATATGTTTTGATTCCATAATATATGAGTAGTGTGTTCATATTTTTGGCTATACTTGAACTTCCTTCATCTTGTGTGAGCTGCAGTTTGTTGAAGCGGCCACATGGAGGCGACGCGGCCCACCGTGCTGCCCCTGCACTGCCTGCTCTGCGTCAAGGGCATCCCTTTGATCTCAATTAGAGGATCTTGGACCCGCGAGGCTTGTGATGCCAACACTCCCGGTGGGCACACACAGGGGGGGAGGGGAAGGGGGGGAGGCAGTGTGTATCTCGCTCCTGCTCCCGGGGCGAGCGAGTGGCGAGTCAGCAAAAGCTGCCCTCAGCGCTGCAGCGTCACAGGGAGGAGGGAGACAACGACACGGGGGGGACATCAAGTTGAAATCCCTCCACATGCACGCAAACCCTCTTCCTCATCTCGTTCTCTTCATCATCCTTCCACACCTGACAGTCTGTCATCCTTCTCCTCGTCTTCCCTCCATCATCTCTCTCCTCTCCTCTCCTCTCCTCTCCTCTCCTCTCCTCTCCTCTCCTCTCCTCTCCTCTCCTCTCCTCTCCTCTCCTCTCTCTTTACATCCCAGCCCTCCAGGCGTTGTGGTGACCTCTCTGTGTAGTGTAGCATGTAATGCCCAGTCCCTCTCTCCCTCTCTCCCTCTTTCCCTCTCTGTCTTCCCTCTCCCGTTCTGGCGGCGACCCAGATTAAAACCAAGCTTAAAAGATTCCCAGATTCCTCCCCCTCCCCCCCTTTTGCCTTCCCGTATCCTCCCCCAGCCTCCTCTCTCCTTCCCTGTGGTTAGCTGCTGCTGCCTGACTCACACCACACTCCTCCTCCTCTCTCTCTCTCTCTCTCTCTCTGACTACATCCACACTGAGCCAGATAAATAAAAAAATAGATATATTTCCACAGATCTGAAGGCCTCTGAGCTTCAGTGTTAGGAGAAATAATGATAAACCTGCCCAAACACAGCCAGGACTTTGTGGTATTCAACCAGAAACATGAAAGTACTTGGACTGGGGGTGGGTGATATGTTCTTTTAAGATTATCACGATATTTCAGGGTCTTTTTGCAATAACTATTTTGTTCTTAATCTTTGACATATCCAAGACTGTGATAAAACGGCCACAGCCCAAAATGATTTATTACATGGAAAATAACTAAATGTTTGTGTTTTTTTCATAAAAAAAACAAAACATCATTGACATTGTGTAATCAAACTGGCATTTAAAGGGTTAAAATGCCAAAAATGTTTAAACATTTGGTAGTTTTGAGCAGGGCAAATGTTGTTTAAGAGGTTTATGCAGAAAAAAAAAGAGAAAAAAATGTTATTGCGTTTTTTTGGAAGTGGACATTTTTGTCCATAATGGCCTTAAAGGACAGTAAATTAAAGTAATCCCAGAGGTTTAAAGGAAATCTCAAAGTGCTACAGGTTAAAAGCACAACAGTCTAATTATAAAAAGGATTTTAAAATGATGAAGGATGATAAAAACTTTTAAAAACAGCCAGAAAAAGGAAGAAAAACATGTGACATGACAACCACAAATGTAAAATATGTAAGCAAGAACAAATAAATTCTTAATTTGTCCATAAAACAAAATCCTCCTGTGTCATAGAGCTCAACCATCCCAAAAACAACAACAAAACAAATTAATATGCCAGTGTTCCACTGGGTGACATGTTCCTTCAGTACTATGACACACACCGTCCTGCTGCCACAATTACATATTTAGAGTGCCAAACATGGATTAGTCTGCCACTGAAATGAGTCCCCAAACAATGCACTATTTCCACCTGTTTCTATGTCAGAGGAGTCAGAGACTTCAGGTTTTATTTGTCTGGACAACCTTTCTATTTGAACAGCCAATCACAAACTCTAATATGGAGCATTATTAAGACAGGGATGGTAAAGTGGCACTGCAGCTAATGTGGAATTTTCTGTCAGTATTGAATGAACTGGATGGATTTTTGCTAAAACCAGAACGATCCCCTTCACTTTTTTGAAAGGCGTGTTTTTCTGACATTCTTTGGGTTTTCACAGTGAGACGTCAGTCTTGATTGGAGCTTGGCAGCTGGATGGCGGTCCAGTCAAAGAGCCGCAGGGCGCAGCAAGCTACCAAGTTAGAGAAAACCTGAATAATGGCTAGTTATTAACTTAATAGGCATGACCCATTTCTTGCCTCAAATGGAGACTGTCCTCAACAGAGCAATCAGCATTCATTGTTCAAATGACCTTTTTTTACTTTACAATTATGAATAATAACAGTCCCCTGATTTAAGATGGTAAAACTTGGAAATATAAATTATTGAAATTTAGGGCAATAACGTAAGTTAGCACAACAGTCAGTTGTATGCTCAAAAACAAGTTTGTGAATTGTTGTTACTTATATCTTTAAGTTGGAGTTCAAAAAAAGGGACAATAGTTCTGCTAACTCTTATTCCTTTGTTGTGAAATGCGGGAAAGCAGTGAAATTCATTAGCGAAAGCTAGCGGCTAACTGATGCTAGCCGCGCTGCTTGTTACAGCTACAAGAGTAGCCATTAGCAATGCTAACTCAAAATTGATATTTCATTGCGGCATTACAATCGTGCGAATTCAGCACATTGCAGAACTTAGCAGAAGTAAGGATTAAAATGTATTACAATGTAAAATTATAAGTTAGTACAACTTACAGACTTTCAGAGTTGAGCAGACTCAAAAACAAAACTTAAAATATTTAGTTTAATTGTCCAACTTAAAATTTTATCGAAGTTTGTTGCCTTGAAATTTTGAGTTCACCCAACTTTTCTTTTTTTGCAGTGCTTTAACAAGCAAAGGCAGGCGTAGTATGTGACATTGTTGTAACAGTGTAGAAAAGGAGAGCAAATACTTCTCACCTGTAGAATTTGTTTCTGAGGTGGTGGTTGTTTATTCATCCATAACAAATGTCGACAGAAACTTCTTGCAGCTTCAGTAATCAGACGTATCTTTTTCTACAACAGAGCAAAATTATTCTGTGTCACATTGTCATAGCTCCAAAACTCTGCAGAAAAGAGTATTTTAGAATTTATAGGCAAATTTAGGATTGTTTGTGGTCTAAATTAATGATGGATAGATAGTAGACGGACAAGGTTAATTTGGTTGAGTTTCACATTTCTACTGATGTGCTGCAACCAGCTGTGCAAGGGACTTTCAACTCAGCTATTGAACTATTTGCTTGTAAGTGGGAGCTTCCTCCATTATATGGACCTCCAGAAGCTCCACATAATGTTAGGCCACACCGTTAAGGGGTTCTAGTAATCATAATCAGAACAAACAGGAAGTCAGGTGACGTAGTATAAAGAGCGACAAAGCTGCTATGTATTTTTGATTTTAATGTTTTTGCATGTATTTTTCATTATTATTTTGATTGATTTATTCATTTTTAAATATCTCTATTTATTTATTTTTTATTTTCTCTTTGCATTGTTCCTGTCAGGTGACGTAATGTAAAGAGCGATAAAGTCCGCAACTATAGCTAAAAATAATCCGTCTTTGTGTGTAAGATGCAGAGAGACCCACTTCTTTTCCTCAGTCAATCAGAATTAAATCATCCACAAATGTTAATAATTATTATTATTTTAAATATATTTATCCATGTATTTATTCATTTTAAATATGTCTATTTATGTATTTAGTTATTTTTTTATGTATGTATTATTTTCCCGTCACATTATTCCTGTCAGGAGACGTAGTATAAAGAGCGTCAAAGTCCACAATTATGGCTAAAAATCAATCTTTGTGTATAAGATGCAGAGAGACCCAGTTCTTTCCCTCTGTTGATCAGAATTTAAAATATATATATATTATCATTATTTAAAATATTTTTTTCAGTGTATTTATTTATTTATTTATTTTAAATATCTTTATTATCTATGTTTTGATTTAGGTATTTATTGTTGTATCATTGTTGATTTTTATTTTGGGTTAAAAAAAAAAAGTCCGCATTTATGGCTGGAAAGCATCCGTCTTTGTGTATAAGATGCAGAGAGAGCAACTTATTTCCATCAGTTGATCAGAATTCAACACTTCTTCTTCTTCACTGCGGTCCTTTAACTCTGCCGTCACCGTGGCGCTCTGCAGCTTCACTGTAACCAGAGGCTGAATGCTGAAGTTCAAACATGTTTGAGCTGTAGAGCAGAAAGTCCAACATGTCTTTCGAAACATTTGCTAGGATCGACTGCAGATGGATCAGATGGATCTGAGCATCAAAGTGTGGATTTTTCCTTGATGGGACTCAAAATGTTGAATATGTAGATCATGTCTTCACATCCCTCGGTACACTCCCATCCCTCACCCCTCCTCCTCCTCCTCCTCCTCCTCCTCTCCTCGGGTCTGTTAGCTGAGCTCAAGTGTTATTCCTCCTCTCCAACATTAACACATGCGACTCCATCCCTCTCGCCCTCCTTCAATCTGCTCATATGCTACTCTTTCTTTCTTTTTTTCTTCTTCTGTGCCTGAAGCACCTGCAGGGAGAAGGCGGTGGCATGTTGAAATGTTAAAATATAACCATAAAATTAATGTCTCCTGGTCTTAAAATCAAGATGTGCTTTGATGAGTTGCCTGAGGGAGAACTGTAATAAAGGCTCCACTTGATCATGTTTTCAGCAGAATGAACGTGTGGATCAGGATCTGAATAATCTGGATTTTGAGGATTTTTAACCATATTTTCAATGCACAATTACTGTACAACATAATGTGTTTATTCTTGAAGATTTTAATCCGTTGATGGTTTAGTAAGATTAAGGCTGTGTCTTAAACCATTCACACTACACAAGGAATTCTGTGCACAATCCAGAGCAGTTTCAGGCACAATTCCAGTCATTCCTGTGGAGGATGGAAGCTGCCAAAATAAAAATAAATAAATAAATCACTTGAATAAATTAATATGCTGTTAAATGTACCAAAAATAAGAAATTAATACATACAAATAAATGTAGGTATTAACTAATTGACAATATGTGACATAAATCTATATTTCTGCTTTGATTTTCTTCTCTATTTATTTACCTTTATATTAATTATCCTATTTATTTTCTCTTCTATTCAATTTTCTCTTTTACCTATTTTCTTTTGGACCTTTTATATTATTATTTCAAATGTACTTTTTTTATTTATTCATTTTTAATTTTATGTATTCTATTTGTTATATATACATGTATTATTTCCACTTGCATTGTTCCTATTTATTTCCCCAAACACTTTATTATTTTCTTTATGTATCTTTAAACACGCCTTTATGCATTTCTTCATTATGCAAATTAGGGGGCAGTCATTCAGTCAGTACGGGGGATTTCCCCCCATAGGTGGATCTACATCAGAATGCATCAAATAATCAAAGCCTGCATTTATTTTTAATATTTTTGGTACATTTATTGGCATATTAATGTATTTATCAAGTCCATTATTTATGTCTTTTATTCTGGCAGCTTCAGTCTTCCATAATTCCTTTCATCTGTCAGTCATCTAAATTAGCTTTTTCTTCCGTAAAGCATGATGGCATTTAGCCCTAACGTGGGATAATTTGTGTTCAATATATGGAGTAAAATATAATATAATAATCATCTTGGACAACACTATGAAACGGTAGACCTATCATGTGTCATAAATGTGGCGAGAAAAAACGGCACAAAAATGCAAACTACCGATCTGCAAGTATTTGGCATCAAAACTATTAGTGATGCAACAGTTTCAACACGTCAGTAATTCAAATCCATCAAACAGGCAGAAAACCAACTACTGAGATCTTATTACCCTTAAGCATCGTATGGCAGTTGTCTGAGGTCAGTTGTTGTAAAGCCGAAGCTACTGTAAACTATTTTATTGTTTTTCCTTTTAGCAAAATGCAGCTCAGTGAATTAAAGTTCCCTCTAGTAAACATTCAGGCAGTGTGTATATTAAGAGCTTTTATTGTGAAAGGTAAGAACGGAAGGAGTGGATCTGGTATGTGCATCCTGTGTGATGTTGTTGTTTTTTAATCCTCATGAGTCTAGGTGCAAATCATAACCCCTATTTTAAATATATTTATTTATTATTTTTTCCTTTGTATTGTTCCTGTCAGGTGAAATAGTATAAAGAGTGAAAAAGTCCACAATTATTGCTAGAAAGCATCCATCTTTGTGTATAAGATACAGAGCGACCAACCAACTTTTTTCCCTCAGCTGATCAGAATTAAAGTCAGCAACAAATAAATGTATTATTATCATTTAAAATATATTTTTCAATGTATTTATTCATTTTAAACAACTTAATTCATGTATTTTTTTTATTTATCTTTTAAATTAATGTATTATTTTCCCTTTGCATTGTTCCTGTCAGTTGACATTGTAAAGAGCGACAAAGTCTGTGTGCACATTTTGAACATTGATATATGAAGAGAACTGGATACAATGTCAGAGACGAGGCTCATTCATTCCTACAATAGTTACTCAGTGGCAAGGAAGCCAAAAAAATAAAGAAATATCTACCTACAGACTCGCAGCTAACACGCTCACTTAGTGTCACATTTAATATAATCTAAACCTTGATCTTTTCCCAAATCTAACCAAGTATTTTTTGTCTCCAAGTAGGTTTTTTTCGCCTCAACCTAATCAAACTGCGACCTACTTTAAAGTTTGACTTCCATGCATACAATAGCACTATCTTCCGCATCTTTTGGGCCATAGCTGTAAGCACACTAGTGTTTGTAAAGCCACATGACTAATTAATGTAATCCAAATGAACCATAAACAATGAAATGTGCAATGCAATGTGAACATAGCAGTAATTTGGCGTGTCTTTTTTTAACCAGACATTCATTAAATTGTATTTCCGAAAAAAGCATTTAAACCATCATCAGACACTAAAGGCTCCTGTTTTCTTTGAAGAATGATGTATGATTTTTAATAACAGGCCAGTGTGAGTCTGATGTATCCATCTCTAGCCCTCCTCTTATTCTATCATCCTCTCATCCTTGAGCTGCAGTAGATCAGAATGGAAAATCTGCTGAAATTTTTATTTAGCAGATGAATATACCTATTATATACCTCCCCCAACACACTCATGCATGCATGTTTACACTCACACACACACACAAACTCCCAAATGTGCCGTTGTGAGCGCTGGGAACCCAGAGCAATTAAATCCAGGCAAAAATCTGCACTCACTGGGTGTGTGCACTTTTTTTTTCGTGATACTGCCAGTTTTTATTTCTTGCAGTTGCGTGTGCAGTGACAGTGTGTTTCCCTGCAGTGCCAGGCCTCTCTTATCAGTATGCCGCGTGCACTTCCTCTCTAAACATGGCCAAAGCTTTTGGGAGCCGTGAAGCTTCACTGATAAGATAACAGACAAAGCCTTCTCTCTTTAAGGAAGGCGTGAAATAGAAAATAGGAGATCCCTCCCTGTGGAATATCATGGGAAAGAATAGCAAGGAGAACAGCGATGAGAAATCTGTTTGGGAAATTAATTTGAAAAAAAAGATTAAAATATGTACCTTGAGGTTAGGGGAGTAAGGAATTCCTTTTTTATTATAAGGGGAGACACTACAGATGAACAGGGTACTTTTTCAACTTAAAGATATCACCAGTTTATTTACATTAACACATTATTTTTTTGTCTTACAAGTTTTCTGAAATGTTATGTTTAGATATGCAAATGAGGTGTGAACTCATCAACATTATTCACTAATTTGCATATTTCATTAAATATGCAAGTTAGTTAGTAGTTAATAGTTAGTAGTTAAGTTATTTTATTTTGTTGATACATTCGATTCAAAGTTGTTTGCAGAAGGAAATGTCTCTTTATAAATCAGAAAATACTGTCAAAAAATATATAATTTTTAGGAACATAATGTTGTATAAATCAGGATATGAATAATAGACAAACCCCTCTGTTAAAAACTTCAGAATATAGTTAGGAATAAAATTGGTCAGTTTGGTGTCTGTAAGTGGAGCTGAAGTTGAGATTTATGAGAAAAAAATTATTTAGAAGACAAGATATTGGATCTAATTCATACCAACAACAATATAGAATATGTAAATGTAAATATTAACACAAAAAATGTGCAGGAGAGTGGGAGCTTTCTAACAAAGGTTTAGACTACATTTGCAGTACTGCAATAGAACGCTAACTGTGAGTGAATTTAGGATAAATCTACAGGTCGCAAATGTATCAAATATAGTGAGAAAATACACCTAAATATTTGTTTTGGATGTTTCTTTCCACTTTCCTGAAATAAGACATCAAAATTGACCAGTGCATGAAAAAAAAATTGTTTTGTTACCTTAAAGTAACAAAAGGATATAATATATAGAATATAGTTGGGAATAAAACTGGTCAATTTGGTTTGTAAGTGGAGCTGAAGTTGAGATTTATGAGAAAAAAACGAATTTTGAGAAAAGCTTTTTATACAATCTTAATGTATAATGACTACTTGGAGACAAAATATTGAATCAAATTCATAGCAACAACAATATTGAACATGTAAAATATAATAATTATATAATATTGTACAGTAAAGTGGTAGTTTTGGAGAAATCTACAAAATCTAGTGATATATTCACCTAAATATTTGTTTTGGATGTTTTTTCCCCCACTATTCTGAGACAAGACGTCAAAATTGACCAGTGCATAAAATATGTTTTTGCCTAGAGTCTCGCCTTAAAGGAAACAAAAGAATATACACAAACACACAGCTGCCACTTCTGGTGTGTTAGGTGAAGATGATCTGCAGAGCATATTTAAATACTTTGCCATGGCAACAGGCTCTATGATTAGGGCCAAACAGGCAAAACTGCAGCAGCACTTGGGATTGAGATGATACAAATTAAGGGAACTCTGGACGGTTGCCAAGGAGACGAAATAGGCGGAGGGGTTAAAGTCCAACCTAAACACACCTTAAAGCTATTTTAGTGACAGCAGAGCAGAGAGTGGGTGGGGGGAGGGGAGGATGGAGCAGGGGGGAAGGGAGGGGAGGAGGGGGGCGCTTTCTGACAGCCGAGCTCCACAAATAATCGCTAGACTTGCCGAGATGTGTGATCAGAGTTCAAAATCCCTCCATATGTGTGTGTGTGTGCTGACTTGTGGGCTGTGTGTGTGCCTTTCATTGTTCCGAGGTTTCAGTGTTTCATGTCTCCCAGCGGCCTCTGCTCGCTAAAAACACACAGAGAAGAGAAAAAAACACACGCATGTAACCCAGTTGAATGTCATGCATTATCTTTATTGTTCCTCTGTGGATTCATTTCCATTTAAAAGCCCAAATACTGCTGTTTTTTTTTTCGTGACATCATCATCTTGCAACAAATTCATCAGAAACGACAAAAGTGACTTTATGGCTTTGTGACAACAACAGGCCTTCAGCTTTCAGTGTTCAGATGCTCGTTCAGTGGTTAAAGGTGCAGAGACGGGGACGGAGCCCCGAGTGGAACGTACAACACGTGTTTCAGAGGGTTCGCTCAAAAGGTCCCACATTATCTAGATTTTATATCCCCGAATATTAATTCCAATCACCTGTGTTTACGTTTTACAGTCTGACCGTTAAGCTCCTGACTGAACGGAAAACATCTTGACTTTGATAAGAGCAATAAATGTCCACATGTAGATGGTTTATGACACCTGAGACTGTGAGATGTGTTGGTAAACTCCTAAGTCGACCTTTGATCTCAGATTGTCTTTACCATATTGTAAAATTAGTCCACAATTGAATGTGGACTGTTTAGATTAATTCCAGTTTGTGTAAAATAAGATAATGAATGCACAATGTAGATAACAACTGAGCAAACTCCAACTCAGGTCCAAGGGCAGGAATAATCTTTAACGCCTTGCTCTAACCGATTTTAAAATAAAAGTTTGATTATCTGGTTGACCTGCTCCTGATTGAGCCCCTTAGATCAACATCAATTACTGAAATCCATCCAATCAGCAGCTAAATTAGGAAAACTTTCACCTGAGCAGAGCTGCTTCTGTCAGCCACTTAGCGTTGGTTATCAATCTTACTACAATTTAGTCAATATTTCAGGGTTCTGGTGTATCCAGCGGATATCCAGATGATGGATAACCGATCGACTTCCTCCTCCCTGTGCTGGTTATAGTTTACAGTCTGATTAGCAACTTGAGACACATGAATGCAGTTAGCGTTTAAAGATGAAGTCTACAACTGGTTTATAGCCAGTCAAGCTTCTAAAAAGCAAAACTGTCATCAGATGATAGCCAACAAGCTCCACAATTGCATTTTGGCACATATGTTTTATCTATTTTGCTCTCCACACCAACTATTTACCAGCAACCAAAGCCCACTTCAACTTGATTCCTCAATACTACTCAGGCTACAAAAATAAAAAGCCTGTTGCCTGTTTTTAAAGACCAGTCAATTACACACCCGTGATCATAAGGTCGGAGGTTCACTCCCTGGCCATTGGCATCTAAATGCACTTTGCGCTTTGCAAATGCAGGCCATGTATTCTGCTGCCTTTCTCGTGGCTCAACAAATTTTCCCTTTGAAATGGAAAATTTAGTTCTGCACTTCTGAACAGCCGGAGGACTTCCAAAAGAGTAGCAGAGGCCAAAATATCCTGACTTTTATAGTTTTTAGTACGAGTTGAGGCCTCTACACACTGGGGCGTTTTTTGTGTGATTCATTTGCACAAAAGATATATTTTGTCAAGAGTAGTTTTACACAGAACACAAATATCATGTGGTGAAACAGCAGTGGATCAAGGGTGATTTTTCACTACAAATAAAAGCCTCAGCCAGTCATGTCGTGTTGTAAAGCTATGAGGACTATTGCCGAGGTTGCTTGGTTTGTACCAAGGTGACAAACCTCTATTCATGTCAACCTTGACAAAGGCAGCGTATAAAGATCGACTCCTTCCTCGTCACAATAAAACAGTAGACGTATACAATGCATATCTGATTGCTTGTAGGTGCCTTGCTAGGATCCTACAATTCCCATGATGCAACTCAAGTGCGTCTTTCATTTCACCCTCCCTCCCTTCAATCTTAATATGTAAAATTGGTGACATGCCCCTTAACTAAACCTCTTTTGTTTTTAATGTGGAGCCATGGTACATTTCAAAATAAAATCTATGTAATGTGGGACCTGAACCATTTCATTTTTGTTATCCTTCTGTTGTTAAAAATCAAAACATTTCCTGATAACATGATTATTTTTAAAAGCTTTCCATGTAGTGTCTTTTACTTTCCATCATTATTTAAAATCAGCTGTTTGTGCCTAAAACTGACCCCAGAGCAGCGAGGCAGCGAGTGGGTCATCAGGTTATAATCTGAGCAGAGTGACACACAGACCAGATCTACCACTGTCCTCCATCCCCACACTGCCTTTCTTATGTTTCCTCATCGAGCAGAGAAAGGACAAATAGCTTTTAAAAAAACAGTGACACTTAAGAAAAAGTCAGTCAAACAGTCAGGCAGTATTCAAAATATTCAAAGCACAGTAGAAGAAGGTTTTTTTTTATTCAGGCACTTGTTAAACACCCTCTGTGTCTTTTTTTTTCTTTTTCTTTTTCTCATTTCCAATCCCAATTCACTCAATAGTTGAACAGCAATTACAGAGACATGGAATGCTCTTTGCTTATTTTCTCATCATAGTGGAGATTATGATAATGGGTTTTGTTGTGTTTGTGCCAAACATCAGGACGGCACAGGCTTCAGTGTGTGTGTGTGTGTGTGTGTGTGTGTGTGAGAGAGAGAGAGAGAGAGAGAGAGAGAGAGAGAGAGAGTGTGAGAGGTGAACACTGTGGAACAAATGGGAATAATGACACTGATTATATATCCTCTCCTCACGTTTGGTGTGTGTGTGTGTGTGTGTGTGTGTGTGTGTGTGTGTGTGTGTGTGTGGAATATGTGACACAAGTAAACATGTTCTGTTTTTTCCTGAAAAACGACAACAAATTTTACATTCAACTAAAGATTGTTAAAGAAAACAACAACAACAGAATAAACAGTCGTATAGCCTCAATGAAGATGAAAAATCAAGACACGTTTTGTTAAAATATCCCATTTAAAAGGCATCGAGTCTCCACTGATGGTTTGAAATCACTTCTAAAACAGAATATTCACACAGTTAAAGTCCACTGATAGATGCTTTTTTAATTTGCAATGATAAATATTTTGTCCAACACAGTTTTCCTACATATAAAATTAAAGAAAAACCTTCACAAGTTCACTCTGTGCTGGAGGTTTCTGGGTTTTTTCACAGCACTGAATTGGCCCTCCAAGGTAGCGTCGTACCAAATCGTGTACCTTTGATTCTCAGATTGTATGGAAGTGTACGGACAGAATGTAAAGAACAGTCCTCTCTAAAGCACGGATACAAGCCAGTATAGTCAAGGACGTCTTAGGGGACATAGACATAAGAGAAACACATTTTTGAGTGGATTTCAATTTCACATTTTGTGAAGAAAAACACTTCCTGAATTTCATCTCTCAGTGTTGTTTTTAAATATTTACCTTGATGATTGAAATGGGGGCCATGAAGGTTAAAACGTGGGGCTTCTATTAAATGGTAAATGGACTGCACTTATATAGCGCTTTTATCCAGAGCGCTTTACACTACACACTACGCTCATTCACCCATTCATACTGGTGGCCGAGACAAGCCTAAACGATTCCACCTGCCACCATTGGGAATTCATTCACACACCTATGAACGCAGCAGGTGAGCCATTTGGGGTTCAGTATCTTGCTCAAGGATACTTCGACATGTAGGCTGCCATGGTCGGGGATTGAACCTCCAACCTTCCGATCGGTGGGGACCACTCTCCCAACTGAGCCACAGCCGTTAAGGTAAAAGAACACATACATTGCCATCTTTAAATTTGATTAAATCATCTCCCTTAGCTTAGTACGAAGCCTGAAAAATATGGAGGCTTCTTAGTCCAAACCAAGGTGACAAACATTGTTTGCTTTCAGCCTCGACAAAGATGGCATATACACATCAACTCCTTTCTTTTCACAATAAAAGCACTAAACATGCAATGCATATCTGATTACCAACCGGAGAAGGTAAAGGCCTGTAGGCAACATGCTAGAATCCTACAATTCCCACGTTGCAACTCAATAGCGTCTTTCTTTCGACCCTGCCAGTTTCGTCCAAACCTCATATTCACACTTTGCCATCTTTAAACTTGACATCTATCTTAACTCATGTTGAGTAAGACAATAAACAAGAACAATACTTTTTCAGAAATATACTTAATCGCTTTCTTTCTGACAGATAAAAAAGATCAATATCACCCTCACCTGCAGGCAGTTACAGTAGCATTACTCAGCCTAATATACACTACAGTACACTCACTACATAATTAATTGACCATTTAACTGTTAAGAATAAACAGTTAAGTAAATGTAAATCACAGGATTTGACCTGTACAGCTTAAAGCAAAACTTGTTAGCACTAAACTGCAAAAGCAAGTTGCATTTTAAGCTTTTTTCTGCTCAGTTTAGTTGAGTTTAGCAGGCAGACACACAGCTGATGTGGCTGCATGCATCCACAACAATGCACCCAATATCATGGCTTTGTGACCGGGACAAGTCTGCAGCTGGCTGTCGCACATGGAAAAAAAAGTCTGAGATTTAAATCTCCCTTACAAGTTGCCTGCTTGTGTGTTAACAGCTAATGGTTGGTTACAGAGGGTCAGCTGTGGACTATCAAATATAAAATCCAAACAAGCAATCCTACTTAGCATAAACACTGCAAGCAGGAGGAAAAAACTGCTGTTTCCAGTCTTTATGTAAAGCTAAGCATATCGCCTGCTGGCTCCTGCTTCATATTTAATGTGCGGACATGATTGTGGTGAAGATCCAAGCATTGGCAAGAAAGCAAATAAGCATATTTTCCCAAAATGCTTGGAAATGTTCTTTGAATCTAACAGATGAATTGAGGACATCTTATTTTGGCAACAAACTATTCATGCAGTATTATATTCCAATGATCTCAGATAATATGGTCAATATTTGCCTCCTAATAACTTAAATTTTGAGTCTTTTTTATGGTTGTCTTCTGGGTTTGCTGATTGATATTGAGCTTGGCAAGTTTCACAGATAAATCAAATTGACAAGATCAGTTTTTATCTGAGGTGGAAGAAAATGAGTGAAATTCTGTTTTAGTCTGGATTTTGGCTCATCCATCGTGGAAACTCATCACAGTGAAACATGAAATCAGACAGTGTTACACATCATGACGATCGCTGCTCTTGAGTGAAAACCTTTTACATTAATATCAAGTGGCAACTTTTCAGGCTGAGATTTTAAGGTGTGTGTTTAAAGGGTTTCATGATCCCTAAACTGTGAAGGAACACGGGATCATTGGCTCGCAATAAGGAACAATATAAAAAAAAACAAAAAAAACAATCACTAGAAAACAAAGTCACAAGGTTTTTTGCCTGGTAATAATAACACAGTGTCCAAGACTAACAGCTCATTGGAGTGCGTATCACACCCCCTCCCTGCCTGAAAACCATCTCCGCTAAAGGCAACAGTCAGCTCCATTTAACAGTGTCTCTGTTTGGATCCCAGAGCCAATTAAAAGGTGTGAGATGCCTTCATCAGTTCAGCTTTCGATGTCGCTGTCAAATCGGTCAGCGGGGAAGACATCAGCCCCCCGAACCACATCCTAAATTAATCGCACTCGGAGATAATCACATAACCGACAATTAACTCCATTTCCCATTTAAAACCCCTCCCACCCACCAACCCACAGTACGACACACACACATATGGCACATCTACACACCAGTCTTTTTTACACAGACAGACGCTGATCCCCAGCAGGCACGACACACGCATGAAAGATGTGTTAGTTAGAGCTTATCACAAGCTTTAAAGTTCACAACAGTGAAGCTTACACCTCTTTTTCTCTCCCCCCCCCCCCCCCCCCCCCCCCCCCCCTTTGAGATGGGTTGGGGAGATTTTTGGTGATTAATACACACAGACACTAAACACTGAAAGTGACATTAATAATCAGGGATGTGAAGATAAAAAAAAAACAAGCTGTGTTAAACAGGCGAGAGTGTTGTTTGCCTCCCTGGAGAGAGTTTCATTTCACGAAAAAACATAAAAAATAAGTCGTGTTTTGGTAAATCCTGACACTAAGGTAAAGCACAATATGTTTTCCTGATAAAAATGATTTTTAGACTTTTACTTACAAGACATAAGTGCTTCTTTGTGGGTTAAAAAAGGCTCCTTTGCATGTTTTTGTGGAATGAAACCCTTCCAGTTGATTGAGTCATTTGACACCAAGCCTGTATTTCATCAGAAGAGCCTCTCTTTGACCCACAAAGCGTCTCCTGGAAACAAAGCAGCCCGATGTAAAACCTGCTGAAAGGGGGAATCTTGCTTTCAGGCAGAAATTGCACGTTATTATCAAATTGCACCGCCGAAGCAGAAATTGCACACATTACTGCAGCCTGCGACACATTCCCCATTACCCTGTTATTCTAGTGACGAGCCACTGATTCTGGATCAGCTGCAGCCTGTTGGCACTGTGTGGTTGGCACTGAGGGGGATGTTCCCGCTGATCTGAGATCAGACTGAGCTGTAATGGCACTGAGTGAAAGAAAAAAACAAAAGATACATCTTGCTTTTACTTCCGCTGAGATCTACACCCTTCTAACATCTCGATAACTTTTAGTGAATTTATATTTAAATACCAGAGCACCAATAAGGTCAGATGTCAGAATAAATGCATCTTCTAACAGGAAGGCAGGACACCCAGTAAGCACTGATTTGGCAATTTTAAAGAGGAAATATAGCTGAACTTGGTCCCTCAACAGATCTTTGTTAGACGACGAAGCCCCAAACTCCTTAAAGCCCCACTTGGACTGCACAACCAGACCACCAGAGTGTCTTCTTCACAGTCTTATTCTTTTATGCATGATAATATTAATACTATAGGTTTACTAACTAAGAGGTCCCTCCAGATATGTCAGTTTGTGGAAGACTTGGGTGCACAAATTTGTTGGGGGCATTTCTGAGTCCTCCCCCAAGAAAATTGCCCATTTTGCAAATATAAATATTAAATTTCACACAATTTTGGACCATTATTATTACTATATCTGTGTACAAAAATATGGAAAAAGCTAGAGCAGATAATGAACGAACAACAACCCAAAAGCTTAAAGACAAAACTTGCTAAAGAAGTTCACTGAGGAGTAAATACAACCATCAGATCTGAAAAAAAGGCATTATAGTTTTTATGCTCTCCACATAGATTTCACATTTATTTGGCTGGTGGTGCTGCACCTACTGTCAGCTTTATGATGGTAGGAAAAACTACAAATTTTATTTCACTTGGTTTTCCCACATAAAAGTAAAACACCTCTCTTATTGTCTATAATGCTCCTACCGGTTTAGTTGCATTTGTGTATTTTTTAGGATAGATATGACTTGTTAATTTGCCCTCTGTCCGCTATGATTTTGCACCTTTGTCATCTTTGGCCAAACTTCTGTTGTTACGTTGCTTTCTACTCTTGCTTGGCTTTGTCTCTCAAAGCTCTTTTTAAACACTGTTGCTATATAACAGCTATATAAAAGGTGCTATATAAATAAAGTTACTGTTATTATTATGTACATTAATCAATTGGATTAGATCACATTCAAACTTAAACTTCCCATCAGTATAATTTTATTTTGCTAGAGGGTATAAAAACCTTAAATAACATCAAACACTATATGGCCTACAGGTGTGAAGTTACTTTATGTTACAAGAAACAAATATGCAAGATTCTACACGTCGTAGAGAAAATGAAAGCATATATCAAAGTGTTTCAGCTCCGTACCAAGCTATGTTTGGTCACTCCACTCGTCTCTACCTTTGTTTTAAATAAAGTTAAACTTGGCTTGTAAAGTACCTGCAAACTGACGGGAGTGATACCTGTCTGTCATTGCTTAAGAGCAGCTCCAAAGCGTGTTAACTGTTTATTTCACTCATGATATGTGTTGTAGCATATATATAAAAAAACACCATATGGAAATGTTAACAAGGTTAAAATCTTGATTTTTTTTCATTAAGGGGCTCCCTAAAGTTGCAGCTTGTTAGAGATAAGGTGCACAAAGCGAGTAAGCTGCAGCCGTTATTGGAACGTGTCAGACACATGTAATCTATGATAAATAAGACGTATGTTCTGCAGCTCATCTCATTTTCAGGTTGTTCCTACAGGTTGGAAACATTAATTAGGCTGCCACGACTTCTTTTCAGGCAATATGAGATAATTACAAATCTCAATTTGACTCCTTTCCTGAGTTTTTCTGTTATTTTTAACTTTAATCACTTGCACATTGAATCTCAACCCAATTAGAATCAATAAATGATTCAATCAGGGATTTAAAAAGGATTCAGAATTGATTAACAGCTTCAAATGTATCCATTTTAAACCCTATTTTTTAAACAATCACCAAATCATTGTTTACTGGAAAACGTCCATGTGCACTTTTGAATCCAGAGTTGTGTTTTGTCAGGTGAACTGAGCCTGAAGCAGATTTAGCACCAGTGTGTTGACTGAGGAGTTAATCTGTGTTTGGCTCAGCTGATCTTGAATCAGTGGCTTTATTAGTCAGACGCAATCAAAAAAAGAAGACAAATCATCCTACTGGAGCGGTTGATTCCTACTCCAGAAAACACTGCACTGCAAAAAAAAAGGTGTGTCTAAAACAAGATAAAAACACTAAATCTGAGGGAAATGATCTTGCTGCATGGACAGATAATTTAATTTGACAATATTTCTTAAATTGAGATTATTAAATCTAGAAATAAGCGGGTTGAATTTAAAATAAGAAATTAACTCTTAAAACAGGATAAATTATCTAACACTTTTGAATCTAAAGTTTTTTTTAACTTTGTAAGAAACAAATAATTTGCAGTGCACTCTGCTCGGGCCAGTTCATTGCTGCTTGCAGCTTTAATTTATCTTGTTTTAAGAGTTAATTTCTTATTTTAAGCGTACAACATGCTTATTTCTAGATTTAATAATCTTAATTTAAGAAATCTTGTCAAGTGAAATTATCTGTCCATGCAGCAAGATCATTTCCCTCAGATTTAGTGTTTTTATCTTGTTTTTAGACAGTGTGCATTGCACACTGTCTAAAAACACTGTGTGCATTGCAGTGTGGATGTTGCAGGAATGAGATGAGAAAGAAATTGATCGAATCCCTTCATAAATAACATAATCAGCTGATCAAACCAAGAGGAGGATGGTAGGAGGAAGAGGATGATCCTGGAAGAGGGGCACTGTGGGTGATGTATTCCGAATCACATGGCCAGAGCTCGGGCCTTGGCAGCTGCCGCCTGCGCTCTCTGCACGGCTCCCTGGCTGCTCTCTCTCCTCATCAGCTGGTTGGTTTCAAACAGGCCCTCATGGCAGGAACCACTACCGCCACCACCGGGGCCTCCGTCGGAAAACGTCAGCACTCCTGGACCGGACAGATTCCTTTTGACACATTTCCTCAAACTAAACATGACAAAGAGACTCTGACATTTGAGGTCATGTTCACGTTGGGAACATGTGCTCTGAGATCTGCAGGAGGTCACTGTCCAAGAAATAGTCCTGCACATAACCCCTCATACACTGAGTGAATTAGTGAGCTTTAAAGGTGTTAGCAGGTGGAATTGGCTGAGCTCTGTCCTCATGTAGCCATCCTTTATGCTAAGCTAAGCTAACCGGCTGCTGGCTCCAGCTACATAATGACCTCACAGATATGAGAGTGGCACTGATCCGCTCATCTCTCATGGTATTGTGTTAAAAAAAGTCTGTTTGCTGTCTCAAAGACAGAACTTTTTTTGAACCAAGACCACCATTGTGGTGCACTCTGAACTTTCCAACAGCCCTTGATTACGAAAGTTTCTGTAAGAAATAGTAACCAAGACAAAGCTTAATTTATTAGTTTACTAATTATTATTAATGTAATTTATTCTACATTTAAACTGTTTGCATTAACCAGATTCTGTTAAAAACACTAAATTCTGCTCCTCAGAGACACTGTGAAGACATGATTGATTCTGCTGAGACCAACGATCACGTGACAAATAGTCACTGAAAATCTGTTTACACGGAGCAGAGAGGAGAGGACAGGAGAGGCTGGAAACATGACAGTTCTTCAATATGTGATCACAATTTATTTTTCCAATATTCATGACACTCTTGGCAAGTGTTATATTTATAAAAAAAAATAGAATTTAAAAACAAAATATTAATCAGAGAACTTCAACTTGCATTTTTTCTTTTTTTCTGATTTCTGTCATTCTGTGTTATTCTGCACAAAGACATGTTTGAGTTGTTCCCACTTCTAGCCATGGTTGTGCTGATTCCATAGAGTTGCAGGACTTGCATTGAAATACAAGGACCCAGTGAGTAAAATGTAAAAAAAAGAGTGAAAAAAAACCACGGCCTGAAACTATTGTTGAGAAACTCGTAGGACAGACAGACTCCTTCAGTTTATGTTTGATCACTCCGAAACAAAACAAATATGTTCTCATGATTAAAAAATACAAATCTAGTTTAACATCACGATAAACGTATTCTTTAATGAAAAACATTTCTTGCAATTGACCAACTCTGAAGTGAATTTATCTGACAGATTTCCTGAATGATTTCTACAAACTTCAGAGAGGTTTTATTTGACGTGTTAATCCTTCTTGGAGCTTGTTTTGTCTGTTTATCTTCCGAGCAGCTTTCACCAAAAAAGGGACACAAAACTCACTCATTTCTAAAAAAAAAGTTATATAAAGGAATTATTAAGTGTGCCGCTTTAACTCAAAATCCTGTTTGTGTTTCATCACCTTAATCTGCTGTTTGACTTCATATAATGGCTGAGGGTTAACTGTTACCTGAACTTGGGTTAATGTTTAACTGAGTTAGACATTTAAGAATGAAGCCCTTCCTTCAGGGCCTGGCTCTGAGTTCAGGTTGTTAGATCTCAGGAACCTGAAGGAATCTTTATGTTCCGTCTATTTTTACAAGCACAAAAATGAACCAGTTGCTAGGGTGACACAAATAAAAACGTGTTGATTGCCTCCAGAGACTGTGAGCTGAGACATGCACAGAGGGGAGGGGAGGGGTTCTGGTCCAGACAATTAGCACATTTCACTGTTTAATATAATTAGAAAGTATTTAAAACGTTTGGTATCAGAAAAAAGAACAGAGAGAAAGAGACTCAACTGTGAGACAAATGTAAAAGTATTATAAGGAGCATAAAACTGAAAGAAACATTAAAGTAAATGTGCCCACAGGGACACTGAAATAATGAAGGAAAGGAAATGTTCTTGTCTGATGAATCATCCCTCTGTTAAACATTTAAGTATTTACTTTCAAAAATAGGAACAATTATCTGCATCACTGCACTAAAAATGTACTTTTGCACAGCAAGTTTTCAGATGATTTAGTTAAGTATAATATCATAATGTAGAAATACTCTGTTACAAGTAAAAGTCAAATGTTTTACTTCACTAAAAGTACGTGTCAAGTAAGTGTCAGCATCTGTATCTTACTGCCAAGAGAAAAGTATTGTCATTTCAGAACATATGTTATATGATTGGATTTTAATTGATGCATTAAATGAATAATATGTATTTTTCTGCCATCATTTCAGTATGTTCCAGCAGCAGCCAGTGGCCCCTGCAGTCACAGATATCTGCAGAAGTTTCCTCCTCGATAAAAAAAACAGGTTAAAATTGGTAAAAATGCGGACGTCTCAGAGGGGCTGAACTTTTACTTACGTTTACTCAGCTTGTTTCTCTGATAACTTAACATTTAGACGTCTGATGACTAAAATGTTTCATCTGGTATAAAATATAAAGCTTAAAGTGATAAAAAATCAAAAAAAAAATCTCAAACGTGAATCGTAAAAATGTGACTTAGAAGTGAATAAATGCAAAAAGGGGATATGAAGCCGTCAAAATAAAACCATTACCTTGAATAAAATGACAGATTTCTCTAGATTTGAAAAATGAAATATCTGGGTTAATGTAAGTGCAAAACTCAAGTCTAGTCATTTTTAGACATTTTAATGCAGAAAGATTATAATAAACTCTATATGCTGCTGGGTGGCTGGTAAATCTCCCTTAGATCAAAACATTTTTATTTTAATCTCGAATAATGCACACTTTATTGATTATATTTTGGATTATTGATTTTAAGCTCAAAAGAAACTGAAGCTTTTAGATAAATGCAGTGCAGTAAAAAGGACAATATTTGCACCATTGATGTATAAGTAGCAAGTGGAAGGAAAATAGAAATACTTAAGGAAGATACAAGTTCAACTGTACAGTACTTCAGTAAAAGTATTTTAAATAAATTTTTACCGTAGCCATCCACACATCCGCTTTTAAACTCGCCCTCGAACCTCATCCCGTCAAATCGAATGAAGACGCCGGCACCTTGGAATTTGCCCTGCACAAATTCACCTTCATACCTAAAAAGATAATTCACACAAAGACACATGTACAAAATTCATTAATATTAAACAAACTAAGTTCCCAGATTGTTACAATGGAGCGTATTTACAGACTTCATGAAAGAAAAGAGCTGAAAGGAAGGTGAAGGAGGGCATTTTTCAGAAGCTGGAGGACTTTCTTTTAATTAGATGAACAAAAAACTACACAAATTGTAGCAAAATTCACCTTGAAAGTTAAGACATTTTAGGTATGAAGTGTGAAATATTACTATTCGTGCCTTTCTTTTATTTATTTATAATTTAACCTTAGAACTGTTATGATGTTAAGACTTTAGATTTTGGAAAGTAGGAGCGTGCATTGTGTGTATCCACAACATTCACAGTTTAACAAACCGCTGAGGTAAATTAGTGATTTAGTTAGTGATTAAATTAGGGTTTTTTAACATGCACAGCATGAGCACAATATGCTATCTTTAATGTTAAACAGCCTCAAGCTGACAAAAGGCTGAATTGCTAGAGAGCAGAAGACGAGTTCAAAGATACACAGGATGTCTTGATTCATAACGACGATAATTCATTTGTGTAAAAACTGTTTAATTAAAGTCAAACTCGGGGTGACACAGCACAGCAAAACAAAAAGTAACATTCACCTGCATGTGATTTAGTGCCCAAAACACAGACGCTCTGAAAAGAGATTCTGAAATAGCTCTTAAACTGGGATCTATTGAAGCTGCTATCTTCTGTGAAGGAGCGGCCAACTTTTCAGAGCCTTATCTGAAGTCCAAGGACAAGGAGAAACTATTTGGTACTCAAAAGACAGACCTTCTGCTTAACATTCATTTAATGTTTTAGTGTTTCCAAAGCGAGGTGGTTTTTCCAGGTAATTACTTAACATACGTCCCTGAACAGGCTACACTTGAACATCCTCGGCTCTACTTGAACATGAAAGAATGAAAAAACTTTCCAATCGCTGAATTGGGGAGGAATGTTTTGTGTGTGTTCGGGTCACAGAGCCACATCCTTCAGCTGAACTATGTTCTGATTGATAAGTGAAGGAAAGTAGCAGATGGAATGATCCTCTAAATTACAGCAAGAGAGAGAGAGAGAGAGAGAGAGAGAGAGAGAGAGAGAGAGAGCACTCTTCAAAAACATTCAAAGTGTAAACTTGAACGAAACCACTTTACATTTCATAGGTTAGAGATGATTTAAAGGACACTGTCTCTTCTCTTTCTCCTCTTATTTCTTCACATCCAAGACTTTTCAGAAGCTACGGAGCCCCTCTGGGTCACATGGTAGAAAAAAAACCTCATCAATGCGTGCTAACGGATTTGTAAACCGTGCCTTTCGGTTTTGTGAATCCGTGCATGACCCGTGGCCTCAGATTTCATTTTTTATATATAAATGGAGTGGACCATTCATGCAGCGTGTCATTGAAATGACTGAGAAATACCAGAAGACTAAAAGTTTAATTTCTGGATGAATTTAAAAAACTAAAATGTAACAGAATGATATTAACTACATGCATGTGGTGTTAGTGTATAATATGTTATGGTGCGTTTACGCCACAGACTGTAGATAAATAATGGACATAGTCACCATAACGTCACCCATTGTTTTGTAGACGACTTCCTTTTTGAAGCATTGAATTCAGCGTTACAGCTGTCTCTATCTAGCTTTAAGTCTGTGAACATCTTTGTTTTTTGAAACCGGGAGAGACCATATTTATATGTTACTTACGGGGAAAATTGAACGCTGACTCCTTGGAGTGCCTTTTAGTACAAACGCTGAACAAGACATTTTTAAATGGACAAAATGTTCAAATAAACTTTGATGAAGTGAAAACACACTGTGAAACAGGTTTACGGCTGTTTGGATGTACACTGTGCCGTGGATACACTTTGTTCTGGTTCTATCCTGATGACAGTTCACTGTTAGCTGCCTGTCAATCAAAGGTAGCCACGCCCCAAATCATATCCTACTTTATCATCTATTTTCTTCTGAATGGGACCATTATTTACATAATTAACATCATATTGTCTTGAAGAAAACTTAAAACTAGAGATTGAGACCATAATTTTGCCACAAGATTTTTTTGTGAGGTAATAAATCAATTGAGAAGTTGTCTCATTTTGTATTGAGATAGATAGGACTGGAGCGCTGTTGCAATTGGTGACCCCTGTTGGATTTTTAAAAGAATGCAGGCTAGAGGCATTTCCGTCGGTTGCTGCCTGATTTACGGAAAATAATACAATCGAGTGATGTCATAAGAGTTGTTGAGTCGAAGCTTAGAGCTTCGGGCTGCGGCCTGCGGTGTGGAGTTTGCATGTTCTCCCCGTGTCAGCGTGAGTTCTCTCCGTGTACTCCGGCTTCCTCCCACAGTCCAAAAACATGCACTTTTAAATTGGTAAACCTAAATTGCCCGTAGGAGTGAATGAGAGCGTGAATGGTTGTCTGTGTCTATGCCCTGTTATAGTATGGCGACCTCTCCAGGGTGTACAGTGTCCCAATGTCAGCTGGGAAGGCTCCAGCGACCCGGTATAGAGTTCAGATAAGCGGTTAAGGATAATTGATTGATGGACTTTTAGTTGAAAAAAACAAGGCATTTTTAAATTGCCATATATTTATTGATAATGAAAATAATCGTCAAAATAGTGTAATTGCAGCAGACACCTGTATGCCCAAGTATAGTTTACCTGGTAATATTAAAATAGAAATGAAAACTGATGAAGCAGAGGAGATATTAACTGCTGTGATATTAGGTGGAACTTTATGATCATTTTCTACACAGAAAGTGAAGCACAGACCTGGAGCCGTCGGGGAAGACCAGCACCCCGCAGCCGTTGAAGAGGCCGTTCTCAAACTGTCCGGTGTAGCACGTCCCGTCGCTGAAGGTCAGCTGACCCAGGCCGTGACGCAGACCTGCAGCCACAAACACACATGGCTCAGTATGCTCCTTTACATCATTCATAAAAGCATCAAATACTTGGATTTTAAACTCCATAGCTTTGAGTTGAAAGAAAACTGAGATGTTCATTAAACCAGTAACAGTGGCAGAGAGATAAATAAAGAAATACAAAAAGATTGGGCAAACACAAAACTGACGTGACAATGTAAACGTGTAAAGGTATGAAAAATAAATACATAAAATGAGAGTGAAAACATGATGCATGTGTTTCTATTAGATTAATGGTGTATATTTTTTAGTGAAACTGACATTGCAAAGTAAGTTAATTTTACACAAAGAGCAAATATTTAAATCACATAAAAACATTATTTTTTAACTTGGAATGTATACAACTTGATCTCTGAGCAATTTGATGGTAAACTGATTCATCTGTCAGAATGGTAGAAGTTGATTAATTAAAATATAAATGTTTTTTTTTTAAATATTGAACTTATTGCCTGGTAAAACACACTCCCACACAGAAACACAGTCAAACTATATCAAACCATAAAAAAGCATAGCAATGCAAACATGTACACACAGACAAAGTAATCCAAATATTAAATATACATATCAAAGTGTGCCATATATGCAGCACATGAATGGAGGAAATGAATTGGAGTAAAAGTAAAAGAAAGTCTAAGACGACAACAAAACATCCACCTAAGTGTTTAAATTCCTGCAAAATCAGGAACAAAAATACTAGAAAGTCTGACTATGTTGGTAAAGTTTAAATATTTTTGATTTATTCCTCATCAGTATTTACAAGTTTTATAGTTCAACTTTAAAGATTTTGTTTACTTTATAACTATAAAATATCCCTAAAAATAATATTTTGAGGATTGCAATCTATATTTTTGACATTATGTGTTTAAAACTGGCAAGGCAGTATTGGACTACTTTTTTTTATGTGACTTTTTATAGTTAGTTATATATGATTCCCACTGGTCATATTTTCTCCATGTGTTGAGACATTTAACCTCTAAGACAAAATAAGCAGTTGTCAAGTAAAAATAACAAATGGAAATATTAGACTGGCTGGTATACATGAGTCTTCTCTTGTATATTGCCTTCTAAGATCTTCTGGTTTGTTTATAATTGGGTGATATTGAAAATATGAGGTTATTTTTTATGTTCCAGGCAGCTTTAGGATATATTGTATTTCCCAAGGACCACTTGAAACAAAAAAACTGCAAACCGCAGCCTCTCATGAGAGGTCACAATCTAAAACGATTACTGAAACCCTTCAAAAGCATGTTTATTATAGCCCTGAGAACAGAACATATTCAGAGGTTTCTTGTACCAACTGAAGTTCATGTGTTTGCTGAAATTCCAATATCCCTCAAAAACAACGACACTGTCACTCACTCTCATCACTGTTTTCTACTTCCAAGGTCTTCCAAGATATAAAATATTAATGGATGTTTGCGACAGATAAACACAGAGTATTTTAGTGGCTGAACATGTTTCTGCTTTTCTTTACATGCCTGCAACGTGTAATTACAACAAGGTTTGTACACCTTTTTAAGATTAAAAATCAAGCACTTTCAAGGTACCTAAACAACCAAAATGTCCAAACTTGTCACAAAAAACTGAGCTCTTCCTACAGTCACGGCATAGTTCACAAACTGATGACAGCACTGTTTAATTTACAGTGACTCTTTTTCTGAAAATCCAGTGAATATATTACAACTCAAGTTTCCTTAACTTGAAAGCAACTGTTGAAATTAGGCTTTTTCCAAAGCCTTTCAAGGATGATTTTTCTCACAGGGTGAGATCAAATCAGTGGATTATGTCTGCGTTATGAATCTCTCTTTTTCTCTTATTCAATTTTAGGAAGAAAAATCTGAAAAAGACAACACTTGTAAAAACATTGTAATCCCCCCTCTTCTGTGTTTCAATACCAGCTGAGTTCTGTACAGTCCACAATCGATCAATAGATTTTAGGTTAAAGACAAGTAAAAACAGCGCTGCAATAAACAAAGAATGTCAAATCATCTCTGTGTCTTTAATATGTTTTTTTGTATATATATTTCAAGATGATACATAAAAAAGCTTTGCATTATGATGCTCAAAACTTAAAACAATTACCTGCTGGCAAACATAATGATGCTGATGGGAAGTAACTCAGAACATTTTAGCTTGATTGACAGGTTTGTCAGCCTATCACAGTCAGCTGTGCTGGTTTAAACCTCAGTCTCAACTTGTCTACAAACCTTCTCCCTTAAAGGGAGAGTTCGAATTTTTTGGCGTTGGGTTCTATGAAGTACTGACCCACAGTCAGTGTATTACCTGCAGTAGATGATAGTCTGCACATTAGCAGTTTGGAGAACCACTTTTTTTCACTACTGGATTCTGACCGAAACAGCTGATCTGCTCTGCGCTTATGCGTAGGATCATAGAAAAAGTAGTGCCAAATGAAACGACTGTGGATAGCAACAAAAATCGCTGGACATATTTCTAAATATAGTGTACACATGAACAAGTCTAACATTTTTAGAGTTTGCCTTTGTTTAGCTGGTTAAAACACCAACAAGACAATCCTAAACAACTGAATACACCGCAATGTTCCATAATGTCAAAATGAGCGTTTTACGGCGGAGCATTCTAATAAATAGCACACACGTCATTATACATACTACTAGAGTTTGTGGTTGTGAAAAAGGCTGCAGTTTCTGTGAATTAAGGCTACAAAACCACTGACCTAGGTTTAGGACCTGGTGTTATAAAACGGAATAAATTTACATAAATGCCGAAAGTGAAGTAGTTATGAGGGTGACTTGAGCCACGGAACTTATGTAAAAAACTTAAGTTATGTAAAAAATTATTTATATTTGTCTTCACATGGGACATGAACCTCATTCTCCTGGTGAAAGTCCACCGTTTGTTCGACCCATACACTACCCACCCTCATTACTACTATAAAAATGCCTGATGTTTTTGAGGGGAGTCTCTAAAATATGTTTTATGTTTTATGGATCAGCAACAATACAGTTATTCCATCATCTACTGTAGGTTATGCATGCAAATTGAATGTAACTCATACAATCCCACTTCAAACTATCCCTTTAAGAGAAATTGGTAAGGCCAGGAAGAATAAAATGAGATGGCATGCTGTATGGAGTTTTTTAGGGAATACAGGAAAAAAGACATTTAAGAAGGCATTTTCATTGTTATAAAATTGGGGGAAAAAAAGTTAACTTTTTGAGCTAGTAGTTCTGGAAAGTAATACTTGGTGTTAAAAGACAAAAGATGAGCTGCTCTCTTTCATTTTTCACTTCTCAAAATGTTCCCATAGGGGTGCAAACTAATTTTCCCTTTAATTCTGTGACGAATTTCCAGGAACAGGAGGACGGCAGTCGGAGGAGACGGGGAGGGAAATAAGTGAGCATTTCTCCCTGCCAGCCTCTATTAGCAGGCCCAGCAGGGATTTAGGAGAATAACTGGATGTGAGGCACAGTTGGACACGGGCTGAGGAGGTCCCGGGTTCCTCAGAGCAGCTGTAAGTGAGGAATAGGATTTACTCTGAGCTCGCCAAGTGGCATGAAACTGATGGAGTGAAGAGAGGAGGATCTGCCGGGCGGGCGGGGGCGGGGGCGGGGGTGGGATCCCTAACAGGGGATTGGGATTTACAGGAGGGGAGGCAAGGGGTGAGGGCCTAGAGCCTAGAGAGTGTTGTCCCTTGCTCCCAGCTAATGGCAAAGTAAATTAGGCAGTCCATCTGTCAGGGCTGCTTAATGTGCCGCTCTCTGCCTAATCTCAGCAGGGTTTTCACAGGAGATTTGGAGAAGAGATTTGGAGAAGGCAGAAACTAAATCTTGAGCTCTGCATTCCAATTTTCAAAGTCCAGCCTGCTCTGAAACATCCACCATCCATATGTACAGATGTGTGTTTGTGTGCAAAAGCCGGACTCGATTAAGTATATATGGGCAGAGAAGAGGGCCAGCAGGGGCTTAAATCAAACTCTTCAGCCTGCGGGAGCCCTGACAGGCAACTGAGAGCCTGAGGCGGAAATTTCACGGGCTGGTCGCTGAAATATGACAATCTGTGGAGCGTCAGTCATATGGCCACAAACGTGTCTTCCACTAGCATCAGACCCAAAGTATCTATGGTATTCATTGAATCTAATGAAATCAAGTGGCAGAAGTGAAAGCGCTCTGCAGAACGCTAACTTTTTACTGAAGGGACAGATTATCAGTGGACCGCTGCAGCAAGGGACAGTAATTTCCTTTTGGGACTTGATCCCAGCAGACAGACTCTAATCTGCCATTCAGCTGCTTTGTAACGCCTCTCCTCAATCTCGTGTCGGGTCACGGTCTCCGGCTAATTACGGTTTAGCTGAATTTGTCCGGCTTTTATGTCAATCAATAGCGGTAATGCACAGAAGTTAAATGACTGCTTGGGCGAGGTACAGTAGTAAATGGCTTCTGGCTGTGGCTCGGCTGTAGCCAACCTACTTCCTGTAACCTGATCGGCCGGGGGCCTGTCTTCAACCAGCACGCCGCTCAATTATTCATGTGACACTGTAGACCTCTGTCCAACACACCGCTACATGTTTGTGTGCAAACAGTGACTTCGCATGCATGGACGCAGCGACGCCACGCACCGCACACATCGGCCTGTGTTCATGACAACACACTCACAATTACATATTACAGAGCACAGCCAGCGTAAAAACACAACAGAACATTTGGGTTTAGGAAAAAGTTAAGTGTTAAGTGCTGCAAAATATATTCCCAGGAGTACTTTATCTCTGTTTGCACGTGGAGAAACACTTCAAACAAAAACAAAGTTAAATGTATGTAAACAGGTGTACACTCAAAAGCTTTTGGGTGAGAAAAATGGTGAGTTATTTTGAGTATTCTGGTTCCAGATTGCTCCAAAGTTTCCGGAACTTTTACAGAAACAATCACAATATATGATAATATAAGATAACACTGAAAAAATAGGTAACAATAACAATATAAGACAACAATATAAGACAACAAAATGAAATAAGTATCAAATAGGTGAAAATAAAAATAAAGTGTCTAATGAGTAAGGTGAGTAAAGTCCAGATGACATGGCAGGATGTAATAGACAGATATATTGCACATGATAATGAACATAGTCTGTAATTTTGAAAAGTTAGGACAATTAACCACAGATTTGTGCTCACAGGGTCAAGAGTGCAGCTCAGCTTTTAATCATCACAAGATCTCTCTCTCGCATGCAAGTGCATTTGTTAAGATTTGCATTTTTTTGTCGCGTGCAATTCAGAGACTTTGCATCCGTGTTGGCTTTAAAAAATCCTGCAGATCATGTGATTTGATCAAAAGCTCCATAACCAAACTACTAAAACGGATGCTGTTCTGCTGAAGTTCTTGATCTTTTCGAAGCGTTTTAAATTTGAATAACATGAAACATCAAACTCCATCTGCTATGAAGATCCTGTGATGTGATTAAAAGCTGCAGGATAGTCACTGCATGAACTTCTTGTGGAGGTTTTTTTTCTCAACTGCTTGTTTTAGGCATCAAAATGAACTTTCAAACTCAGCTTGTACTCCAAAAAAGACATGAAAATGGACCTTTTAACATCTAAAGTTTCACTACAAAAAATATTTGTCTTATTATTGTCTTAATATTTAGTGCATGTTTTTTTTGAATTGAATAAAGTGACGCAAAAATCAACACAATGCCAAGAATATCTGGCAGACAATCAGACAGTGTATTAGCAGACTCACTTTTCCTGTTGTAACTTAGAAACGTCTGAGCTAAAAAAGACAAAACACCCCCACTGCTGTGCTCTCAAACCCTGAGCATATCAGAGCATCACAGCCAAACCAGTTTAACAGTTTTTTGCTAACAGTGCAAGACCATATGTTTCTCCCGCAGCCTCTCGCCTGCTTTGGTGCCAAACTTTTGTTCCATGTTTAACCTTGCCCTAAAGGTTGTCTCAGTGTTTTTGTTAAACTGCTAATACTGGTTTAGGTAGTGTGATATCCTGTCTCAGCGGGCTCACTTGCACCAGATGGTCTGTCTGTGCATCTGTGCATGTGTCTACATTTCCCTATAGTTACTGATTTTCAGTTTGACACCTTTTTTTCTCTTTTTTTGCCTATTAGATGCACTCTGTGCGAGTTCAGGTTCATTTAAAAGCCAACTAGTTTAGTGACCCACTGACAGGACGCCCACTTTTCCTCTCACCATCCATTCGTCTGAATGGATGGTGAGAGGAAGGCTGGATGATGAAACCCTCGGGCTGAGTTCAGACTGCAGGCGAATCTGATTCAAATCAGATTCCTACTCAAATCCGACTTTTAGGGCTGACTGTCCACACTGTTTTTAGCAAGTGTCCAAATCGGATATGGCTCTGTTCAGACTGGGCCAAATTATTGACTAATCTGACAGGTTGCTATAGTAACGGCGTCAGAGCATCTGATGTTGTAATGGCGTCAGACGTCATATAATTGCGACAGCGACAAGAACAACAACAACAAACATGATGGAGGCAGGTCACCTCAGTATATTGGCCTTATCACTGTCCAGTAGAGGTGCAGAACATCACAGACGCACCAGGGGAGAAACCGGGCGGATGGACGCCCCCGTCGGGCCCGCATGAGTCGGGCGCGGCTGCCGGTGGACACCTCGTCTCCGCGCTGCCCGCGCTACGCATGCCGTGTAGTGACATCACGGACAGTCAAAACCGATCTGAGTGTTTGGAGCGGTTCAGACGGAGACGCATCTGTCCAAATGCGATCTGAAACTACCTCCCGAAGGTGGTTTCGATCCGGTTTGCAAAAATCGAATTTCATGTGATTTGTGACTGTTCAGACTTCAAAAGAGCCATCCAGTTCCAGTCTGGATGGGCTAAAAATCGGATTTTGGCTGGCAGTCTGAACGCGGCCTAAGTCATTCCTGAAAAGCTGTTTGAGATAACTTTCTTTCAGCACAGTTTTTATTGTATTCACTGACATTTACATTTTTATTCTGATAGGTATCCTGAAGCGGGGATTCAAGGACAGCCGTTTATCAGCCGTTCATTAAAACAACATTCAGCATCTGAAATGCATCTGAGACGAGTCCCGTCATCATATTGAAAACATCAAACAACCTCGGGAAAGCACACCGTGGGTGAGTACATTCTCAGTCGTAAATATAACCTAAAGTTGCCCTATGGAGTTTTCTTGCAAACAAACACAACTTTTGTTTGCATCCAGTGTTTTTCACCAAAACACATTTTATGTATCCTGCACATCCAACAAGCGTGGTGGTGAAATTTCCTTCCTCGTAAAATATTCATAAAGCTGATTTTTCCTAAACTTGGTTTGAATGCTGCATAGTTTTTGTATAACTTTCCAGTAGTTGAAAGTATTGCTCCATTTATATTACTACAAGTGATGTATGTTTTTATTATGTTAGGAGGTTTGTTTGATTGGAATTCCCTTATCTCGCAACTGTATGCGTGAAGTGGGCGGGGTTTGTTAAAGGTGTGGTTAATCCTTTGATTAAATTTCACTTCACTTAATTGATTGTCAGGACTAGTACGCCTTGTCGGTGAGTTACAAGTTAAATGTTAGCACTGCTAGTGTTTGAACGAAAATTAATGTTACATGAAGAATTGTAAACTTACCTTTGTAAATTATGTGTTTTGTGTTTATATTTCAGGTTTACAACCTAACTTGGGTCTAAATGACTTTCTGTCCATCGAACTAACCACTGATTTAGAGTGTCGGTAGGCTGGTGTGTGGATGTTTGTTGTGTGTGTTTATGCAATAAACAAGAAAGGAAAAAGAGAGACCTGAGTTGTATCTGCCATACTTTTCCTGATATCCCTTCCAGAAGGGAGTTTACTAAGCCATAATAGTCATTTAGTAAAAATCTGGACAGTTCTTCCCAGTCTTTGCTCATCATGGTGCATTACTAACACTAATAGTAATAGACCAGGGGTAGGCAACCTGAGGCTCCGGAGCCACATGTGGCTCTTCAGGCTGTCTGCAGTGGCTCTCTGTGGCTGTGACAAAATAATCAATGAATTACTGTTTTCTTTACATTTTTATTCATTATTGGCGTCAGCCCATTGGAATTTGTATTCAAATTCCGTCAAAAAGTCAACTAAAATGTGCATCAGAGCTTCCGAAACTTACGAAAGTCCAGCACCTTAACATTTAAATTTGGTCAACTTCAAGTCTAGTTTTGAGTTTTTCTTGCTAGGCGAGCTTATGATTCCAAATCTCCTGAGATATTTCTTATGAAATCATATTGATAAATGCTCATTATGGCCTATTAGTAATGTTGAAAAGCTAATTTAGACTGAGTAGGTTATTTTATCTTCATTGTAAGGCTCAAAATAAGGTTTGCGGCTCCATTTCAACATTTTTTCTCTTTTTTTGGCCAACAATGGCTTTTTTGTTTGTAAAGGTTGCAGACCCCTGTAATAGATAGATTAATCGGGCCAATTTATACCATTTTGAGATAATCAACATTAGACAGTGCTGATTAACAAAACTCAACACCAGTCCACTACATGAACATTTTTTATATTTTTTTTAATTCTCTTTCAGAAGCAAAGAGATGCTGCTATCTGCTGATAAGTGCTGTTGTTATGTGTCTATTTATTTTTCATTCAAAAGTTTTTTTCATTTACCTGAGGACATTAATTTACTTGATACATTTTTTAAGTAATTATTTATATAATAATTTAGTATAATTTAAGTAAGTGCACTGTAGACAGAGTGCAGGTCTACTTAAGCAGAAGGAGACATTTAAAAAATCTTTATTTAAGAACAGGAATGCTCTCTAAATACCAACATCGGCCACTGAAACACCAACATCTGTCGACCACTAACTACTAGTTCTGAGTATCATTTAAAGAATTATGATACCAGTTCTAGTACTAGAACCTCATAAAATTTGCCGCTCCACCAGAAACATCTCTAAATCCACAGTAGTGCATAGATTCAACAGATTATTTTTATGACATCTTAGTTGAGTAAAATCGCCTTTATATCGGCATATGAAAAAAATCAATCGTCAATCATCCCTTTTATCGTCAATATATGACCATAAGCCAGCACACACTCAGAGTAACCTCGGATCAAGAAATGCCATTAAGCTGCATACATGTCCAAACTGGTGTCTGTTAATGCAAATAAAGTCTGAGCACTCAACATATGTCCCTGTGCTTACTTCCCTTAAGAGCATTATTTCATAAAAAACACACGTGTGGTATTTAAACGGGTTCTTCCTCTGCATGCATTATTGTCTTAATCACGTTATAGCAACACTTCTGCTGAGCATGCAAATGTGGCCAGTGATGGTGAGAGTGAGCAGTTCGGCCTTGCCTTCTTTCCATTCGCCGTGGTACTCCTCGCCATTGGAGTAGCTGAAGGAACCTCGTGTCAGGGTCATGGGTCCTGCTGGCAACACACACACAAAAAAAACATCAGCAAAACTAAGAGCTTATCACCTGCAGCTCTGACATTCTGACAAACACAGAGAGTTCATCTCATAATGTGTGCACCTTTCAACCCACTGTGGGGTAATTGCTAGTTTTTGAACTATGCAGTGTGTTGCAGCACAAATCAACAACATAAATACTTAGTTTAATATAATAAAAAACATATTTTAGGGGCAGTATTTTCTGGCATTTATGCACGAAAATTACTTTACCAATGAATTTATCAAAATAGATGGCGATTATTTTTCTGTTGACTAATCATTGCAGCTATAAAATATCTGAACATGCCCATCTGATAGCCTAATGTGACGTCTCCAAATGGCTCCATAACCCAAGGAGAATACATTTACTGTGACTTTGGCAGTTTTTCTTGATAAATGACCTAAAAAATGTATATATGTAAAAAAGTATCAGCATCAACATCAACATGTAATTAAAGTATCAAAACGTCTCTCAGATTGTTTTATATATTCCAAATATATTATTGAATTATTATCATTGATGCATTTATGTAAGCCGCATTTTACTGTTATCACGGCAGGGTTGATTTTTAACTACCTAATACAGTGGCATGCGTTGTTTTTGTTTTGTTTTTAAAGCATTATAATTTTAATTGTTTTCTCTTTTTTTAGGTTAAATCTCGACCTGAAAAGTAAATAAAGCTGGCAGCTATATGTAGCGGAGTAAAAAGTACACGATTTACACGTAAAATAAAGTGGAGTAGAAGTATAAAGTTATGGTAATACTCAAGTAAACCTTAATATTATACTTAAGTAAAGTACTTGAGTAAATGTATTTATTTACATTCCACCACTGGTTATAGCAGCGCTATAGGCTTTGACAGCAAAACAGTGGTGCAGCAAAGCTGTTATTAATCATTTTTTGTGTTTATTTTCCCTATTTGACGCGTTAAATTTCCAGTTTTAGTCAAAGCCATTGTCAGCAGTAAAGCAGCTGTGTTTACTGAGGCTCTCTGGGGGCTATCCTCCGCTCTCTATTGTCTTTAAATGAGGTTTAAAGACAAACTGCCACCGACAGGAGCATCACAGAGACATTTAAAACGCGAGCAGAGCATCTAAAGGCCCGTTTATTAGGCTGAATAATTGCTTAAATGCCATCAGGCACGATGTCACATTAGACGGGAGGAGGAGTGTGTATCCCTCCATCTAATGTTGCCACAGTAACGGCGCCCTAATCCCTTTCATCCTGCCGGCGTGACGCTGTTAGCCTCCCAAACACACACCCCGAGCCGCCGTGGAGAAGTAAAATAAACGGTTTACCTGTTTTATTAAGGAGCAACTCAGTCCTTTTTCTCTACATCACTGTAAAACAACGCGGCAGTTGGAGGATTTCTGCTCCTCTCAGCAAAAATTTCGCCGTTTTTCCGTAGCTGCTAGTTCCCTGGCAGGGCTGCCTCAGCGTCTACGCAAGGTGCAGCGCTCTGATTGGCCGCCGTTCCTCCACCTCGACTCAAGACTCGCTCCCATTGGCTTCTTTTCCACGCTGTCCAGCCCTCCGCGGGAGACATCTTTGTCGAGGGCAACGGGTTCAACGACTTAATTAGCCGGAGTGCTCCTCCGTTAAAGCGTTTGCCCTTGCCTCTTTTTTTATGCGCTGCCCACTGTCTCTGTAGGATTATAAAAACGGCAGCGAGCTTCCTGTTAATGACACCGTGTCATTTCATGTTTCAATTTGGTGATTAGACCCGCGTTTTGGCGAGTTTTATGGAACTTGATTTATTGTTCTCCCTGTGCGCTAAAACAGCTGCACTGATGTGAGCACGGTTTGTTAAATGAGGTGATATGGATTCAAAGCCAATAAGGCTTTAATTCAGTAAAAAGGGAGAGAAAAAAAGAAAAAGAAAGAATCAAGGTGACCCAAATGAAACAAAACTCTGCTGCCCTGATTTCATTTCTCAGGGGGAAACCAGGAGGATTAAGCAGTACAGTGTAGCCTAACTAATTCTAATTATTAAAAACCCATGTCCAACATTGGACTTAATGTTGCTGGCTATACTCATTAAGTATCAATAGTAAATTTTCATTTTGAGATTTTGGATAGGAAACATTACTATTTTGGCCAAAATAATTCACAACAACGATACTGTAGAATTTTAAAGATAAATAAATAAGGCTTTCAGTCAAATTCACTTTAACCTTGTTGACTATGCATTTTTTGTGCGTTTTTAGCATATTAATTGTACACAAAATAGAGAGGTGGAATCATTAAATGGAAATGATTTAGGAGTAGCTGGATTGTTGTTTTCGATAATATAACAATATTGTTCAGACAATAATAATGTTATATGTCTGTATTTTAACATGATATCAATAGTTCACCTTATAAATATTACAGTAATCATTAATACACACAATAATACAGCAACATATTGATTTAAAATGCAACATACGCTATCTTACTTTGTCAAGATTGAAGTGATAAAGTCCTGGATTTATTCTATGTGTTTTTTCAAAGTTTATATACTAGCATTGATAAAGGTGAAGACAGATATAAGAAATAGGCTTATTAAATAACAAAGCAGATGTGTTTAAAGGTCTCTTTAAGTCATGCAAAGTCATTTAAGACAACAGTTGCATAATATTGAGTTTGCAGAGTTTTTGATTATTGGCCAAATATGCTTATCTTAAAATTGCTGGGAGCAGTTTTTAAAGAATGCATGATTATGTGTTTTTCATTCTGTTTTTGGGACTTTTTATGGTGTTTTGCACGTGTTTTCCTCTCAACTTGTGTGTATTTGTATCTCATCTATAGATGCTAACTCAAGTCATACATGCTGTTGTCAGTGCATTGGTCCATGATTGATATGTAGACTATACATCCTATATAAAAAAGACCTGTCCCTTGAAAAAAAAACAGGTCATTGGACACTGATATCATGTGGTTTAAGCAACCTTGGGCAGTTTACAAACACACATTTTTAGGATGATTTCAGTATTTTAGGACCCGCTTTTTGCACCAGGATTCAGTGTTTCTCAACCAAAATTGTGTTCCTAGCAGCATAAAGAACATGCTTCATGTTAGGAAACATTAAGAAACAGTTACAGGCTTGTTATTTCCTGATAATTCCTCATGGTATTCCCAGGAAAGAATGCAACTGAAGCCTAAAGGCAGTTGTGACTTGTTTTTGAGTCATGTTGTCTTTATGATCTTAATTGGCATTTCTTTGAAAGACAAATAAAGCATCTTACTGTAAATGAAAAATATTATATATTACATTTTCTTTTTTGTTTTGAGATATTTCTAACCTCGAGGAAATGGAGTTTAAAAATGTGATTTATGTTAAATCCTGTGTGGATGACAACAAGCTGCAAAGGATGAGTGGAAATAGCGGAATTGTTGAGTGTTTATTAATTTGATTAATATCACTCTGAAAGGAAATGCCAAATAATCTCTCAAAGGAGATCTTAAATTAATCCTTAAACTGGCTAAATGAGAATGTTATGAATATTAGTGATTTAAACTGACTGTTTCCTGGCAGACTCTCTGTGAGCCCAACAGGAAAATTAAGGGGATTTTTCGGCTGTTTATAGTCTCGTCGTAAAGCTGTAGGCTGTTTTAATTTAGCAAAAAATGATCTAGATAACAATGTCTCTTTGTATAAATAGTATGCACAGTGCGGGCTCCAGTTTATTTACTACAGCGCTGAGCAGTGCACTGTTCCATGTCTTTTAATTTAAACAATGCAGTGTCTTTATGCGCATTTTAAATCCCCGGCACACCCGCGCCCTTTGACACACATAGCTTTAAGCCATGGCAAATTTGGAGCACAGGCGCCATGTGCTGTACCCTATACAACATTAAAACAGACAAACATCCCATTAAACCACCAATGACAGCACATCCTCGCGCAGAGATGCTGGGGGGTGGAGGGGAGGGGAGGAGGAGGAGGAGGAGGAGGAGGGGGCGCTTTTGGTGGGTGGGACAAATGAGCGCTATAGAAAGGGGGATGCTGCAGCCCCGTCCCCCTCATATCTCACTCCACCCAGCCCTAGAATAAAAAGCACCGGTGACGTGCGCGCAGGGAAGCACCCAGCAGTATGTGCGCGCCCACGGGAGGGGCCGATAGAAAATGGCGAGTCTGTGCAAAAGGCAGCAATGCACGGTAGAGAGGCGCGGCTTTCGGCAGGAACTTGACTCTTGGAGGCACAAACTCATTCACTGTGTAGGTAAGCTCGCTTGGCATTTTGTGTGTGAGTGTGTGTGGCGTGGTCCGGGCTGCCGGACGGTGCCGGTAAACTGTGTGTTTACGTTTGTTTTGTGCGGCTGTAATGTCCACTGGAAAACCTATAGGCTGTACATGAAGCTGTCATTTTTTGTTACGCACGGCTGCTGCTGCCTGGCGCCGCCTGCCTCCCACCGGACATATCCCTAAAACATGCAGCTCTTAAGTTTTCGGGCTCGTGCCAGGCGTGTCGGCAGGTGTTTCACCTGCTCAGCGTGTGTGTGTCACTTGTTTGTCTCCTGAGTGTTGGTTTAATTTAAAGTAATGGTGGTTTGGAGCCATGGGTTTATTTTTTTTAAATACATTATTCCATAGCTGTTTATTTATTGTAAGCAGGGCAGGTCACGTGTGCAGATGGAGCTGCGCCTCAGCCAATCAGCTGCCTCGCTATAGGTTGGACCGTGCCCGCGTGCGCGCCGCCGGGTTGAGTTTTTGGTGGTGGGGGGAGGGAGGGCGGTGCGCGCTCTCAGTCTCCAAACATAACGCCCCCTCCTCCTCCACTTCCCTGGAAATCGGCTTTTGGGAGCGCGCATTGCTGCATTGGGGGAAATGTCAGTGGAAATAATTTTGTATTTTAGGGGGAAGGTACAGGCGGGGGTCGGCAGGCAGAAATGCCTCAGTGCGCGCCTGTAAACCGGGGTTAGGACTTGTTGAAACGGCGCTCCTGAATGCGCTGCAGAACTCTGCGGTTGAGATTTGTATCCGGCGCAGTTTGCAATAAAACATATTTAGGATTTCTTTAAATAAAAACATATTTGTGACAGTGCAGCATGTATGTGGCTCTGCAGGTATAATTAAAATCAGCGGCCATGACATGTGTCAGTCTTTGTCTCGCTGGAAATAACACGAAAATGTGGTTTCTTGACCTCTCCCTGCTTTTCTCATTAGTTCATGTCGGCTTTTATTTTGGATCTTCTCATCCATACATCTCTCCCCACCCCTCCTCCAACCTCCATTTCTGGTGTATTTCATTAGCTCAGTTTAATCCGGTTACATCGACCTATCCCGATGTTATGGCAAGATTATCATCCACTCTTCGCCTCTGATCTCCTAACCTCTCCGGGTTTCCTCGGCTCTCTGCCCGGTTGATAATCTGGCTTTTATCGGCGTTTTGAAGGAATAAAGCAGCAGCAGCACCGCTGCAGCAGCAGCAGCAGGGTCTGGGTGTTGCGGCTCCACTTGTTTTTGGATGCACTTCTGTGTCCAGATGTTGCGCGTTGACCTGTCACCTACTTACCCATCCGACCGCTTTATAATAAACCACATGGCCTGATTCCGAGCAGGCTAGCAGGGCTTTTTAGTAAGAAAACCCTCCTAATGAGGGGATGTAGTGTTAAATTAAAAGGCTGTTTAATCTCTGACCCCCAGCATAAAGCCGTCAGGAATCACAAGCAGTAGTGTAAACAAAAGGCAACAAAAGGCTTTTCCTCCTCCATGTGACTGATCATCTAATGTTAAAGACTATGACACAAAAGTGTGTTTTGCCTAATCAGAAGTGAGCTTTAGCCTATTTCCAAGCATTTTAATCATAGCAGCTTTGTGTCCTGCTTCCTTCATTTATAGTCTAATTAGTGCTGTTTTAATGGTTTAGTGGGTCACTGGGTGTGAGCTAAACGCTGCAGAGGGTTTTAACACATTTTGGAGGGTTACAGTTGATGCAAAAGAGCTGCATGCACACGGATAATAAACCCTGGGCGGATGTTATTAAGATATCTGAGTGAGACTGTAAGTCCCTGTAGGAGCACCATAATGATGCTAAAGTCGATAGAGATACCATAAGCATGATAAACATACTGTAATCTCACTATTGTGCACCTTGAATCCATGTAGTAGCATCACAATGATACCACAGGGGATACAGATACCACAAAGGACTATAATCAACTCACTGTTGGATGTTACAGCCTGGTTATGGTCTATATCGTCACACTCTGTGTGTGTGTGTGTGTGTGTGTGTGTGTGTGTGTGTGTGTTTGTGTGTGTGGATATAGGCTGTGTGTTAGTTCGGCATATTTCTTCATTTCTGCTTGTTGACGCTCATTGGTTTGCTATGCGTGACAGGTTTTAGGGCCGGGGCGCAGCAGCAGCAGTTATCAGCTCAGATTGAAGGCTGACATGTTTATTTGTTGGAGGATAATCGACTCTGAAACTGTGAGAAACTGGAACATCATGAGACGTGTTTGTCTTCTGACCAGCTTGTCGCCAAAAGTCCTAAAAGAACACAGTGTGCAGAAGTGTTGCAGGTAGTTTCGACCATTAATCTAATTAAGTTTTGGGATTTTATTCAGGATGCTTGTGGAGAAAAACAATCCAAATATGAAGAATTTACTATAATGAAAGACAAAGAAAACCAGAACATCTTAATAACTGACTGTGTTTGGCATTTTTGCTTGAAAATGGCTTAAAAAGTTAATAAAAATAAACTAATAATTAATTAATCTACAAATAGTTTCATCTAGGGCTGTGCAGGATATGGATTTTGGATCAATATTGTGATAAAATTAGATATCAGATTAGGTTTTGGATATGGTAATATAGAATCTGTAAGTGCCTTTTCCTGGTTTTATTTCAGTAAAGTAATGTAATTTTTTGAGCTTATCAGACTATTTTAGCTGCTTTATTATTGGCCTTTACCCCCTTGGTCATCATATCCACAATAGGGATGATTATTTGTGAAAATAAAATAAAAAAAACAATATTTGCAATATCGATATTGAGATATTTGGTAAAAAAAACATTGAGATACTTGCTTTCCTCCGCTTTAGTTTCAGCTCATAAAACATCTTTTTTTGTCAACTGGAAAAACCAGCAAGGTTAACAACTTGAAAACTTTTGATTTGAGCATTAACATCTAAAAAGGACTTCAATTTCAAAATAAGACTACAACATAAAAGAAGATTTTTATTCATGAGCCACATGTTTTATCAAACAGCCTCGTTATTAATAGTGGTCCTTGTGTTGGAGACATTTAGTTTAAGAAGGTCAGGTAACAAAGCCAGACGTTCCAGTGCTGTGAAAGGATGCAGCTCGTTCTCCTCCACCTCCTCCTCCTCCTCCTCCTCCTTCTCCTCCTCCTCCTCTTCTTTGCCCTGTGCTGCTCTGATAATAAAGTAGGGCCTATATGCCATAGAAAGGTTAACATTATTAGTTGGTAGCAATTATAGCCCAACTGCTGATTCCTTTGGCACATATTCTGGGTAAGAGAGTGCAGCTAATTTGATTGCTGAAGGGTTGTGGCAGTGCTGGAGAGAGACAGGCTGTGTGTGTGAGAGAGAGAGGTGTGAGTCTGAGTGGCAGATTGTTATTTTACTTCCAACACTTCTCACAGGCGGAGCTGCTCCAACAGTAATCATGCCACCAGTTGAGCTGAACGTGAGTGAAGCTGCAGGGTGGGTTTTATGGTTGTTAGCTTCTAAACACTTTGAAAAAGATTCAAAAACACAAATCAGACATGTTTGGGCAAGACAAATGTTAAGGGCTGGGCGATCACTTCTTTATTCATATATCGTCCAATCGTGGTTAGTCCAGATGGCGATCGGCCAACCAACACCAGGGGAAGCAGGAGTGGGAGGAGCTACATCACAGCACATCAGTGACTGAGTGTCAAAGAAATTCATAACATCTTGAATTTTGGAAAATTATGGATTTTACCCAGACGCCAAAGGTGAGCTCTAGTTGTCTAACATTTTAAAATGTAAATGTTATTGACTTTTATTTGGATTATAGACTCTGACTAATTATCTTGAGCATGGCTAACAGGCTTAATACAAAGTGTTGAAACTTTAGAAAACGCCTAATTTTAACTGTTATGTTTTTGGATGTTTCAAAGATAAGGAGCATGCTTGGATTTGAATATACTTATTGAAAAAAAGGTTCATTTTCGACATAACCTTGTGTTTCATCTATGTAAACCAAAATATCTTTCTTGTGTTCATTCATCACGATCAAAACATGCAAGTGTTAATATACTTTGATTTTTATGATTGTGGGCATGAATGAATGAATGAATGAATTCTGTAATTTAAATTTTCCCAACTGCATTTATTGTAACAAACACTGAGACTGATGTTTTGTTTGCCTCCAGAGAGGCCTCTGCCTCTGAAAACGTCTGGAAAATTAGCATTTTCTGCCAATAAAAGCAGAAAAAGAATCCAAATTTAACGTAGCCTTAATAACGAGCCGCCTCACCTTCAGTCTCCACAGGTTGACATGAAGGTTGCATAATTTTCATAATCTGCAGATTGATTTCTTTTGAAACTATAAAATGTAAGAAAATGTTGTTTTTCCGAGCCCAGTTGGTGTCACTAAACGTCCTGCTCCGTCTCACCTAAAAGCCCCGAAGACAAAAGCAACATCCAGCTTTGGTACAGAGATATTTTACATTCGTTTAGTTAAAAAATGATCATCAGAACAGAGCTATTTTTCAGTATTTGTTAGACCAACCTATTAATTGATTGTTACAGCTCTGTAGTCACATGATCAGCTGTGTTTGTCCCCTGAGCTGCATGTTAAATCCAGTTTCCTTTTGTTTACTGCTGATTAATGAGCAAGTTTGTGAATCTCAAAAAGGGTTTGACAGCATGTGCATGCTGCACAATCCTCCTCCTGTACCTCACATATCTGTCTGTCTGTCTATCTATCTATCTATCTATCTATCTATCTATCTATCTATCTATCTATCTATCTATCTATCTATCTATCTATCTATCTATCTATATCTATCCATCCATCTATCTATCTATTCCCCCGATTACCCACTGTACTCAAAGTCAAATCCTGGCCTTATGGATTCCACAGATCCCTCCGTCCCTCCTGCAGCAGCAGCACGCCTCCCTCTCTAAGCGGCCGGCTTTTATTTCAGTAATGGACAGATGGACGCCCCGAGAGATCTGCCTGCCACTTTCTCATCTTGCTAATTCTTTTCATGGGCTTTTTGAAAAGGAAAATAAAACATGGCACATTTATCGGAGGAGCTGCTGGGGGAGAGTGGCAGCGATCCACCCATTCGACTGGACCGGGTGCCAACACTGTAAATCTCTGAGCACCCTCTTCATTACACATGCACACACACACACACCCTGCTTGACAGTAATGTGTGTGAAAGTGTGTGTGTGTGTGTGTGTGTGTGTGAAAGTGTGTGTGTGTGTGTAGCTATCTCGGGGGCTGATCCATGCCAACCAGGAGCCCCGTGGGAGGAGGGCTGCTCTCTTTGGGGTGGGGGTGGGGGGTTGACTGCAATCTGTGGAAAAAGCAAAATACACCACTGGCACTGACTGAGTGTCGACAGAAGGTGTGTGTGTGTGTGTGTGTGTGTGTGTGTGTGTGTGTGTGTGTGTGTGTGTGTGTGTGTGTGTGTGTGTGTGTGTGTGTGTGTGTGTGTGTGTGAGAACCTTTATTTATCCAGAAAACGTCCACTGAGCACTGTGCTCTTTTGCAGCGACATCCTGCCTCACGTTCAAACACGCCAACACACCTTCATCTAAACTGCCAGAAGGATTCAAAACTGTTGTTTTTGTTGTTGTTGTTGCGTCTTTTATCCCCCCAAGTCTGAATTTGTTTCTGAGGAGTAAAACCATTTCATCTTGTTTTTACCGGCTGTTGAGAAACTAGTCAAATGTTTCAGAAAATAATAAGTGTTAACTAGTTTAGAGTCTCAGGAGAGGACGAGGCAGCTGACTTCCTAAAAAAAAAAAAAAAAAGCCTTTTTGTGGTTGTTAAAAATCTTTTATATGAAGCTATATGTCTTTGTTGTGTTTTATTTTATTTTGCCTGTGTGATGCAGTGTTCCTCCCCGGGGACCTTTCTAGTGTATGTGATGAGGATGGGAAGCTTTTAATTATTGTTTTTGTGAGTGTTGGAGCATCTTCAAGAGAAATGTATGTGAGAGATACTTGAAACCAGATCAGAGGCCCCAAAGTTTGCTGTTAAAGTTTAGATAAAGCAGCTGAAAATAACTGTATAATCGACTTTAGTTGGATTTATTCAGAGGTGAAACCGTTAATTAATCAATAGGTTGAACGAGAAAATCAGTCTGCAGCAATTTAAACCTCCAGATTCAGTAGGGCTGGGCATTGGACAAAATCTTTGACACCAGTATAATCATTTTATATCTCAATAACGATATAAGTTTTCTTGTAATCAAATCAATAAATAGTCTACATTAAATAATCACATGGCGAAGTCTTTCTATTCTTGTATCCTCCTGTACTTGAAAATATTGAATATTTTCTCATTAAATCAAAAACTAAAATGCAAAATTAACATAAAAGTTTCAAGATTTTTGAAAGATTATACATTTATTGTAATTATTGGCCTCAAACATTTGTCTACAATGTCAATATTTGCTGTTTTTTTACTCCTTAATAAAGATAAATGAAATATTTGGGGGTTTTGGACTCTTAGTTGGATAAAGAAACAATTAAGAACTGTTGGAACATGTGGTTAACATTATTTTTTTAATTATTAAAAAAAAAAATGTATAGACCAAAAGATGAATAGATTGATGAAGAAAATAGTATGCAGATTAATGTATAACACAAATAAAAAGCCACAGATCTCCAACATATTTTTGAAATGCCTTTATTCTGTAGAATAATTAATAGAAAGTTAAAATCAATGATGCAGTTTGGTTGTGAAAGTCTGTGTGTGACGTGTTGTGAGGGGATCTTCTTTATTATTCTGCAGGATATTGCGAAACCCAATATTAATAAACTAATAAAAATGATTAGCAAAATAATTTCCCTGAATGTATGGTGCGGTCGATCAGAACCCAGCAGAGTGAAAAGAGGAGCTGAGAGGCTTTTATCCAGCTAATAAAAAAAAAAAATGCAGATGTAGAAGCTATAGCTGGGCTGTTTATCAGTTTATGGTTGATCTTTGACTTCTGACAGCTGAGCTGAAACTGCTGAAAACCTCCAGTCTTCTTTATGTTGGTGCTGTTGTTGTTCAAGTTGCTTTCAACCCCAAAAACGTCTTTGTGTGCATGAACTAGATTTCTGTTTTTGTTTTTTGTCATGTGCATTTCATTTAAAAGGTGTGACAGGATGTCAGATATGAGAACAAATGTACCTTTCTCGTTTAAGAAGAAATGTCGACAAACAAACACAGAAATAGAAAAAAAAAAGGAATATATAAGATTTATTTTGCTGTTGGTGTATTCTTTTTAATCCATTTATGCCCGCAACTTGATTTAAATTCCTTCAGTAGAAGTGTTTTCTGTTTCCTGGGCTTGATTCAGGGAAAATGTGAAGAAATTTTCAAAATCAATCAAACCGTTGATGAGGTTGAAAAGTTCCTCATACTATATCTAGTCTCTGGGCATGTGGACTTCTGCTATTTTTATGCATTAAATTATATTTCCAGAAATTAAAGTGTGTCTAAGACTAAATATAGTGCGATATAGAAATTTCTGTATCTCTGAATATCTATTTATCCAACAGTAGCATTAAGAAACAGATTTATTATGGAAAAACCCCATTTTTTTCAAAAAATCATAATTTTGTAAATTCCCAGCTTATTCCCATAAATTCATGTTACTTTCTACTATTGTTAAAAATGTGATTTTTCATGTAATCTTAACATTTTAAACTTGTACTGTTAGATACTTGCCCAAAGTATGTTTGTACCAGATTTCAAGACTTTAGACCATTTACAACAAATGTTGTGGGATTTTTCCTGATCGTACCTTTTAATATGGTCTTATAAATCTTAAAAACACATTTTCTTATTTTTTCTGTGCCCTTATCTCTCTTTAACACCAGTGTAAAAATAAGACAGAATTGCTCATGTAACTGTTCAGTAGTTCATAAATCTTAAATCTACCTGAAGGTTTTTTGACAGAAAAAAAGCACCACATCCTGTTTCTCCACTCTCTTTCTTTTCTTCCCTTCAGGCTCAGCAGCGACCAAAGTCCTTCGTTTCCTTAAACTAAACTTTGTACACAGCGTCCCCGACTCACACCAAAATTTATGTAAGCGTTCCATTGTGTGTGTGAGTGTGTGAGTGTGTGAGTGTGTGTGTGAGAGAGTGTGTGTGTGAGTTCCTTTTGTTATGTGAGTTACCTGACCTCCTTGGTACAGTTCTTTGGACACAGACTCCATGTGGGCTCATGCACGGTATGACGTTTGTGTTTGCAGTATACACACACACACACACACACACACACACACACGCACACACGCACGCACGCACACGCACACGCGCGCGCGCACACACACATGCACAGTAGGTTTTAGAGCAGAAGGAATGTTTACTTAGACCCGCCTTTGGTGAATTCATTCTTTTTCTTCTAGAATGCCTGCTTTTGTGTGGAAAGTCATATTTGAGCAATTTGCTTTTGAGAGTGTTTGATCAATGTGTGTGTGTGTGTGTGTGTGTGTGTGTGTGTGTGTGTGTGTGTGTGTGTGTGGACACTTTTGGAAAGAGGATTTTCTTCAAAGAGCTGTGTGAGGCTGCTGGTTAGTCATGTAGTTGTGGTGATTAATCTCAGGGAATGCCTTATTATTTTAATGAGGGAAGTCTCCCGGAGAGTTCAGTATTAATGGAATTAAAACTAAAAGTGTGTGTCATTCTGATCGTCATTAACAATGAATTAATACTAAGTAGCACCTCAGTATTCCTGAACAAGAGGAACCGGCTAATGAGATAATAATAGAGCTGAGCGGTCGGTTAAGCAGTGTTAAGCTGTCACGGTTCAGAGTTAAAGGGACAGTCCGCCGGCACGCTGCACCCGTCTGCTTTCGATCACAGCAAATAATCTGCAACTTCATGTATAAATGTCTGCTTCAGATCTAAAATAGGTTTGAGCTGCAGCAGTTAGTCAGTCATCTGCAATTGTTTTTATTAATTGTTTAATTGATTTCTCTCCACTTTTCTCTGCTTTTTATCACTGTATACTTGATATCTTACTGAAAAATGAGACACTTTGGGGTACTGTGACAGATGTTTTTCACTATTTTCTGACATAATTTATTATTATAGACACAACAACATAAGGAGAGACATTACAAGTGAATAGTGCTAATAGAGAACTTAAACATTTGGATAAACTGAAATTCAATGTTTTGTTGTCATACACAAAGGTTTCAACAGAGGGGATGTTGGATATCTCTTGTTATTACTCCAGATATCAGAAAATGCTGTCAACAGCCATGAAAAAAACATTTTTCAGCCATATTTTAAGGAGTAAAATGTTATAAAAATCAGGCTATAATATACAAACAAACCCCTCTGTAAAACCCTTCAGAACATAGAGAGGAATGAAGTTAAAAAAACAACGAAAAACTAAACTATCACCATGAAATTCATCACGAAATTTCCCCGTTGATTACTGACATTGGGTTGTTAATTGTTTTCTTGTATTACAAGTTTTGGCTACATCTAATGCAAACTTTTGGATACAAATAGACAAAGTGTTATAAAATAAACAGCTAAATGTAAATTTTGCATGTTTTCTTAGTCTAAATTTAGACAATTTTTTGGATGCAAAATAGCCCAAAATCTCAACAATTTACCAGTGCATGAAAAAAAATGAAATAAATGTTAAGTTAGTTTGAAATAAATACAAGAATATGAAGAAAAAGAAGCCACAGTCCATATAAAGTTCTTAAGTAATAATATTGTAACCAGAGCTTTCCACAAGACAAATTCTAGAAGTGTGCAATATTATATTATATTCTGATTAAAGTCCTTTGGATATGAGATGACAGGCATATATATGTGGAACTAAAACAACTTTTACAGCTGGTCATTTTGTGACAATTGTAATTAATTGCAATCATCCACTTTAAGCAGAATTAAAAGACTTTAGGGGAGATATAGAGTCAGCAAAGAGACTCAGTAATTTAACAAAATTTACCTCAAATTAACAGCATAAACTTTGGTTTTATACCAAGTCAGACTGAATTAAACAGTGGTGCATTTTCATGGCTTATGAATTCAGCTTTTTATTTGTAAGAGGAAGAATGTGTTATTTCATCTTTAAAATATATATAGTCTAAATATGAAATTATGCACTGAAAGAAGAACAGAGTCAACAGATTTAAAATATAATAAGAATAATATAATCATAAAATATACTGTGGGGTAAATACACACAGTTTATAAAGTCGCTGTGAATCATGAGTTGTATGTGTGTCTCCGTGTGTGTGTGGATATGTGTCCATGTCTGTTTGTGGACAGGGTTTAATCTGGCCTTGTTTGTGTAAAGAACCTGTGCCGTTCGGGCATGGCAGCGTGCCAGGCCGCCGCTGTTACTGCTGCTGCCCTCCAGGTGCACCCTGGGAAATGTAGTTCCTTTAAAAGAGGGAGCCAGATGGGCGAGTTGGAACAATAGAGTGAGGCAGTGAGAGCAGGGAGTGTTTAGGAAGGTATGCTGCTTTTATATACAACAAACCCTGCGAGGACACATGACGGATGAGGTTTGCACAACAAATGACGCGGACACAATGGGCAATTATTTGCAATTCAAAGAATGAATGGGACTTCATTATGATTTGGCCTTGGACATGAGATGGAGCACATGGAGACACAGGTAAACCCTCTGCTGCTGCTGCTGCCATTCACACAGGAACACTAAATACTATGAGCAATTAAAAAACATTGTTTATTTCCGGTTGATCTACGTTGTGTTTTTAAAGACTTTAATTTGTAGATGAATGAAAGAAAAACACTTTTTTAGAGGTTAATTAACAGATTGATGCTGGAAAATCACTTTTGATATTATTGTCAATATGATAAATTAGCTTTTCAAGTAACAGAACCTTCATGGTTCTGTCTCAAACTCCTCTATGGCCTTTCGTTCCCTCTCTGAAGATCAAAGAATCTGCTACAACCTAAAGTATATGAGTGCTGACACTTTCTGGTCAACTGGTTGATTCACTCAATACAAATACAACTACATTTTCATTGGTCAGACAATCGCTGGTGTTACTCTCATTAATTTTTGTCTCCACCAAAGCTGAAAACACCAATTTGTTAAAGTGTTTTGTAGGGTTTTTTCAGCTCGTTGCTATAAAACGAGATTTCTAAGTAAGTAAATATCGACACAATATAGTATTATTAATATACTTTATCTGGATAAAGTAGTAAGTAAAGTATGTCCAGCAATTTTCATTTATTTTCCAATGTTGTCACTGTGTGTGATGGCTGGTCTTTGAGGTGTTCGTTCCGCCTCTCCTTCACTGTGATTGAACAGAGGATGATAGTGATTCGGGATGTAACAGGGGGGAAAATTTTCCTATAAATTTCCAGAAACTTGCCATGTGAAGTGAAGCTGGGGAATATTCCAAATCAGAAACTCCATTATGGACATTCATGGGAATAAACTGGAAATAGGGTGTAATTTAAACAAACTATATCATATCCAAACATAAATATAAACATTTTGTTGACATCCATGCAAAATAATACAATTAAAAAACATTTCAACTTTGTCACCTGTTGAGGGTCAACCTTCAAATTTTGTAAATTCCCGGTTTATTCCCATAAATTCATGTTACTTCCCATTCATTTCCATGTAAAATTTCCAACTTTGAAAATTCCCTGTAACCCTTATAGAGACGAGCAGCAGCGTTTTAGTCAAAGTGGAACATTTTTCCACTCTGGGTGGCCAGAAGAAAACACCAAACGTGCAGCTCTCCGTTCAGAACAGAGGATCAGTGCCTGTCTTTTATAACTCTTAACCTTAGAGAAGTAGTTTTGTAACCTAAACCTGAAGAAATTTCAACATTTTACAAACCATAATGTATAATAACATGTCAATGTCCTACACTTAGTATGGTTGCTTTTTTTGTTTTTTCATTGTGTGTATCAAATGCATGCAAATCTGATTTTGGTGTATGCATTGCATGTCATTTGAAAGTGATAAGTTGTGTTATTTGTAAGTAGACTTAAGAGACTTCATTGGGCGTTTTTAGCAGAGTTTAAAACGGTCGCACTTCAATTGCAAAAGATTAAAACAATACTCTGGAAAAACGATTTGGTGGGCACACAGTGTTAGCAGGTAGAGTGTGATATTTCTTTGGTTGACTTCTTCTATTGCAATGGTTTAACAGCATCTGACTGGAGAATAAGCACCACATGTCTATTATATAATGTAATATTCCATAACTGTTGGAAACATGCAACCAGAGTTTTGAATATCATGTTAAAACTTAGCTGTTGTCTTCATTGTTATTTTTTTTTTGTGCCTCTTTTGCCATCTGCATAAATTTTTGCATACTTCTACATTTTTTTCCAAATATAAAGTTAACCTGAGAGCGAATAGCAGTGCGACCCCTCCTCTCCGCCGTGTCAGGATGAGCTCGTCTCAGAGCTGTCGCGGGGTCTCTCAGCGTCGTTAAAACACACACAGCAGTCTTTGTACGAGGTGCAGAACAGTGCAGCGTCTCCTGCGATGCTTTCTGGAGCTGCGGGGTGTGTTGGGCTCTGACTCACAGCGCCTCAGGAAGACTGACCTCCTTGTCATTCTTCCACACACAACAACAGTCAAGCTTCTGGTACAGGCCGCCGTCTGTACGGATCAAGACCGGCGTGTTGAGATTGTAGCTTTCTCTGGGTTGGAGTGGTATTCTTCAGCCAGCAGCACATTTTAAGATGAGCAGCTGATGTGTAGATATTAGTGGTTATGAAACTGTGATGGCTGATGATTTTGCCCTCCTATAATCTGTCCTCAAGTGCCAAATATCGCCTGTATAACACACAATGGCTGATATTTACTGTGGATATTCGTGATCCCCAGAGGATAAATCTGTGTGATTTTCATGACCCCTTAAACTCTCCTCTAGTGCCACCATCAGGCTAAAACTACTACTTCTAAAAAACAACAGCTCCTGGAGAGCAAAGACCTTCACCAAGGCTTATGGGGCATTCACAGGCTCCTCCGATTTTCAAATTCCTCGTTTTTATGACTTTGGTGTATTTATGAGCCTTAAGTCATAATTTGAAAACATCACGGACACTACAAAAAGAATGTGTTGTATTTTATTGCTCAGTACATCAGTTGGTGTTCCCAGTAGAGCCAGGGAAATTTATCAATATTATCTAGGACTAGATATCGTCTTATATTTTGGATGCCGAACAGGGAATCAGTGTTGTCTTTTGCAGTTGTTTAAAGCTGCGTTACAGTAAAAAGTATTTAATTTTCTGAAGTTACCAGACATTATATCCACATTACTGATGATTATATATACTGATAGGATCAAAAATCTCACCGTGTGAATATTTTAAGAAAGAAAAATGATACATATTTATCAAACGTAATAGTTATCATTTCAATATCGATAGTATTTGAGTATTTGCAGCCATGAAATGTGTACCAAATGTTTTGCAGACTTTCTCAGTTCCCAGGCCATCAAATCAAATTAATTTTCTCCGTTGGGAACTCATTTTTCAGGTTATTCCGGCACCAAGTGAATGCAGCACAAATGCAGGGTTATGTAAACGAAAGGGACAATTAATTTGTGTCTCCGCCCCGTGATTCGGATCCAGCTACAACTTTCCCCATAGTAGCTTCATTAAAATAAATTTGTTTATTTTAAATAAATCTGTTGACAAACAAACAAACAAACAGACAAACAGAGCAGAAAACATGATCTCCTTGGCGGCGGTAACAAGGCATTAAAGCCTGACTGATATTGTGTTGATATTCTATTGATTTTCGATGGAATTAAGAATGTTCTAAGACATGTTTTGTTTATTTACTTTATGGCTTTATGATAAAAACAAACAAATGTTTGCTATTTCAACTGGCCGACATAATATATATCTGTGATAAGCGTAAACTTGTAAAAGTTTAAGCAAAAGTAAAATCTAAATTTAATTGACAAATACTATATAATGTACTCTTTTTACTTAGTTTTAATGCAGACAAACACATTTTGATTTTAACAATCTGCTCTTCTTAAGATAAAACTTACATTTCAGTCCTGACATCAGCTAGTAAAGATCTGAGGAGAGCAGAATATTATTAGTATTTAGTTGTTTTGTAGCTTCTTCAAGCAGCTCGTGTTGGTTTTAGATGTTGTTGTTTTTTTATGGTAATAAACGAGGTCAGGCATGAAACAGAAATCCACTATTAAGAATTAAAGAGTCACATGGAAGCTGACAGTTTGGTGGCGGGGGTCAGACTTTAATGGCAGCTCGAGGGCAGAAAGCCTTTTTAAAATTCATAAAACAACAATGTCATTAAAAATAAATGCACATAAAATGCCCCTGACACTTTTACAAAGCCTGTTTTGTTTTTCACCTTGCTCATATTTTATTAGTCGTGTTGACACACTCCAATGCAGCTTTTGTCCCCTTTGGGCCACTGTAGGTGATGCATAGAAGCCAATGAGAAGTAAATTCTTTGCTCGTGTGATTTGGTTAAAAAATAATAGAAGAGTTTTTAATCAGAAAAGCAGCATGTTCACTGCCTGGAGGAGGAGAAAATGGATAAACCAACAACCCTTCAACCCAACATAATGTGTATGATAAAAACAACCAACAGCGTAAAATACTCAAAGATGGAGAGGCGGGAGACTTTTTTAGGCAGAGGAATAAAATCAAAAAGCAATTTCGAGCAGCAGGAAAGAAGTTAAATCTTTGTAGCTGAAATGGAGAAAACAAGGCCGGTGCTGTTTACACTCAATTTACAATTCTAGTTTGTCATTAAAGAACCAAAACCAACAGTGTGTTAGTGTGTCTGACCTCCCTATGACATAAACACGATTACATTAATAAAACATAAATAATAAATTAAAAATAAACTTTAAAAATTTATTATAGATTTTTAGTTGTTTTAAAAGGCCCAAAACAGGCAGTTCCTTTAGTTTTAATCAAAACAAACTGGAGGAAATGGATTTCTTGGGGACTATTTTCCGTGGCGGATTAATCCACATTTTGTGCTCTAGTGAGTGAGTATATTAACTTGTTTTCATGAAGGAACGTGTCATTTCTTGATGTTTTCAATCCATTAAAAAAAAAATTAACATTTTTCTATGAATCAATAACTCATATTAATATAAAAATGAATTTTGAAAACATTTTTGGGGGTATTTTAATATCTATATTTTGTGTACATAATCTAAAGGATGCATCATGAGCTGATCGCATCATTAGAAAAATAAATTGGTACAATCAGAATAAATGACAGTGTTTTCCAGTTATTTCCCTTTTGGTGAAGTTCAGGATGTCTTTAGAGGAAAAGCTATTAATCATTTATATATTTTGACATGTTTAAGTAATATAACATAACATATTTACTTTTAAGCACAAATGAGGTACTTGAATTATAAGAACAATATATTTAAATGTGTCTTTTGCCTCACAGTTGGTCATGCCTAATGAAAAACAGTGTGTCATGTCAGTTTAATTAATTATTGCAGCACATTTAAAAACAGCAGGAGCTGACACAATGCAGATAAACATAAGTAGAATAAAATGTGCAAAATGGACAATAATGCATAGTACAAAGGAATACAACTATTATTACTATAAGAGTAGGCAAAAGTTGAATCCAAAAAAACAAGATCAAACAAAGTTAAAGAAAAGAAATACGATTAAATCAAAGAGGAAGGGATAAATAGAATAAAACCAACTCTGCTCAGTCCATGTTAGACTGTTATTGGCTTTTAAACAAACAATAAAATAAGTTTTGTGCATTCGGGTGGAGTCGGATGACACTTATTGCAGATTTAGACTTTCTGGAAAAGGTTCATAGGAATGAATGGAGCATCTGAACGGATATATACGGCTCTGATACACAAAAGTTGTTTTCTTTGGTTGTTTTGTGGGAAATAAAACAATGCAGACTTGTGCTTTAAAGGTCTGATGAATCTTTGTGAAAAGCATCTCAAAAATAAGATCAGAGAGCAGGAAATGAAGCTGACAGGGACTTAATTTGTCTTAAAATAACATTAGACTCAGTGAGTAGTAAACAGCATCCTGTGAGGCGGCGATGAACATTTTCTCTCCCAGACTGGAGACATTTCTTCAGCACCGCCTCCGGCCCACCTTCACTCCCACGTCAGCAGCCATTTCTGTTTTTCTTTGTCTACAAACCTTCAGTATGTCATTCAGCCGCTTTATTTTATTCTCCTGCAGACGGCCAGCTGCTGTCGGAGCCACTCAAATATGCTTCATGTCCTGTTCTCATAGAGTTGTTGATGCACTTGTTGTGTTCCATTTGTTTATATTTTGCTTATGTGTGATTATTTTATAGTGTGCACTGAAAAGCAGCTGGGTTTGGTGGTGAACATTTGCCTTTTATAATTATAATTATTACTAATTATTTTTCTTCCAACGGTGTCTTTTGTTTTCTCGGGTCTTCACCTTGAGTTATTGCAGAGACATAATGGCCCCCCGCCTCGCTCTCTGAGGTCCATCTGTGCATCAGGTTACTACTGTAACCTTTTGTTCTTTGCTGCTCCTCTCTAGTAACAGTAACAATTTAAATGTATTTTTCTTGTTAGACGACACGGTCTTGATTAGAAAGGAATCAACAGATCATTGATGTTATGGCCTGACAAAATGTCATTCACATTTTCAAAATAATCTTTAAAGTGTTATGAAACTACTGCATTTCTCTGGAATATAAGCTATAACAAAATATATGTACATGTACGTATGTAATCCAGCAATTCATTCTACAGGGTTTTTCTTGTTGTAAAAAATTATTACAAATATTAATTAATTATTTAAGATTACGTTTTATCCTACAGTAAAACTTATTTTAATAATTAATTTAATATACAAGATGTTTTAAAAAATAAATATATATAATGGAAGGTAAATTGAAAAAAAGAAAGGGGGAAAAAAAGTTATTTTCCAGAAATTCAGTGTATTATTTAACATCTTTTTTGTAGTTTCTACAATAAGTGCAAATGCCATAAAAAGGTAAATAACTTAAAATTTGTTAAATTAAAATAATAATTAATCATGATAATAATTAAATGTATTAATATTAAGTTTAATCTCACAGTAAAACTTTAAATTTAATGTAAAGAAAATTGTAAAAACACCCACTGTGTCTTTCCAGAAATTTACTGTATTATTTAACAGGCTTTTTCTTATTTTTTCTACATTAAGTGCAAATGTCATAAAAAAGTTAATTACTTTTAATACAAATATTAACCATAAAATGGACTTTGAAAACTGTAAATTAATATGACTTTTTTTTTTTTTACAGTATTATTCAATTGCTCAATGGTCTTGAACGTTAAATTACAGTGAATTCTATGTAAAAATACAAAACAAGACACCATATTGCTGAATGTCAAATTAAGGCAACTTTCTTGTTTTCTTACAATGAAACTTTAATTAATTTATTTTAATTTTAAAAAAACTTTTAGTGCACTGCAAAACTTTACAGCAATTTACTGACAGCAGATGTTCCTGCAAAGTACTTTATTATTTGTTATTATTATTTTACAGTTTCTTACTGTATTTAAGAAAAAAAATACATTTGCACTTTATTAGTGTTCTTGTTTTGTCAGTAAAATCCTGTATATTTAGAGGACACCGCAGAGGTTTTCAGTGTAACTTTACTGTGAATTCCTGTAAATAATGGCCTCTTCTTAAACTGCTGTAACCACATATTTTTTCTGCCGGATTGCAATATACGTATGACTGTTCAGATTTCACTGTTGATTATATAAATTAACAGTAAAATCAGGTTTACAATATGATAATTATTTATCAGTTATTGTTATTTCTATATACTGCCCAGCTCTCAGTCCAACCAGTCCAGAACTCACAATTACTTGCAATAACAATGATATAAAACAGGGAAAAAGTGGTAAATCCTGACATTTAAGAGTCAGCTCTTATTCAGATTTCATACAATGTAACTTATTGAACCTTGACCTTTTAGCTGCAAGCAACCAAAGCTTCAATCCTGCAGTTTTATACTGTATTAACAGTCAAACACGCTGTGTCATCAGCAAGTTCAAAGGTGGACAAAATGTTTTCTGGCCCTCTCTTTTTGTTTTCCTCCACCACGAGCTCTGATTTATGAACGCTCATTAGTCATCAGCACCGAACAAAACAAACCTGCTCACCCCGCCTCCATTATTTATGGAGCTACAGTGCAGCGGGACAGTAAAATAATTTAATGCACCTTGATGCTCACAACACACACACACACACACACACACACACACACAGAGTTACTGTACAACAGGCAGGATAAGTGGAGGTGACAGGGCCAGCTGTGCAGTGTGAGGGCCGGGCTGCTTGGCAGAGCTGGGGGCTCTCGGCTCTCCTCTGTGTGTGACCGTGTCACCCTCAGTTAGGTGTCAAGCCCACCAGGCTGCTACACACACACACACACACACACACACACACACACACACACACACACACACACGCTGCAATAAAAGTGAAGGTCAAGTAACAAACGCCGCTCCTCCTCCGCCGCCGCTGCCACTCCCGTCACCATCAGGAGAAATGTCACTTGTATTTTTATCTCCTTCTCTCTGCTGCATCCTTCCTCTCCTCCTTCTCATCCCTCTTTCATTCTTCTCTTTCTTTTTCTTGTAATTCATCTTCTCTTTTTCTCTTTGGCTCACTCTCCATCATACTCCTCCTCTTTCTCATCTCTCTTTCCTTCTCTTTCTGTTCCCATGTTTTTCTTTTTTCCCCTTTTCCATTAACTTTACCTTCTTTTTTGTCAAGTTTTCCTCTTCTTATTGTTATTCTCTTTCCTTCATTCCTCCCATTTTCATCTGTCCTTCCTTCTTTTTCTCACCCTTTTTCACCTTCTTCTTTTCACTTCCTAACTTTACCTTCTTTTGTGTCAAGTTTTTCTCTTCTTATTCTCTTCTTTTCTTATCCTTCTTTCCCTCAATTTCTTTCAATTCACCTTCTCTTTTTCTCTATGGCTTTAATCTTCCTACTTTTTCCTTTAAGTTGACCTTTTTATCTTCTTCTTCTTCTCTTTCTTCCATTTCTCCTCTTCCTTGTCCCTCTTTCCTTCTTATCTTTCTTTTAATTCATCTTCTCTTTTTCGTTATGGCTTCACCTCTCCATCATTTTTCTTTTTTTCATTGAACTTTCCCTTCTTTTTTTGTTAATTTTGTCATCTTCTTTATTTGTTCTTCTCTTTCGCCATTATGCTTCCTTCTTATCCCCCATTCATTCTTCTCTTTCTTTTAATTCATCTTCTCTTTTTCTCCATGGCTTCACTCTCCCTCATATTTCTCATCTTTCCTTCTCTTTCTCTTCCTCAATTTTTCCTCTTTTCCATTGACTTTCTCTTCTTTTTTGTCAAGTTTCCCTCTTCTTATTTTGCATCTCTTTCCTTAATTTCTCCTCTTTCTCATCCCTCTTTCCTTCCTCTTTCTCCTTTAATTCACATTCTCTTTTTCTCTAGGGCTTCACCTCTCCCTTATTTTTCCTTTTCCCCCTTTTTTCTTTAACTTACCTTTCTTTATGGTCAGGTTTCACTCTTCTTATTGCCCTTTCCATAATTTCTCCCATTTCTAATCCTACTGTCCTTGCTCTCTTTCTTTTTATTTTAATTCACCTTCTCTTTTTTTGAGCTTGACTCTACCCTATTTTGTTAACTTTCTCTTCTTTCCTTCTCCTTATTGCCCTTAATTTAATAATTTGACCTATTTCTCATCCCTCTTTCCTTCTTTTTCTTTCATCCTTGTTTTTTTATTTTTTCATCTTTCCCTTTAACATTCACTTCTTTTTGTCACATTTGTTTTTCATCCCTCTTTCCTTCTCTTTTTTAATTTCAATTCACCTTCCCATTTCTCTGTATTCACTCTTCCTCCTTTTTCTTTTATCCCCTTTTCCTTTAACTTACCTTCTTTTTTGTCAAGTTTTTCTCTTATTATTCTCCTCTTTTTCATCCTTCGTTCCTTCTCTCTCTGTTGATTCACCTTCTGATTTTCTATATGGTATCAATCTTTTCCCCTTTTCCTCTAACACAGCTTTCTTCTCAGTCAGGCTTTTCTCTTATTACTGTTCTTCTAGTTCCTTAATTTCTCCTCTTTCTTATCCCTCTTTCCTTCTTCTCTTTCTTTGAAATCAACTTCTCTTTTTCTCTATATGGCTTCACTTATTTTTCCTCTTCTCCTTTAACTTTTCCTTCTCTTTTATCAAGTTTCCCTCTTCTTATTATTCATCTCGTCCCTCTTTCCTTCTTCTTTTTCTCTCCTTTCCAATATCTAACTTTACCTTCTTTTTTTAAATCAATTTTCCTCTTATTGTTCTCTTTTCTCATCCTTTCAAGTTTCCCTCTTCTCCTCTTCCAGCTCTTTCTTGAGTCTTTTTCTCTATATTTTCAGCCGTCGTGAGCCCGCCGCTCTCTGAAGGATCTCTTGAATTTTTCTCATTTAATTTCAGCCGAGAGCCACTTACTGTATATTCAGTAACTTTTTATGCTGGTGGCTGTTCTGACTCCCACCCTGCAGTGAGACACAAACAGAGTGTGAGCTCCGGCAGCTGCAGACATTTTCGCCCAGACTTAATTGAGGCGTGGGAAGGTTGGGTTTTTTCCCCTCCACTTTTTCTCTCTATTTGTGTTTTTTTTCTCTCAAAATGTGTCCACTTTTATCCTACTTCTCTTTGTCTAATATTTTTATATTCGTACATGCACAGATGCAATGAGGCCGCTTCATGAAGGTCCATTATTTAAAGCTTTGAAGGGTTTGAGCAGCTACATGTGTGCACACACTGACGCCCTGCACAAGCATGTGATTTCATTATGTAGCTGAGTAAAGCTGCACAAAAGAAACAGAAAAAATCAAAGTGCAATCTCTGAAAAACATGGATCACAATTCATCTCCCTGTGTGAATACTGAAAGAACAAAGTAATTGCTTTTTCAACGCCTAAAAAGAGGAAGAAGTTCAGAAGATGTTTAGGGTTTCTAGCGTGACTTTAATTTGTTGTGGCTTTGATTTGAAGTCATGTTGCATGCTTTGCTCAAAAAGCTGCATGAAACCATTTTCTGACGGCTTAATTAACACGACAGGCTCGTGCAATTTGGACATTTTTAGCTGCCTGTATTGCAGTTTTTGACAATGAAAGCACTGTCCAGAGAAGCTGAAACCCGTAGTAATGAATGTAAGGGTCAGAACCAGAAGGACAAATTCCTGCAGAATATCATCTAAGAGAGAATAGTAAAAAAAAAAAAGAAAAAGTGAGGAGGGCGGGGGGGAGTGGGAGGGTTGTTTCTGACTCGGTGAGGGACGACTGGCCACTTTGAGTTCATCCAAAACCTGGAGGTGAAGCTCTCGCTGTTCAACCATCAGGACAGACTGATAGACTGATAGAAACTACGTTGGAAGGATTTTTAGTTAATTGAAACCTGAAGAGGTGGACTACGACTCCCAAGCAGCACTGCGGTGAGAAACATCCAATCACTGAGCTTAAAACTCTGTTGCTGTGCAGCTTATAGTTCAACTTAATAGGCAGAGAGCTGCTGCTTTCATCAGTTATGTTTTTAATTAATTGATTAACTGTTTAGTCTACAAAAAGCGGGTTAAATAGCCGTTGCAGTTTTGTACATAAAAGTCTTGATTAATCAATTATCTAACTAATTAATGAGGCTAATTAAGTGTTTGGATCAGTTATAGTGTTGTTTTTATGCAAAACCAACCTGCTGCAACTCAGATTCACACTTGTTGTCTTCTCTGCAGCAGCTGATGATGATGATGATGGAGTCTTTTAACATAAACTCACATTACATCGTCCTGCAGCCTCATATGAACAGTGAAGATTTTCTTAAAAAATGTGGAACTTTACAGTGGAACAGATACAGACTATGTGGCCAAAAGTACGTCAGTAACATCCATATGTGATTTGTGTTCGTCTCTGAGCTCTGCCACTGATGTTGGGTCTGGATTCCCTGCATGTAGACTGTGAATGTGAGCTGTGGTCATCTGGAGCTTAATTGCTGCCCAAGACAACTGTTAGTGGTTTAAAAACATGCAAAAAAAAAAGCCAGGGTGTTTTCTGTCCTGGAGCTGATTGATAATAGGTGCTGCAAGGTCATTCCCAGCGCTGACACAGTGCTGTGGAGAGAGGTCAGGCTCTGCAACACTGGGCCAAAGGTGTTGGATGAGGGTTTAGATCAGAGCTCCTCTGCAACAAACTGGGAAAACTGTCCTTTCTGCACAGGGTTATTGTCATGTTGAAACCATTGACCTGCAGGTTTGTGAAGAGCCGTTGGGATGCTGACTCCTCCTTTTCACGGCTAATCCAAAAGTAGGCTCAGAGGTGGAGCAGGGTGAGCTGAGGTGGGCTTAATGAAGCCTGGTTGCTGAAACACGCCACCTGTCTCCCAAAGTGGCTCTTCCCTCAATTGTGTAGAACTTAAAGCTTCAGTATAATTTAAATGGGTGGATTATATAAAATGCACCCCTCTCAGTTGTCACGAGCAGAGAAATCAGTGAAAGAAGCCCTAAACATGTTTATTTCTGCTGTAAAGGTGGGCATTTTGGAGCCAGCTTTAAGTGTCTGACACTTCCACATTTGCTTTATCTTTTAACTTTACTAACTTTTACTTTAAGTTTATCTTTTAACTTTAAAAAAAAAAAAAAGGAACAAGCACAAACTTTTTTTTGGTCTTTTTTTGATACTTTTAGATCTTTCTTTTTCATTTTGTGTCTATTTTTGGTCTTTTTATGTCTTTTTTGGTCTTTTTGTGTCTTTTATGTTTTTAGATTTTTATTTTGTCATTTTGTGTCCTTTTTGGTGTCTTTTTTGACATATATGTATTTTTGTTTAGTCTATTTTGGTCTTTTTGTGTCTTTTTTGATCATATTTACTTCTTTTATTTTGTGTCTTTTTTGTCTTTTATATATTTTTAGATCTTTCTTTGTATTTTTGTGTCTTTTTGTTCTTTTTGTGTCTTGTTTGTGTTTTTAGAGCTTTGTTTTGTAATTCTGTGTCTTTTTTGTGTCTTTTTTATATTTTTAGATCTTTATTTTGTTATTTTGTGTCTTCTTTGTTCTTTTTGTGTCTTGTTTATGTTTTTAGAGCTTTGTTTTGTTATTTCTGGATCTTTGTTTTGTCTTTTTGTGACATTTAAAAAAAAAAAAGAAAATATATTTTTATGTCTTTTTTTTGTCATTTTGTGGGTTTTTCTGGTCTATTTTGGGGGTATTTTTTCCAATAGTCATGACACTTGCGGTGTGTTTATATTTAAATTCCATTATCTTTTAACTTGTTTGAAAATATAAAAAAGGGACAAACACAAACTATTGCAAACTATTGTCAACAGTGAGTTGTGACATTTTGTGCTGCAGCTTAATTGGTGCAGATCAGGAGTTTTCTGAGCCTTTGGGCCTCCCCTCCAACAAAGCTTGGAAAAAGGCCCAATTCATGGAAGCCTATAGGAACATGATTATGTTATGTGACACTGAACAAAGGAGCTGAGATATGTCGAGTATTTCTGTTTGATATAACTTGAGACCAAAAATAAAATATGTTTTTCCCCCAGCATTTTTTTAAGTGTCTGATTCTGGGAAAACGGCAAAAAAGTTTCTCCTGGACCAGATCACACATATTCCGGCTGTTTATGTGACCTTCTTTTGATAAGTATAATATAATATTGAATTGGTTCCTTTCACTGGAACTAAGGGCCGTGTAAACAGGTGTGTCCACACAGTTTTGGGTTTCTTAATTAATTTTAATCTCTGTCATCTGTCTCTGTCTATCATTGGGCCCATCACATAAAGGATTACAAGACTTTTTCAATTAGGAAGAAAACAGAAAAACAATACCCCGCTCTCTTCTTTCGGTTCTAATATTAATGTTTATCCATATGCAGCGTGTGGTTTCAAAGTCATTTTAGGGTTCGTATCAAGCGAATCGAATTACAAGATTTCTGACTCCAGCTTGAAAATATTTGGCTTCCTGACTTTAAAAAGCTGCATGAAACACATTCTCTCTGGCTGATTATCACTGCAGGCTTTTTTGCATTTTGGACATTTTATTTGTTGAGTAACAATGAAGGTTCTGTGCTGCTCAGTGAGGAGCTGCAGCCTTTATGACCCAGTGTGTTAGAGATCACATCCACAAGGACAAACTCATGTGAGTCATATTAAAGACAAATGGGCATTATTAGAGGAGTCATAAGTGGTCATTTCCATCTGTCACTATAACTCGGGTCTTTATTTTTCAACAGAAGATATAGTTATTACAGTCAGGAAATCTAAAACATGAAATATTCTGTTCAGTCGTGTAAGCAGAGGAAAGGTCTTGGACATGCATCATAATTTACTGGGTTTTATTATTATTTATGGGTTTTATCAATGATGAGAAATAATGACAATTAAGTCAATACTTCCATTCTGTTTAATTTTATACATATTGTTGGACAGAATTCAGGGCAAATATCATCAAGTCGCTCATAAAATTTTGTGAGATGCTGCTGCATAATGATCCTTCTGCAAGAATCTCAATATTTTTTTTAATGCAAATTTTCTTGTCAGTAGTGTCAAACTTCTCGTCACGCTCGGCAAGAAAGTGAAGAAGCTTATTTCCACTGCTATGGATCAGATCATAGGTTACGAAAGTTTCTGTAAGAAAAAAGGAACCAAACAAAGCTTAAAATAGTGATATTTATATCAGAATCACTTTATTCTACATCTCATTTAAAAAATCACAAAAAATAAAGCGTTGCACTGGTAAAAACATAAAATTCTGCTATTCAGAGACACTGTGAAGACATGATTGATTCTGCTGAGACCAACAGTCACGTGACAAATATTCACTGAAAATCTTTTTACACAGAGCAGAGAGGAGAGGACAGGAGAGGCTGGAAGACTATACTTCAATATGTGGAGACACAATTTTTTGTCTCTTTTTTTAATTCCAATTTAAAAAATATATATTTTATCAGAGAAATTCAACTTGCGTTTTTTGTTTTTTTTAATGATTCATGTCGTTATAACTGTTATTTTCTGCACAAAGACATGTTTGAGTTGTTCCCACTTCTAGCCATGATTTTTCTGATTCCACAGAGCTGCAGGAGTTATAGATTATAAGGATACAGAGAGTAAAAGAACAAAGAACGCTTTGAAACTGCTTGTTGGGGTTAACTACAGCAAAGCTTTATAAAACATAAACAGAATCTTCAACTATTTGATGCAGTTTTTCTGGCGATTTTCAGTTCATGCATGGGAAGAAAAAAAAACCCTACTGCTCAGATATACTGGTTCCTTTATCTGTGTCACATTGTTTCGCAGCGTGTTTGCAGTTTTGGATGTGGTTAATGAGTCGTGAACATTTTGTGAACTAAGGTGTGTCGCAGCCTATCAGCAGCTCTTTGGACCGGCCACCTTTGGACCGCCAAGACAAATTGGGCAGCGGACTGTTTAAGGAACAGTTCAAGGATACACGGAGCTATAAACACACTGAGGGGAGTCACTTCCTGTGGGTATGCGTGCGTTAGTGTGTGTGTGTGTGTGTGTGTGTGTGTGTGTGTGTGTGTGTGTGTGTGTGTGTGTGTGTGTGTGTGTGTGTGTGTGTGTGTGTTGGGGCTGCTGGGCTGTAGGCGGAGCTTACTTAGAGAACATTCCTCCATATTAGTGATAATATCATCATATATTAATGTGGAGAGGCTCCTCTGCTGCTGTGTCAATATTGAACTGCTCTCTCCCCCTCTCCTACACACACACACACACACACACACACACACACACACACACACACACACACACACACACACAGTGGCAAACCAAGACCCAACCTCCCAACCTTTGATTTGCAAAAAGGGAAATATTTATGACCAGTTGTTAAAGCTCTCTTGGGTACAGTGGTGTGTCTGTGTGTGTGTGTGTGTGTGTCTGTGTGTGTGTGTGTGTGTGTGTGTGTGTGTGTGTGCGTATATTATATGTAAGTATATTGATGACAAAAGATCAGAGAGAGAAACACAAATTGAAGTCAACCAATGAAAGTCTCCTTGTGCTCTCTCCGTTTCTTTCCTGCAGTTTTGACTCCGAAGCCCTTGAGATGTTGAGGTTGTCGGCCAAATGTTGTTAACCTGCTGAGCTGCAGGTTAAAATCACGCCCACATAGTGGAGTCATGCCTTTTTTTAGAGATAAAGTCCACACAAAGGAGAAAAAAAAGTCAGCTTTTTGCATACATTTGCAATCACACGGCTATTTAGGACAACATACTTTGTGGCTTATCTCTCCGCCTGCAGTTTGAGTGACTGTGGGCGTCGGTTACAGCTGCAAACTGGAGTTCAGCCAAATTGTGGCGACCCAGCTGACCCGCTCATCGCTGTTCATTCTTACCAGCTTGTTGGATTGTCAGCACGCTGTTATTCTGGATTCAGCCTCAGCCCATAATAATTTTTATTTTTATTAATTATTATTTGTGTGTGAGCCATTAGTCCCTGACTCCTCCGTGGAGTCCTATGAGATTACTGTGAACCCAACAACCCCACAGGGCAGCTCAGCAGTGACAATGTGCTTCATTCATAAATGTTGTTCTTATAATGGTTTCAATGGTTTCCTGTTCAAAGAAATGATTCACGCAAATGGAAAAGGATGAATAAAAGAAACTTGGACCTAGTTACACAGAAACTCTGATATAAGACCTGTTACTATTTAAAAATTTGATTTCTATGCCCGTGAGCCCTCAAAGACCATCCTAAATTTGTTTTGAGCTCTCACAAATTTTGTGTATGTGTGTGTTTGTATTTGTGTGTTCACTGGGAGTCAACATTGGCAGCGTTCACATGCACACTGATATTCCAAATTTGATACAGGTCATGTAAACAGCATATTTCATTTGGAGATTGCGAATGCAACATTTTCCGATGAACACGTAGGAGATGCCAAAGTTACGTTTTTCGACAGCTGCCACTGGTGGAAAACTTAAAAAAAAAAAAAAATCTATATTTTTGACACAAATTAGCAGAAGATGTTTGGGAATGAATCCCTGGCTGTTAATTGGAGAATGCACGGTTGCATGAAAATAGAAAAAAATGTGAAATATTAATTTTTCATTGGCCGTGTAAACAAATAAGTAGGAATATTGGTGAATAAGAGACAAAAAAAACAAGGTTTTTTGGAGTGTGTGTGTGTGTGCACGCGCGTGCGCGCATGTGTGTGCGTGTGTGTGTGTTGATGGGGAGTAAGATGGCCTAAAAGCAGCCATATGCTCATATGTTTGTATATGCATACACAGACGTATATGTGTGTATATGTCTACATTTATGTGTGTATGTGTGTGTGTGTGTGTGTGTGTGTGTGTCACATGGTTGGCCCTATTAAACTCGCTGCAGCACTTAGCCTCTGCTCCCAAATGGCTTCAGATGTCAGACTCTCAAAATGCGTTTTTTTTTTTTTTTTTTAAATGCCTGGTTGTGTGTGTGTGTGTGTGTGTGTGTGTGTCTGTGGCTGTGTGGATGTGTGTTGGCTGGCTGTGCAGGTACTTGAGAAATTTCCGTCCCTCTCTGTTGTACTTTCTCTTGTTTTGAACAAGATTGTTTTCCTGCTCAGCTTGTACAAATCTGCAGGATGTTTTGCTGGTGCAGAGCTACACAAAAAAAAACATCCATATTTCATAATCCATACATGGATTGTCAAAGAGCAGTGTAGAAAACATTAAAGTAGTCATTTAGCAAAGAAAAATGACTTTAAGTTCACTAATAATGATGTAATTTATCATTTCTATGACCCAAAGTTGCTGAAAACCTAAATAGATTTGAATAAGAAGTTGAAGATGCCACTGAATCCTAATCGGAGATGTCGCACTGCTCGTTCATGACAAAAATAATAATCAAGGCTATTTTATTTGAATATTAAGATCACAAATATTTAAATCATGTACTACTGTATTTGACTTCATCATGCATTTATTGAACTTTTAACTTTTAATTGTGGAATTTCTTGAACTTTAAATGTAAATTTACAGAAAAAAGTATTTAAAAATATATTTATATAAATAAAATATCAGAAATAATTAATAAAATACATATATGCATTGAAATAATAATATAAAAATAGCGTAAAAATAAATTATATCAAAATAAATGAGATCAACTATGTTCTAATGTTTCATGCAATGTAAGTAGAAGTCTAACAAATATTAAATAAAAACAAATTAGACCAAATAAGTTGTGGTTCACTGCGACAATGTGCTATTAAGGAGTTAAAATACATTATTTCCAATCACTGAACTAAATTCAACATACTCAGTCAGTAAATTAATGTAAACATCTGAAAGTTCACCACAGGAGAGGGAAAAAGCATGTTATGGTCATAAAACATGTGAGTAAATTGTTATTGTAACTGATGCTAATAATGTTTATAATAAGACTTTTGTCTTTTTTAAATATTATCAAATAAAGACATTTGAGGAAAAGGTCCCCAAAAGCATTAATAAACAGCTTGTCTCTACCTACAAATCCAGCTGTTAAAGAACACTTCAGGTGACTTTATTCTTTCCCTTTGAGACAATAGTTCTAGGAGGAGAATCACCGTATCAGACTGTCTTTATCTCATGCTCTCATGTGAGGACCATAGACTGTATAAAATAGGGTGAGGACACAATAAATTACTTTACACTTCTAATAGTCATCAGTCTTTAGAGACACGTGGTGGTGTAACAGTGGCGGCTGCAGACTGACGGCGAGCCGGCTGCTTTCGTTCTGCCCGCGCCTCTTGACCGGATCATGTAATGCACAAAAACACAATTTCATGTTCCAGGTTTAACCCATGACAACAGTTGCACTTTTAAAACATATTGTCTTGTCTTTGTGATGCATGACAACTCTGGTTTTCTTTCCTCTTCTACTTCACTGCAGCAGAGGGAGAAGTTAAAATAAAAAAAACAGACTTTTAGCTCTGTAACGAAGCTGTTTGGTGTTCAGAGAATTAAGTTCTTAATACCAACTGTGCGGCAATTACCTACTAGTGCAGAAAACGTCCCAGCAATTGAATTAATCACCTAATTTTTGCAGTAAGATGTTAAATTCAGATGCATGAGTGAATACAATTTATTACAAACAGCCAAAACTGCTCATAAGTTGTAATTTTTAACCCCAAATTTTGCGTATATTCTTAACTGTAGATGCAGGTCAGTGAACAGGTCATCTAGCGTTCTTTTCTCACAGCAGACAATCATGTTTCTGGGTGTTTTTAGGGGAATTTCTGTTATTTATTCCATACATCCTCTCCTTATGTGCCCTGCTGGCTGTGAATCACTTCCTTTGTCCGTCAAACTGTAAGCAGCATGACTTCATGTGAAAATCATATGATAACAAGAATCTCTCTCACACACACACACACACACACACACACACATCCTGAAGTCCAAAAATATGTCTTTGTCCCGTCGGCTCTGGGCCTCCTGACCTCGATAACTCACCCAGATTTCAACCAATCCGCACATCTGTCTAATGCTGTTCAGGCTAAAACATGTTAAATCATCCTTGTGTCTTTATGTATGTATGTGTGCGTGTGCGTGTGTGTGTGCGTGCACACAGTATTTACATAAGCAAACAACCGCTCATCAATGCAGCTGCTGTGGATTATTATTATTAATTTATTGTGTTTTGTCATTTTGAGAGGAACTTTTTTTGTGAATGAAATTATTTATTATTTCCATTTTCAAGGCCAAATTCATCAAAAACACACACATATAAAATCTAATATTTTCTCCGTTTGAATTTTAACTGTGGAATTTTCCTAAACTTTAAATTTAATGAGATGAAAAATAAATGTTAAAATGAAAGAAATATATAAAGTTATATGTACAAGTTGTATATGTACATTTAAATAAATATTATAAACTTATAAAATAAAAATAAATTAGATGTAGAAAATGAATGCACTTCCACAACCCACTGAAACATATATTATATTATATATTATATAATAAATATATAATAAAAATGAATTATCCCTAAATATTTAAAATTAGATGTGTTGTAGTACCAAAAAAATGCTCAAAATAACTAAACATATATTCATTTTTGTTAAGACACTTAACCTAATCTTGATATGTTGTAGTGCAGTGCCACATCTTTCTGAAAACTTACAAACTAAACATATTTTCATCAATTTGGTAAACTATATTCAACATATTTGAGTCAGTAAATCAGCAAAAATGAGTGAAAGTGCAACATTAAAAAGTTATAATGAGAGAATCGTTGCAAAACAGAATGCAGGACAATAATAACTGTATCTTGTTTTCATAACTGTTGGAACCCAATTGTAACTAAAAATAAAAGGTTATTAACATCTCATAAAATCTATTTACCAGAGAAGCTAAAAACCATTAGTTTAGGGGAGGAGTAGAAATTACAATCTGCTGTAAGATGCTTTTGATGAACACTTCAGATAAGAGTGAAATTCAGTAGAAATCCATTAAATTATTATTTTTATTTTTCCATAAACTCGCTCAGAAAGTGTCGTGGTTTCACCTATCGAGTTGCAGCTTTCCTGCAGAGTCAGTAAGGACGAAGAGTTCAGCGTTCAGAGTTCATCGCTGTATTTCTGTGTTTATTCCCTCTTTAAATGTGTGTGCATACACATGATTGTGTGTTTGTTTTTTTACAAAGTTACAAAGCTTTAAAGCCTTCAGAAACACCAACCAGGGTCGAGTGCAGAAGTAGACTCAGTTTCACACCTGCAGTGAAATTAACTTTCCTATTTACTGAGAGAAATCTATCTTATAATCATCGTTATCATGAAAATAAATACACTGGAGAACACATGCTCATTTTATTGTTGATTTGAAATGTGAATTAAATAATTAAATTCAAATCTTATTCTCTATGAAGCATCTGTGGAATAAGAGTGAAAGAAGCATTTTTTTCTTTGCTCTCCTGTAAAATTTGCTTTGTATGCACGACGTTAATATGAATACATAAATACAATGGATAAGATTTAAGGTTGTACCCAGAATGTTTATGAACTAACAGAAGATATATAATAATAATAATAATAATGATAATTACAAATAATCAAGTTAGTTTCAGTGAACGCAGTCTGACGTCTGTAATGTCTGAATAACAAACTGCTGTTTCACATGTAATCCTATCAAACTGCAGTCGACAAGTCTGATCTGTTTAGGTCATTCAAATGAAATTATCACACACACACACACACACACACACACACACGGTGACAGAGACACACAGTCAGTGAGGTCGACACACGGGAGGTGACCGATGAACAGATCTGTACAGCTTGTTGAAGCAGATATTCCAATAATTTTGCTGTTTCACACACAAAAATGAAGAAGAAAAGACTATGGCTGCAACTAAAATGTATTATTTTGAATTAATTAATTAATCTATAATTGGAGACCAATGCATGCAAATCAATAAAAATGATAAAACGTTTTCGAGCAGTAATTACAGTGAATTAAAATGAATAAATAAAAAGAAAAACAAATAATTTAAATTTAAAAAATGTTAACAGCAAAATTCAATTAGACAATGGACTAAAAAATGGTAAAACTGGAGAGATAAAATATAAAATGATGGAAAAATCATAGATAAAATAAAATGAACATGAACATTTGACAACATAAATGCAATAATATATATATATATATATATATATATATATATTATTGCATTTATGTTGTCAAATGTTCATGTTCATTATATATATATATATATATATATATATATATATAAATATATATATATAAATATATATATATATATATATATATATGTAAACCATTCTTAATAAAACATGTATGTAGGTTTTAAGTTTAGGTTTAAAATTTTCCCATTCGCAATATTGAAACTAACATACTTAAAGGTTTACTGATTCATTAATTAGACTAAATATAATTTGACATTTTTTAAGAACATATACTGTATTTACCATACCTGATACCAAAAATAATACCCTTTTCTACCTTATTCTAAGCAATAAAAAACCTTTTACCATTTAAAAAGAAGTCAAAAGGCTGAAAAGTTAAACTAAACTTTACCTGAATGGAAAAAAATGCAAAAATCATAATTTGATAATATTATTCGTCAGCTATCTGACTGCTGTATAAGTAAACAAATTCAATAAATCTGAGTCTCTGCTTCCTTTTTGCAGAAAATTTTAAGTTGCACTAAAATAATTTTGAATCCCATTATGTGCAGAAGATTGTGGTGTAAATCAGCTAAAAACTGCAGGTGAATACATTGAACACTGTCACTGAATCTCACCTGAGATAAACAAACAAATGACATTTTATTTTTTTCCCTTGGTTAATTGTTTGCTCACATCTCTGCAGCACGAAAGAAAAGAAAATGGCACATGACGTGCTCTGAATATGACAGTAGTTCAGGTTGTAGATGCTCTTTTGTGCAGTGAATGACACTTTTCCTTTCTTACTTTTCTTTTCTTATGTTGTCTGATTCTCTGCAGGTTAAATTTTCCTCTTCTTTTTTCCTGCATGTGTGGTCATCTGTGTGTTTTTATGTGTAGCGTTCACAAAGCTCGGCCTCGCAGCCGGATGTGGACGAGCGGTTGCATTAATCTGTCTTGCTGTGCGCTGGGCAGTTTTTTTTGATTTAACACCATAATGGCTTCTGTGGGTTTCACTTTTATCCCTGCTCGTCAGTGGAGGCATGTGGCTCCCTGGCATTTAGTGCATGTATCCTGCACACACACACACACACACACACACACACACACACACATGCATGCATACATAAATATAGAGTTAGTCAATCAGTCAGTTAGTATGAGGCATCAGTAAAAGCCTGCAACATGTGTGTTTGTGGAGAGAGGGGGAGGAGACGTATGGAGCTGCACAGCGGGGCGGTTTCAGTCTCGTGGAGGATCGCTGCTCCATCAGATCCTTTGTGTCTTATTTAAAGAAAGGAGACACTGTCATTGTTCTCCAGAGGAGATATACTGTGTACCTGTGTCCAAACTCTATTCCCAAATAATGACAGAGGCTGTGTGGCAGATAAAAATAAAGATTAAAAAAAAGAGTTTCCAGCATCAGTTATTGTTCATTGTTGGTTATTTTAGCAGCGCAAATCTCCTCTGATTCAGTGCATGTGCAGGTTTATGTAATAATTCAGCAGCAACACTGAAGCACTGAATACTGAGCTTCAACTAGGGCTGAACAATTTAAACAAAAATGTCAAATTTTGCTTATTTTTAGCTGCAATTTAGATATAATTTGATAGAAAGAAATTATCTTTTTTGGACTATTATTTCTATTTGCATGAATAATCATGGTTTTGCTCTTTACAAGGATCAACTAAACAGGATTTTTTTTTTAATTAATTATGTAGGCCGGGACAGCACCAGACATTTTTCGCATTTCCACATATTGCACCTCCTGCAGTGTGCATATTGCACTTGGTCTAATTGAGATTGCAATAAAATTCCAATTCAGCCTGAATATATTCAACACAATTGCCAATTCACATCCCACCTCATGATAAAAACTCAGTGAAGCTTTTTTCTGATTGAAGTTATGACCATAATCTCTCTGTAGCTTTAAATAACATATTAATAGCCATTATCTGTAGATATTATAAAACTAACCAAGTCACAAACTCGCTATTTCTGATGAAAACTGTTTAATTTGAGCATTGAAATTACCTGTTAAGAGTGTTTTGCTATTTTTAGAGCTTAAATAATTAGTCAATTGTCAAATGAAAGGTTGGAATTAATCATTAAAGTAATATTTTAAATCAAAAATGCCCAAAAAATAGCCAGTTCCAGCTTTGCAAATGAGAGTTTTTGCTAATTTTCTTAGTGGAAAATTATCTTTTAAAATTTCGTTTTTGGAGTGGTTGTGAATTTTTAAAAAAACCTAATCTTGGCCTTTAGGAACCACTAATTTCAGACCTATTACAGACCAAACCATTAACTGATGTACTCATAAAATTAATGATAGATTAATTAATGAATTAAATTAAATACATTTTAGTTGCAGCCATAGTTTTTTCTTCTTCATTTTTGTGTCTGAAACAGCGAAATTATGGGAATATCTGCTTCAACAAGCTGTACAGATCTGTTCATTGGTCACCTCCCGTGTGTCGACCTCACTGTGTGTCTCTGTCACCGTGTGTGTGTGTGTGTGTGTGTGGCCTTTGTGCGAGCAGGTATATTGTTGGAGGCAGAGCGTCTCATCTCGTCTCGTCTCTTGTGGCAGCGATAGTGCAGCTGCAACAATGAAGGACAGGAGGAATAAATGTTATATCAGAGAGAGAGAGAGACAGAGAGAGAGAGAGAGAGAGAGAGAGAGCAAATAAAAGAGGACATAAAAAAAGACTGAAATGATTCAATGAGGGAATAAAAGAATATGAGATGATGAAGAATGAGCCAACAGATGAAGAATAAACTCCACCTGACCGGGGGAGGGGAGGGGAGGGCTGAAGGAGAGTTTAGGGAAGAGAGGAGGAGGAGAGAGTTGTACACGGAGGGAAACAGAGTAATTATAGAAAATGGATGAATTAAAGGAAATAAAGAGGGAATAAAAGGGTATTAGTGTGAGGGGGAGGGGGAGAAGAAAAGGTATAAAGAGCGTGTTGTCAATGTGCAGCTGAAGGTCGCTGCCTCAGTGTGTTCGCTGCTCTTTAACCCTCACACATACTCTGTAAATATAGCTCTACAGTGATCACATAAGCCCTGTGTGACTGACTATATGTATGTGTGTGGAGCCCTCCTGAGTTCTTTTGTCTCATCCAACATTTAAATCTCATAAGGAATTTACCCACGTGCCCTGGCGGGTCGAGAAGAGGGGGGGAGGCCGGGCGGCTGAAGAGCTTTTTAAGTCTGCTATCAAGAGAAAAAAAGCACCAAAAACAAGAAGAGAGAATGAAAGAATGTCAGCAGCTTGTCCTTCAGCATTACAGGCAACAATAAAACAATAATGGGAAGAGGAGAGGGAGGCGTGAGTGCAGAAAACAGAAACAGGAGGGTGTCCCAGCGGCTCAGTGGGCTAATGGCGGCCGCACACCAACACAGTGACGGCATACAATAGGAGACGTGGAGTTGCAGTTTCTGGCAGGCGTTAGTGGTGCTCGTAGCGAACAATGGGGCGCAGACGGGGGTTCACACATTAAGATTCAGCGCTCGGTTTGGTTGTGAGAGCTGCAGAGACCCCGCTGGGTCGCCGAAACAAACTGCAGGGCCCGTTCTGTGCTGCAGCGCCGATTCCTGCGAGTTTATCTGATTTAAAAAACACAAATCTGTTCCTCTTTGTTTTGGCACTCTGTCTGTGAAAAAAAATCTTTGTTTCCACTCCTGAAGATGAGAAGAAACCAGTGTGGATCAATCTGAAAAGGCCAGTTTAAAAAGATAAATAAAATAGAATTTTTCGGGATTATATAGCAGATACATGATTAGGGCTGGGCGATAATTCAATTAGGTAATTTATCGTCTTTCATTGGAATCGTATCGAGATACTGTTACACAAATACATTGTCTGAATTCACAATAACACGGACATACTGACTAAATTGAAGATTTGCAGTTATGCCACACCTATATGCATGCAACTTTGTAGTAATATAAGCATTGTCAGAATAAAGCTATTTTTTTCTTTCTCTTGAAAGTGTTTTGTTCATTTTGCAGTTAAGTTCTTCTTCTAAACAAAAAAAATTGCAATATTTTTAATCTCTTTTTGCTCATTTAATTCACACAGGAGTCCACAAAACTACTGTGGTTATTTAATATAGACTGAGGTTTAACCCTCTGAACTTAAAAGTAGGTTTTCTTTAAAGAATTGCCCAAAAATACATTTATTCATTACATCAACAGAAAACATGTTATATGTTGACATAAACTGTTATGAAGACCTCAAATGTCCTAATTTAGGATAGAACATTTTGGCCACATCGCCCAGCCCTAATGATGTTTGGGGAGAAAATATGCATTATCGTCTGAACTGGAACTTTCTGATAAACTTTAATGCATCATAGGTAACAAAAGTTTCCGTTAAAAATAGAAACCAAAACTTGTGTTAAAATGTTGATATTTGTGTCAGAATCTCTTTATTCTCCATGTGTCATTTAAAATAAAGCGTTTGCACTAACCAGATCCTGTTAAAAATATTAAATTCTGCTCCTCAGAGACACTGTGAAGACATGATTGATTCTGCTGAGACCAACGGTCACGTGACAAATGTTCACTGAGAATCTGTTTACACAGAGCAGAGAGGAGAGGACAGGAGAGGCTGTTTACACAGAGCAGAGAGGAGAGGACAGGAGAGGCTGTTTACACAGAGCAGAGGGGAGAGGACAGGAGAGGCTGGCAACATGACAATACTTCAATATGAACAATATGTGGAGACACAATTTTTTCCCCAATATTCATGAACCTTGTGCTTATCCTGATTGATAGAGCTGCAGGACTTAATATATTTTATATATTGCAGTGACATACAAGGCCACAGTGAGTTAAATGTAAAAAAGAGCGGAAAACTCCCTGAAATAGCTTGTTAGGGTCATCTGTAATAACTGAGCTGTGTGTACGAGATAAAAGAAATGGACTTTTAAAAAACATGAAAATGCAACAAACAGAACCCCTGCTTGATGTGAAAATAAGAATCAAACTCCCCTGGCTGTGCTGTAGGTGGTGGAAGGTGGTAACATTTACATTGTAAATGATGTGGTGCACTTTGATATACCTGTGTTGCAGGTTTGCAGCTCAGTCCAACAGTAGAATGATTTATAATCACAGATATAAATTGTTTCACTCGTGCTGCAGCTGCTCTACTGTAAAAGTGAAATCCCTTCTCCTCACTGAGAGGCTTTAACTGTGAAGCAGCTGAAGGTTTTCGTGAAACTGAAATTGTTTTTGTGTTTTTATATGGATGAACCACAACACCTACAGTACAGCCCACATTAATGCGTGTGGGAATTCATTTTCACCTGAAGAGAAACAGAAAACATCTGAAGGAGAAGTGAACAGCTGCAGGCAGCGTGAGCTCTTTGTTCTGTAGAGACTCAGAGGTAAATTATAAAACCTCAATAATGAGCTAAAGCATTCATCTGTTAATGATCAAACTGTGTAAAGGCATGTGTGTGTGTGTGTGTGTGTTGCTGTGAAGGAAACGTGCTGCTGTTTAGAGAAATTATCAGCAGGTAAAAACTGACGTGGAAGAAAATCTAAATTGCAAAACGAATGCATTTATATAACACTTTTTTTTGTCTTCGCAACACTCAAAGCGCTTTACAACACATGCCAACTCTCACCCATTAACACACACATTGATAGAGTGATGGCAGAGGCAGCGTGCCAACCTGCTCATCAGGAGCGCTGAGGGCTTCATTGTCTCGCTCAAGGTTTCTGTTGATTGTCGCTCTCTCTTAAGAAGCCAGAGATTGAACTGGGAACCTTCAGATCACCAGACAACCACTTTACATCCTGTGCCAGGCATCTAGACGCTGATAAAGAAAAGCATGTTGTGTTTTGCAGCAAAAAATGCAGCATTTATACGCCAGAGTAACTTTTAGATAAAATTTTAGATATTTCTTCAAAATCACTTTATTCTACATGTTGCATTTAAAAATTAACGAAAAGAAACCATTTGGAATAACCAGATGCTGTTAAAAACATTAAATTCTGTACTCCTCTGCAAAACTGTGAAGCTATGATTGATTCTGCTGAGACGAACAGTCACTTGACAAATATTCACTGAAAATCAGACAGAATTGCAGAACTGATTGCACCGAGCAGAGCAGAAAATACAAAAGTGGCTGTAAGTAGAGGTTGTAAAAATGTGAATAGTTCAATATGTATAGCATGTGGAGCAAACACATTTTTTTCCAATATTTGTGACACTTGTGGGCACTTGGAAAAGTGTTATATGTGTACATTCAATTTTATTCCAATTTTTAAAAATAAGAAATCAGAGAAACTCAACTTCCCTTGCTTTTTTCTGATTTCGATCATTCTAACACAAAAGACATTTTTCAGTTGCTCACCTTTCAAGCCATGATTGTGCTGATTCTATAGAGCTGCAGGACTTACAGATTTGCATTGAAATACAAGGCCACGGTGAGTAAAATGTGAGTTTTTGTTGGATCTTGGCAAACTTCTTGCAGCCGTAAGTCAAGTTCATGTGCTTAAGAAGCCTTTCCTCCCCCCCTCACCTTTTCCTGGCCCCTCCCTACACCAAGGAGTATAATACAGCACATAAAGATTCTTTAAAATTTTAAGTAGGCCCAGAATAAGATGCATCCAGTGGAGATTAAACATCATCACATCTGTTCCGGACGGCGGATGCCTCACATCTGTCCGCTCGGCTCCGCTCTTCCGTAAAAAAAATACATTTATTCTGCGCTTAGTGGAGAACCTCGAACCTCGCCTCTGGCTTTAATCACTGGCATTAAAAGCTTAAAAAAACCCACCACCACAACCACAACCACCCCTCTGCTGCTGTGTTTGGACAGGAGGGAGGAGGGGGAGGTGTTGCCCCCCCCGCTGCGTTAGGTGGCCGAGGTCCTGCCTGCACAAATTGGATTTTCTGCTGTCCAGTAGCTCAGCTGCTCGCTGAGCATGATGTCACTCTCTCTCTGTGGTCAGAGCCAGTTTTAATTCAAGGGAAATGTAGGTCAAGTGGGGACCAGATGAGATTGTTTAGAGCAGTAACGCAGCCTGATGCTCCTGCTGCTCCAAAACAAAACAAATAGAGAGTGTGTGTGTGTGTGTGTGTGTGTGTGTGTGTGTGTGTGTGTGTGTTTCAGTGACAGCTCAGTGTATGCTGAATCTTCTAGAGATTTAAAGGGGACATATACTCATTTTCTTGTATGTATGGGTTTCTAACATTTTTACATAGATTTTCTAGTCACACTAAAAAAGATGAAAATCTGATTTTAAAAGGAGCATTTCTTTGCATTATTCTGCTTACTTTCTACTGGTGTAAGCATGTTCAGAGCTTGTTTACTGTAACTGTGTGTAGCGGTTTCCTCTGCCAGCAGGAAAACAACTTTTTGACCTTTTACAACATAAAAAAGGTGTAAAATCAGACCAAATTGATCATCTTTAATTTGTTGAAAATCCTTTACTTTATTATTCAGTGAAAATCAATTTTCTTGCAGAGAGATAAGCTTTACTTACTTTAATGTTTTATTGAGTCAGTTTTTTGTCAGATTTGTGACCAGAACATTGCTGATTTGAGTCAAAAGATTAAAACTTTTTCTCTCCATCAGAAACTTGTTGTTCAGAAGGTGAAGCAGTGGTGCTGCTTGGTAGTGTATTGTGACATAATGTTATTATATATATATATATATATATATATATATATATATATATATATATATATATAATGTAATTAAAATGGGTGAGTTATAAACAAATTCAGTGGGAGATTAGCGATCGAAAGCAAAACAATTTTTGTATCAGGGTTTAAAGATGTTTTTTTTGCTGTAAAGTAAAGTATTTCAGCATGGGAGTCTATGGGCATTGACTTGTGGCCATTTGAGGTACTGCAGTCTTCCTTGCATTGGCTTTATTTTTCAGTTCTGGAGTTTGCAGCTTTGAAGAGAACTGTGGGAGAAATCTGTACCTCACAATGCATCATAACGTGTCAAACTCTGATACTGAAGACTTTTTTATTCAGGTTTATCCAAAGTTTGGAGAATGCTTAATTTTAACGGTTATGCTTTCAGGGTTAGGAATATACTCGAATTTGATTCATAAAGGCGATTATCTGCTTTTCTTACCCACAGCTTTTCACCATTTACAGTAACAATTTAGATGACATGATTAAGGCTTTGAGTGTCAGAGACAGTTCTGGTGTAGGTACCTTAAAATGGCTTAAAGCTGCCTGAATTTTACTCTTAAAAACCTTTATGAACTCTACAAGAAGCTATTTCTCCACATATAAAACACTCAGAGGAAAAGAAGAAATCTATAGCGCTGAAGTAAAGGTCAGGGTGTTACTGACATGAGTAGTGATCATCCTCTGGGAATCACAGCAGTTTTTTACAAAAATCTACCTGCTAGTTGTTGTTATTCTGCACTGAAGTGTCTGACAAACTCAACACGTCCTGTAACTCCTTCACAATAAAAGCACCACCCCCTTCTCTTAGCCAGGAAAAGCTCCGGCAGCAGATCATACCCTTCAGAGTTATTTCTGAGCTCTAGCACAGTCTCATAATCACTGTACGCTGCAGTGTCCTTTATAAACTGGTGGCGTCCAAACCAGACTCAGGTTAGAGCTGAAAATAACTAATCCTCACATGCAATAGCTGCTGATTTGCACCATAATAGTGGTGAAGTTGTGAATGCTGCAGCACACGACTTCAGCCCGACTAAAAAGATAACACGTCAGCATCGTTTGTTTTCCATCTGACTCTGGATGTTCCTCATTTGATAGTAGAATGCTTCATTTGTGCCATGGGTTTTTCTTTTAAATATATATTTTTTAGCTACACAGTGGAGCCATTATGCTTCTCTTCGTCGAATCCCCACCTCCCTTTGCAGAGAACTTGATCGTAATTACCAGTGGAAGATTGGGCTCAGCGGCTCCGTGTTAGGAGATAATGAAGCAGACAAAGACTCCGGGTTCACAGCTCTTTGATGCTAACGAGGAGATTCAGCATGTGATTGTTGACTCGTGTGCCACCGCTGCACAACTTTCCCACAGTGCCGCCCGCGCTCTGCTCAGGGCTGAAGCTGGTGGCACGCGCCAGAACAAGCAGCCTTCACACAGAGTTTCCGGATGCTCCGGTGATGAACCGGGATCATCGGCCTTCAGGGCCCTGAAACAATCATCTCATCTGCTCTGAGCTCCTCTGTGATCCACACTGACAACTGATGCTTATTGCTTCATATCAGACAGATAGATGCAGCTTTACCATCAAAAATCATTCAAAAGGGTTTTTAGTTTACCCCAAAAACACATTTTCTCACTTACCTCGACTGTTTATCTTGCAGGTAGTTCTGTTCTTTTGTTCTGTTTTGAGATATTTGAGATTTTTGATGCAATGATGCAATCTTATATCACCAGAAATTCAACAGCTATAGACTGCTTTATCGATCGAGCGATATCTTACTTTGAAAAGCTGCACAAAAGCTTGATGAAAGCCTATTGAGGTCTGCACAAAGCCAGAATTTGGGACCTGGAAAGATGCATTGGGGATAATTCTGCAAGAAGACATTCCAGCAATTTTGTGTTGCGTTTTCATAAAGCTAGGGCTTTAAAAGAGACAAACAAACTGGTCCAGATCGAAGCAGCAGAGCCTGAGATATCCTGACTCTCAGTATATAGGTCCAGCCAGTAAAACACAATATTTTAAAGAGCTTCTTCCAGATCCACAAGGCTTATTTAACTTTAACCCATCGGCTATTAGTCCGGTAATGATTTAGCCTTTGGTGGCAAGGGTCTGAATAACAGATATTAGGGTCAAGACTTCCTCTTCAGTGTCCTGGTCGTTGTTTACAATCCAATTAATAGAGTTTGTATTGAGAGACGACTTCTGTGACCTGATTATATTTCACAAGTTACCAGTTTAGTTTACAGTTTAGCTGATAAAAAGCTTAAATCATTGTCTGCTGATGATCATTTTGGCCACTTTGTTCCGCTTCTTCTGCTCTCCACACAGAGCATACACCTGCAATAAATCAAAACTACAAAAGGAAAACAAAATGCTTCAAATATGTTGATATATCTCATATGCAGATATCTGCCTATAGAGAATAAACTGGATCATATGTTTAAAAGCCAGAGAACCTTCATCTGCAATTTTTCCATTTATAGTCCTGAATCCAAAATAGTCCCACATGTGAATTCAATGATGTTCAGATTTCAGCCCGGCAACAAGTTCCCTTCGTTATGTGTTATGATGTAGAAAACCACAATAGCCCAAATATCAGAGTGCAAGAGGGCAGCAAAAGATTAGAGATCAGAGCATTTTACAAACACACCCCACTCATCTGTTGTTAATATACTGTATACCGTTTACAAAGATAAAGAAGTTCAAAAGGTGACAGCAATATTACAAGAGGACCTGAACAAACACTGACAGACTCAGGATGTTTGAGGTGCTGGGGCGGAAATATTAAAAAAGGCACTAGTGCAGAAAAAGTTGTCAATCTATTATAGTTTATCACATTTGTCCACTGGATGCGGAGCCCCAGAGGTCACTTTACGCCAAGGGGCCAGTTGCCCCCCCTGGTGTCCCTCATTTTAGTCCACCAGTTTGAACAAAGTTAGACCTAACACTTCCCACATAAGTTCCTATAAAAACTTTTTTTGCTACACTAAAACAAAAAATTTCCAAAGCAAAATTCAATTCATATGCATTGTATCCGGGCATCTCAGACAGATCCAAATCCAAACGACTTGCAAGAGCAGAAAATAGTAGATTTAAGTGAGAAAATATGTTGTTTTGTGTAAGTGCACAAAAAATAGTAATAAATTAAGTTTATCACATTTTATCCACTGGAAGGCCCAGGAGAGCACTTCATCGTGTTTTATCTACCACAGGGCATCCCAGAGGAGGAAAATTCACCAAGCAGGCCTGTCATTTGTCCCCCCTGGTGCCCTAGCTTTAATCCACCAGTTTGAACAAAGTTAGACTTAACGTACTCTGTATGTGGCGACAACTTCCCACATAAAAAGATGTTGCACTTTTGCACAAAATTTAATTAATGTGCATTCCATCTCGGACAGATATCTCAAATCCAAACTGGCAAGAACAGAAAACAGTGGATTTAAGTGAGAAAATATATATTTGTTACAATGCAGTGGAGTACCAGTGCACAAAAAGTTGTCATACATTTATAGTTGATCACATTTTTTCCAATGGAAGGGGGCCCTGGAGTGCACTTTACTGTGTTTGATCTACCACAGGGGCATCCAATGGGGCACTTTCAAAAAACATGGAGGGGGGCTAGCAATTTTTTTTTAACACTAAAAGCTAAATAAAATTCATGTGCATTGCAACTGGGTGTCTCAGACAGATATCTCAAATCCAAACGACTTTCAGGAGCAGAAAACAGTTGATTTAAGTGAGAAAATATGTTGTTTTTGGTCCAATTTGCATGAACTGAACCTTCGAGCACTTGAAGGAATGAAGAAGATCTTTTCCTGCGTGTTCACTGGACTGTGCTGCTGCCCCACAGAAACAATTACCTCCCCCCACCCCAATACTTAGTATCATTAATTAAAGCTAATTATACAGGCCGTAATTGTTTTCTGTTGTTCAGTTTTATCAAGTCCATCAAGGCTGATCAGTCTTCACCGCTTGGTTGCTATGCCAACTCTTGGCGCGAACCATGGAGCTACATAGGGAACTTGCTTCCTCTCAGAGCACGTGTGTGAGGGAAAAAAAACATTCCACAAGGCTCTTCGCTTTTTTGCAGACACACACAAAAAGAAGAGATTGCATCACAACAAAAGCGGTAAATAACTTCCTCTAAAGGTGAACAAGCAGGTGGAGTCACCGCCATGCCAAGGATGTCGTGTTTGCGGTGAGCCGGAGGTGATGTGGCGTCCATTAGGAAGGGCCAACAATGTCAGCCAAAAACAGAAAAGAAAATCCTGAAAATTTCAAGGGGGAAGGACGGCCTTGTGTCACCCTCTTGAATCTGAAAGGTTTCTGTTTCCAGTGAATTGCAAATTGCTGCCCTTTAGAAATGATAAATTGTTGAGTGCTTGTTGGAGGCCCTTGGTGCATTGAAGCGAGGTGGTCTTTAAAAAGGCAAGGTCTCGGTCTCAGTAACAGTTTAAAACCTTCTCTCACTCTCTAACGTTCTCCTTCCTCCTGGCTGCAAGCTAATATTTAAGATTCTTTTCATTCCCACTGTGTTTGTTCCTCTGACTGAAAAGAATTTAAATAGAGGTCGACGAGTGAGAAAAAAATGTTACGCAGCTCAGCGGGCATTACAGAACTGACTGCAATTCACTTCACTTCCTATCGTGCTGTTGACTCTATATGACATTTATTTTCTATGTTATTTTTCACTTCTTTTATGGCGACCTTGTGGTGTAATAAAAGACTCATATGTGGAGAGCAACATAGAAAGGAGACTCTTGTCTTTTTCTTGGGAGAGAACTGAGGGATGCACTTTTTTAATGTTGGCAGAGTCGAATCAAAGGTTGGAGAGCACTTCAAGAAGTCATAGAAATGAAATTACTTTCTCTTAAAGAAAAGTAGAAAAAGAGATCCTACAAAACGCCATGCAGTTTTTCAACGTAATTTAATCTTTTGGCAGAATGTCGGCAGTTCACATGCCAGTGTGAAAACGTCTTTAAAACATTCTATGCCGACCATCTAGTCAAGTGAATTACATTCACTTGTTTTGTACCTTTTGTGCTCTAACACAAAATGCTTCACACATCAAGGACGTGAAAACACAATCAGTAAAGGGTTTGATTGAAAGCTACAATCTTGGAACTTGTGTGAAGGAGTGCAGGTTTATCTGATACTGTGAAGGAGCAGACAGAGCAGAAGTAGAGAGGGATGCAAAGGTCTCATTTCTGTCAGAATCATTTTATTTTACATCTAAAATGTGTCCAAAAATGAAGCATTTGCACTAACCTGTTAAAAACATTAAATTCTGCTCCTCAGAGACACTGTGAAGACATGATTAATTCTGCTGAGACCAACGGTCACGTGACAAATATTCACTGAAAATATAGAGCTGAGAAGAGAGGACAGGAGAGGCTGTTTACACAGAGCAGAGAGGAGGAGATATAGATATGTATAGCATGTAAAGACTTTATTCTTTGGTCAGAATGCCAATACTCCAATGTTTATTTACATAGTTGTTTACTGGTATTTTAATGTTGTTTATGGATGTTTACAGCAACTTTAACTTAGTTTTTTAGTTTCAGTGTGAAAATCTGTTTACACAGAGCTGAGAGGAGAGGACAAGAGAAGATATGAAAATTCAAATAGTTCAATATGTGGAGCCTTTTTTCCAGATAATTTTTCTAATATTTTGGACACTTGGAAAAGTATTGCATATATGAATTATATTTATGCCATTAAAAAATTATCAGAAAAATTCAACTTGCGTTTATTTTTATTTTTTATGATTTGTCATTATTACTGTGTATTTCTGCACAAAGACATGTTTGAGTTGTTCCCAGGTCTAGCCATGTTTGTGCTGATTCCATAGAGCTGCAGGACCTATAGATTATCTATACATTTTATATGTTGCAAAGAAATACAAGGACACAGTGAGTAATGTGTTAAAAGAGCAAAAACACCCTGAAACAGCTTGTTCGGCCACAGAGAGTTAAATGGAACATTAGATTAGATTTGGACCGTTGGTTGCAATAAACAAGTCATTGAAAGACGACAATTTAGGCTCTTCATTTTTCTCTTTTATGTATCAAAAAAAGGCGATATGTCTTGTACAGCTCTGTTAACTCATAGAGGGGTCAGCTTGTTGTGTAACCTTTTAATTGCATAAATTGATTCTGTTCCCTCTGCTCCAAAGAATCTCCACTTGTTTGTCTCTGTGAGTTCTGTTGAGCTCATCTATCATCATGTCTTGTGTTCTTCTGGCTTTGGAAACTTGTTTCACCCAGTTTAACGCTCAGCTGAACACTCTTCTAAACTGGAAAGCCCTGTGAACTGCTCTAAACAAACCAGTAGCATCTGTTTTTTGCCTTGTCTCCCATATGCTGCAGATAAATGTCCCTCTCATGTGCTAACACTTAGCAGGTGCGAGGATGCAAAAATAGCAGAACATGAAGACCAGAATGATAGATGCATGCCTGAAATCTGTGTTGTTTTTTCTTCTTGTAAAACTTCTTCTTGGCATTTGCGGTCTGGTTAACCGTGAGTTAATTTGTAGACACTGCTGGTATGTTCTCGGGGCTCAGAGGCAGATGGTTGAGGACCGCTGGTCCAGGTGGCGCCGGTGCACCCGGACTCACGGCAAACTCTGATGCAATCAGGAGTTTTATTGGGCTGGAAAACAGCCAAAGCACCTAACAGCAGGGTGCAGAGAGAGAGAGGCAAAAACAGAAGGAGGGGAAGCAGAGGTCAAATGCATTAAATAGAGGAAGAGAGGAGGAATAAAAAATGTGCACAGGAAGACCAGAATCTGTAGCCGGGTGCAGAAAGGTAATACTTTAATATTTGCAGGTGTCGTCAGCAGGAGCGGAGCACAGAGGGCGAAAGGAAACACAGAGACCATCCTCGTCCTCCTTCCTGCTCTCCACCACATAATGAAATAATGAGATAATTAGATGAGTAATTGGACTGATTCTTATTTCTCTTTCCTCCCGCTGTGACATCTGCTCGGCTGCAGAGAGGAGCAAAGCAAACAGGAGGAAAAAAAGCAGATTTAGAGTAGCACCACAGCCCAGGTCCAGGCCTCCTGCAGCGCTTTATGGGAGGAAGGGGACCCTAACTTTGCCTCAACCAATCATTTGTGGTTTTAAAATTAGCTCTGTGTGTGTGTGTGTGTGTGTGTGTGTGTGTGTGTGTAGTGATTGGTTGCACACATGCAGTCATCCGATGTGCTGCTGTTTGATGTTTGGGGGTGATTCGTCAGCCAATCAGAGAGCTCGACCTAGTTTTTTTTCCTTTCCCGAGTCGTGACCATGTTCAAATGTTGGAAGTGTGACTGGCAACGTAATGTAAAAACCACCAAACACACTGAGGACGAGGTTTGGGATGCTTCACCTGCTTGTGAGACACCGCCCAATTCTGATTGCCTTTACAGTATCTCTGCTGCGTCAACAAGCGTGTGTGTATGTGTGTGTACATGTGTGTTAGTCACAGAAATAGCTGCCAGTGCACATCAGCCTCCTTTGAGCTCATCACCGGATACTTCAGAGAGAGAGAGAGATGAGATGAGATTAGGGATTTGGTTTGCCGAGAAGCCGTCAGATTGAATCGACACACCGTGTTTAGGCTGTGTGTTTCATTTTGTGTGTGTGTGTGTGTGTGTGTGTGTGTGTGTGTGTGTGTGTGTGTGTGTGTGTGTGTGTGTGTGTGTGTGTGTGCGCGCGCGCGTGTGCGTGTGCGTGTTTGTGCGTGTGCGTGTGTGCGTGTGTGTGTGTGTTTCCTGCAGTTTGTTTGAGTCTCACCACGCCTTTGGCCAATCATGCACATATTTCCTTTTTTCATTTTCCTTCCTATTCCCCAGGACACACACCCACATGTACACACACACACACACACACACACACACACTCACATACACACATACACGCACACACTCATGCAGTGACACACACTACACTACTTGCCAGAGGTGGTTGTGACTCTGAGTAAACAAGCTTTTATATTTCTATTTGTTCTCAAACATACAAAAATGGTTCAACTGATTCAGTGAAGTTTGTTTCCTGCAGAGAAAAATAGGATTTGGTTGATCTTTTCTCTGTGAATCACTGCTCCCTCTCTCTCTGTCAACACTCCAACTTCTTGTTAAGTGAGAAATGATTAAAACAAGTGAAATGTTTGAGTTAAAAGAACACATAAAAAAAAGAGAAACACTTTAATACAATATATATATTTTTTCCAATAGATCTATGGTCTAAATTAAAGTAAATTAAGACGTATTAAGATTCATTACAGGTACTGCTTCTATTCTTTCAAGCAGGAGAAACTAATTACATAAAAAATTATGACTTTGATGAGTTTTATTTAGTCTTGTTTCTATTTGACAAAAACATTTATTGCATGACATAAACAGTGGATCACTCACCTTCTAAATTTTACTGCTTTTATAGTAAACATTTGTCAATCAGAACACCAGACTGTCCTCATGAATGACTTTGTGGATGGGTCACACCTCAGCTTTTTCAACCACAAATCCAATGTTCTTGTTCTGTTGTTGGAATTTGCAGTCATCCAGAAGTAGATTTTTATCCTGACCCTGTTCATTTCTCTTAACCTCTACAGCATTAACATGGTGTTTAAACAGAGATCATGATGTTTAAACCTTGATCGTTATGTTTAAAACAGGTTTAAAACCTCGAACATGATGTTCAAAATTTCGATTGTGATGTTTAAAACAGGTTTAAAACCCTGGTTGTGATGTTTAAAGCTTCGATCGTGACATTTAAAACCTTGATCGTAACGTTTAAAATGGGGTTAAAATGGTGATTGTGGTGGTTAAAACCTCAATCGTGTTAATAACTGAAAAATGATAATAATTAACACAGCGATTGTGACGTTTAAAACAGGTTTAAACTGCAGTCTTGATGTTTAAATCAGCAGTCTTGTTTAAAATGTGATTAAAACAGCAGTCATATTGATTTAAAAAGTAATCTGAGGCAGAGGTGGTGGTTTGACAAGCTCAGTTTTTAGTTTGGTGCAGATAATCGGAGCGTGAAAGAAGATGAAATCTGTGAAATGATAAATGACTAAAAAACTTCATATTTGTATCATGTGCATGTTGACAGCGATCTCCTTCACGCTCCTGCAGGATGTGTGTCAAAACGGGCCGTCCTAATAAAGACGACCGTGCAAAGGAACATACTCAGACATAAGAAAGATCGGCACACAGATTAACGTTCTACAGTCTGCTGCACTGTGAAGTCACTCTCAGTCCACTCCAAATCACAGAAAATATGGAACATGTGTGGAAAAAATAGATTAGTCTGCCAGTAAATTTCTGTTTGAGTGTTTCTGGTGGCTGACTCGTCATGTGATGTCCTCGTGTCCATCCAAATCCCGAGTCCACGGCCGTGTCCCTCATTGTCACCAGAGTGGATTATATGTTGTGCTGCATGGAGGCTGTAATCAGGGTCAAAGTGCAAAGAATTACACAGAATAATGTTATTCTTACTGTTTTGACAAAAAAAGGCAGACTCTGTGGAAAAGATCATGATGTTTAAAACATAGTTTATGATGTTTAAAACCTCAATTGTTGCATTTAAAACCTTGATCATGATGTTTAAAACCTCGATTTTTATTTTTTAAAACCTTGATTTTGATTTTAAAACCTCGATCTTGATCTTAAAAACCTCAATCGTGATGTTTAAAACCTCAATCTTGACGTCTAAAACCTTGATCATGATGTTTAAAAACTTTGATTATATTATTTAAAACCTTGATCATGGAGGTTGTAATCAGTGCAAAGAATTGCACAGAACATTGTTGTTCTTACTGTTGTTTTTTTTAAAGGCAGCCTCTGTGGAAAAGGCTGCAGATAATTGGAGTGCAAAGATCACTAACATCAAAGAGGTCTGCTGCTCCATTGATTTTTTTAGGGCTTCAATCATCTTGAATAATATAGCGACTTCACAGTTTATGGGTCTTTGCAGAGATGTTGCAAGAGAATCATCATCATCATCCTAACAAAGCACCAGAGAAAACTCCTCAATCAAAGCCTCTGGGCAATGGTAGAACATGCTTTTATTTTGGATTTCTTCTGTCTGATTTTACTGACCGGTCTCCTGCACAGCAGATCCCCTGATCGAACCAAACTCCATTCAGGCATTTTAAAAGTAGTTTTCTTGTGGTTTTGCAGATAAACCTGACAAAGCATCAGACCAGACTTTTAACACATCAGCATCATGTTGCTGTTATTTCTGCATCCCTTTGGTCCCTTTTTATTGACATTAAATCACAGATGAATTTGTTTATTTTGTTCCCAGACAATGAAACTACAATGTCAATTACATTTCAAGTGAAACACAGATTATGTGTTATGTTTGGTGTATTATAAAGACATGACTGTTAATGCCCTTTGTGGAACCAAAGTCAACTTTATCTGGTTTACTTCACAAACGTGCTTATTTTAGCCCAAAACATGATCTTTTACTGAACTTAATTACATAGTTTTGTTGCCTAAACCTAATCAAACTGCTACCGTTTCACACAGTGTGACTGTAATCCTTCAAAACATTATAATAACAGCGGTTTGATGTATAGAAACGGAACTAAATGAAGTAATAGTAGCACAATTTGCTGTGATTAATCCCTTTTTTCTGTTTATAAGGCTGTTGCTTGTAATAGTATTTGTAAAGGTGGGACTCCTTTGAAAATGGTCATGCCAGTTTTTCCTTGTGTTATTTACCTCTAACAGCTCAAAGTGTTGAGGCAGCGCTCATGAACATTTCGTAGTTATTCCTGCAAAAAGTGGTACAAACACAGGACTCTGACCTTGGAGACCAGTGTTTGTGTCCCACTGGGAACTCATTTTTCCATGTCACCGAGCATAACTGTATCCAACAGTTCTGTGTGTAAGTAGTTATTTTAAGTCTAACCTTGTTCTTTTCTTCTAGCCTTAAAAAATGGCTTTATTGCCTGAACTTCAGCACAATGTGTTTGATCGACAGCTGCTTTTATTTTGTAGATATCAAATTGTTGCATATAAATATTGCAAGAAACCACACAAACTCATTCATAAAATAAGTGTTTCACATTTGCATGTCTCAGACCTTTCACTAACATAATAAGCTGGATATAGAGAACACATCTGTGTGTCATTATTAACCCTTAAAAATCGAATTATTTTTGCATGTTCTGCACATAAACAGACCAAGAACGGGCCTTTTTTCAAGCTGTGCTCACATCAGATGACCGGATATCAACATTTACATCCATGCTTCACCATTAGTGGCTCATTCATCAACTTATTATACACTTATCATGGAGTTCCAGTGCTTCTAATGCTGTGTTTTTCACTGTAACCTTGGAAGTGAAGGTGTAAACAGTCCTGTCAGGGAGTCCGGACTGTGACCACAAACAGCGTCAGGTCTGAGGTGTTTGTTGATCTCTCTGCTACATGTCGTCTCACTTCCTCTTCTCTTAAGCCCTAACGGACCCCTGTTAGGGTTAATTAGGTATTGATTTGATCAGGGCCAAGCGAGGGGCCCTGTTCTAAGAGCTTTGGTCATGCTAAATTATTAATGCTCATGCAGCACTATATATAGCTCGGGTCCGATGGTCACAAGAAGAGCCAAACGTTCCTGTGTGTTCCCTCTCTGCAGCCCCGTTCGTCTGCAGATGGATTGCGATGCTTCCTACAGTGTCGAGTTCCTTTTCCTCCAGCTCTTGGAAACTGGAGAGATGTGTGTGTGTGCTTGTGTGTGTGCTTGTGTGTGTGCGTGCTCTGATTTGACAAGCATACCCCAGATGAATTTTTGAGCAGCTCAGTTGCTCTCAGCAGCACTGGGAGCGTTTTTTGTTTAGTTTTTTTCTTCCGTGTTTTGATGTAATACTTGCTGGATTTCCCTGTTGCCGTGTCCACACTGAGGCAGATAAATGTAGTGTTCCACAGTAAATAATGAAGTCTTAAAACGTTCTTTCTCCTCTTGCATAGTCCACAGTTTAGACTCTGACACTGGCTGAAAGTAATGGTCAGGCTAATCTCCATGCTGATTTTATTAAACACAACAGAATGAGAGCAGGATTGATAGCTTGTGTGACAAAGTGACGAAAGCTGCAAAGATTATTTATATGGCCAATTATTTTTTTTATAATCCTGTAATCGATTTTAAAAATCAATAATTTTTTTCTCTGATTCCACCTTTTCCAGGATAATAAACTCTTATAGGGGCTGCACGGTGGTGTAGTGGTTAGCACTTTTAGCCTCACAGCAAGAGGGTCGCTGGTTCGCCTCCCGCCTGCGGCTCTTCTGTGTGGAGTTTGCATGTTCTCCTCGTGTCAGCGTGGGTTCTCTCCGGGTACTCCAGCTTCCTCCCACAGTCCAAAAACATGCACTTAGGTTTAATTGGTGACTCTAAATTGCCCGTAGGTGTGAATGAGATCGTTATTGTCTGTCTCTATAGGTTGGCCCTGCGACCCGAATGCGGATAAGTGGTTAGCGATGATGGATGGATAAACTCTTTTATCTTTGAGTGGTGGACAAAACAACAGATTTCGGGAAACTTTGATCAACATTTTTCTGCATATTCTGCCATTTTATAAACCAGACAAATAATCAATTAATGTAGAAAATAAACAACAGTGAAAATGATCGTGATTTGCAGCCCTTAAAGTGACATAATTTACCTCCTCAAAAAAGCTGATTTAGTTACTCCTTAATAATAAGACATTTCTGGATTCTTTTACTTTTCTAGAATAATAATCTAAATATTTCTGAGTTAAAGAGATTTTAACATGTTTTCTTTGATCGACATTTTTTTGCATTTTCTGCCATTTTATACCTCAAACCAATAATCAGTTAACCGAGAAAATTAATGACAATGAAAATGATCGTGAGTTGCAGCCCTTAAAGTGACGGTACACTTATTTTAATACCTCAAAAAAGTAGATTTAGTGTTGAGTTACTCCTAACTAACCAATATGAAGCGATCCTTGTTTAAGTAACTGTTATATTTTCACTGATATATGTTTAAATCGTCATTATTGTCAAAATCCCTTCATGGTTCAGGCTTCAATCTACAAGGTAAACCTCTGTTCTGTCATATTTTCCAAATTCTTTTGTAAAACACCTACATTAAGCTGCCTGCAGGTGGCTTCAGTGGCAACATTAAAGTAGGTGCTGTAATACCTTCTCTGCCTGTAGATGGCGCTCATTGCCGACACGTGCGCGACTGAGCGCCTTCAGGTTGCTTCGTCTTTACTGCCAATGCGTGTCTGACACTAGATGATGTTTACAGGTTTTAAGGTGTCGCCAATGCATAAACATATCCGAAAATCCCTATAGCTATAATATTTCATCTTTAAACGAGATGGATCATTAACATAATCCACCTCCGCTTTTATTATTCAAATGATATTCCTAAAGCAGCTCCTCGGTCATCAAGGTTTCATTTCACATATTTGAGTTGTTTTTTTGTCCTGTGTGCAGATGTGGATTAGCTCAATGTCTTGTGATTCCCTCCATGCATGTACGTGTGTGTGTGTGTGTGTGTGTGTGTGTGTGTGAGTCTCTTAAGTTTGTGTCACGCTGCTCTCGGCTGCCCTGCTGGACTCTGTGAAGTGAAACGAAGTGACACAATGGAGGTTTCAGAGATTGGGGACAGCTCTGTGTGTGTGTATATATGTATATATATATATGTGCGTGTGCATTTTTGCATTACACACTGACAGAATCCCAGATGCCATCGTGCGTGTGTGTGTGTGTGGTCTCTCTCTACCATGTCATGTGTAAATGCTTTTGGGCCCAGAGTGTGTTCACTCACTGACCTACATTTGTGGAGCTTTTTGCCTGTGGCTCGGGAGACTTTGTCGCCGTTATCTCATCTAGCCAATCACATCCCCTAATCTCGTTTGTCCAATCACATCCTCCATCTCATCCGTCCAATTGCAGCCTCGGCCTCGCGGGGGGAGTCATCCTCTCCTTCCACGCTGACCTCCTCTGGAGATGCATTTGTGACTGTCACTTTAAATATGAAAGCTCTCTCCATCTTGTGGCCCAAATAGCACGAGGCCCGTGTAACTTTGACTCTCAGCGCTGATTTCTCACGCTGCAGCGCTGCAACCCTAATTATTTCCCCCTCCTGACTTGAAAGGAGAGCTGTATTTCTGTGCATATTGGCAGCTGGAGAGGAGGAAAAAATTGAAGCTTTTGAAAATTCTTTGAAGCTCCCGTTTTTTTGTTATCAAAGCTGCCTTTGTAGGCCGCATGAATTTTGCATGTGCAGGTTTAAGGGAACTTTGTGATGTGCCTGTGTGTGTGTGTGTGTGTGTGTGTGTGTGTGTGTGAGGGGGCTGTTTTTTTCACCATATATGTAATGCTGTACTGATTTAAGAATGCGAGGAGAGAGCGGGGAAAAGGAGAATCTTGGTAGCCCATCAGAAGATGATGGGTTTAACCTCTGCAGATTAACTCCTTTTTTACAAATTTAATCACTAAAATAGGAGTTTCCTTCTTAATGGAATTTGCTTAATGTCATGCAAAGAAATTGACCTTTTAAACCTTAATTTGTGCACCATCTGTAGTTCCAAAAGAGGAGACTAAAATCCACCAAAACACAACTCAAACATTGTGTCATTTGTACAGCAGCTTATCACAACCTATTTATTTTTTTAAACATCTTTTTATTGAAGTAAAGGATTCAGAAACATTAAAATGAATACAGCTTTACATTGTTTCTGGTTTCTATTTTAAGCCTTTTGATCCCAGACTTACAACAACAACAAAAATCCTTCAGAGAAAAGAAAAAAGGATCCGTTTTTAAATGTACTTGTCAGTCTCAACATGTTTTTCCCAAAATTATGCTTTTGCTGGAGATAAACTTGTAAGCCTGTCCGTCAAGATAAGTTATGAAGGGTTGCCGAACAGAAATTGACGCGCTGTGCATTTGACTTCTTCAAGCTGAAGATAAAGCATTATATCACTAACCAAGGAGGAGAAGGATCACAACCTATATTTACATTTGTAAGCAGCGGCGCCCTCTAGTGGAAGTGACATTACAGAGTGTAAAAGGAAAGTTGGAAGTGAAGATTAGGAGTATTAATGAGAACAAAAATGCACTTGGGGTTGGCGGGACGGTTGGAGAAGAAACACAGGACTTTCCCCCAGGAAACCGGTGTTTGTGTCTCGAGTGAAAACAAAAGTCAACGTTGTTATCCAACACTTACGTAACTAAACTCCCAGGCATAACCTGTATGTTGCTGCATCACCATCTACAACAAGTTTTGCCTCGTTCCTGGTAGTGACGCCCATTTTTCTTACTTTTTTAACCATCTTTTTGTCACCCTAACCATGTACTTTTATTCTCTAACCTGAAACAAGTAGTTTTGTTGCCTAAAACCTGATGAAACTACGGTTAAGTGACAGTTACATTTATATATGAGGACGCGTTGACACTGGAAGAGAACACTTCTATTGTTCGTACGAGTGTAGGAACAAACGTCCTGTGTGCTCGTATGGTTTTGTGGGAAAAGTGACATGTTTGTAGCTGTATACTGCAGATTTGTAAACGCAGCAGTATAAATGTTATAAATGATTTGGTCCCTTTCTCAGGTGGACAATTGTTCTCCCATATTAAAAATTAAATTTGAAAACAAATAAGCAGGTGTTCAGCAGCATTTTGAAAGTGGTGCGCACACTAAAGCTTCCCCTCGCTAAGCTCAGGCCCTCTGTGTATGTGTGTGTGTGTGTGTGTGTGTGTGTGTGTGTCGATGTGGCTATCATAACATCACCACATGATAGGTCTTGCTGGAATTTGGAGGATAACAACTTAATTTGTTTCTGGCATCGGGCCAACACAAGCTGAAAAGACCAAAGGAGTGGTAATGAGGGATTTCACACACACGCACACAGGCACACGCACACACACAAACACAGTGTGACTTAAATGCCCCATAAATGCATTTCTGCTTGTTATTTTCATTCTGAACTGAAATTAACTGAAACAACTGTGTGGGGAGGAGGCATTAATGAAAAGTTTATATGATTACTCTGCTCTGGAATTGGCAGCGATGAGATATTGTAATATTACAGTCTATATGCATATGTGTGTCCAGATTTGCAGGCAAAGCTTTGTGTTTCTGTCAATATTGTGACCATATTGTGGGATGTGATCACAATTTTGTATATATATTTTTTTGTGTGTGTGTGTATATATATATATATATATATATATATATATATATATATATACATCAATATTAAACCTTTTTTTACACAATACATAATACAGAAGAACACTGTGGGGTGCTAGCTTTTTATTTTTATTTCAATGAAGTGGTCAGACACTGAACATACAGTGTTGGTGTTTATTTAGCTATTTCAATTTATTTTTACTTCTTATTCTCAGTTCTTATCTCTAAAATGTATTGAGAATGTAGTACTTTGTATGATGCATAACAATTTTAAATATTTGTAAACGTCCGAGAAAGCACCCTTCTGAGAGTCATATCCGTGCAAAAATATCCACACAGAAAAGCTTGAAATTCACTTTATTCTACTGTTCTACTGTGTATGATCTACTAACCATGTGATTAAAATGTTGACTTTCGGCTTTAATTTAAGTTCCATATTTGGTGAAGAGTGTTTAACTTTGTAGGCATTTTTATTTATTTTCCCCTATTAAGGCATTGCATGGGGACAGTAGGTCCTAAAGATACATTTTAAAGTCACAAAGTGGATTTTTTGTATTGGCTCAGTGTGTCACATGATTAAAAATCCAACTGAAAACCAAAGAAAAGGGAAAAAAATACAGAGAAACATGTAAGAAGTGAAGGTAGTTGCAGCACCAAGACACTGACAAATAATCTATTAAATATGAATTATTCCTCATTGTAATATGTCTAAAATTGCAGGATTGTGACAGTTTTTTTCATCCTGTTAAAGGCTTTTTGGCTGTTTGTAGAGCCCACTGAGACAAATTTGTTATTTTTGGCTGTATAAAAAATAAAGAATTAAATTGAAATATAAAAAAAGGTTATGTCTCATCACATTTAAGCTTAATGTCAGCATTTTTATCTCCTAGTCGCTGTTTCGTTTAAGGTCCATTGTGCTGAAGTCCAGAGGCTGTAAATCCTGGAAGTCAGTCACATAAAAGAATGAGGATTCATGACTTTCCATCAATACTTGTTGGGCTGAAGCGTATATATAAAAACCACAGCTCCAGTCCTTGACTCATGGCTGTTTGCGATGCTTGTGCTGCAGCAGCTGAAGTGGCGTTACAGCTGTCAGGAGGTTGGCCGTTAATTATTTTATAAAAGAGAAAGAAATTTTGACGCCAGGCTGCAGCTTATCAAGCCGGTTTATTCCTGCAGTGTTAAGTATGTGGCCCTGACAAGTGGCTACACTTGATCTATGTATATGTGTATAATGTGCTCCGGTAACCTTTTCCATCCCATGCTAATAACACACACATTTCTATACACACTCACACACACATTTCTATACACACACACACACACACACACACACACACACGTGTCTTTGTTGTCTTCGTTTTCTCTGTCTGCCTCCGTTTCTGTTTAATGGAGGATGAGGTGGGGGGTGGAAGAGGAGGAGGTGGGGGGGGGGGGGGGGGGGGGGGGTCAGGGTGAAAATTGCAATATGTATTTATGTTTCTCTGTATGCGGTTGCCAGGCAACAGCCGAATGAGGGTATTTACAGTTAATAAAAAGTGAGTGACATTAGCCTGGTGTATTAGAGGTAAAGCGCTAATTTGCTTTAAGAGCAAAGAAGAAAGACAGGGGTGTGTGTGTGTGTGTGTGTGTATGTATGCATGTGTGTATGCAAAGTGTCTAATAAATGCACACACTGTCTGTACTGGCACGTGTGTGTCTATTGTATGTATACATAAGCTCACCAGCAGCTTCATTGTTGTAGATATTTTGGTGTGTGTGTGTGCGTATGTGCAAAAAGCCCTTTTGCACAGCGTTGTCTATAGTGTGTGTTTGCACGTGTGTATTTGTGTGTTTTTGTGTGTTTTTGGTGTCTAAAGCAGCGCTTCTAGCCCATTGTCTGGACGTGTGCATGTGTGATTTTTATTTCCACAGCTGTCAGTTTTCAGTTGATTCACACCCTCTAAATTCAGCACATGATTTACAAACTGCTTCATGCTGCTGTTGTCAGTTTTTATTTGTCTTTTGGAGATGTTTTTCTGTTGTTGTTTTTGTTGTTGTTGTTACTATGGGAGAGGCTGTGCATCAGCAGAATAAACCCTACGGGGAAAAAGCACTTTGTCATTTCTGCTCCTCGCCCTTCAGAAGATAAAATAATGGCTCAAATAATCTCTTTAATATTGCAGTTTGACAGTTTTTGTTTTACACGGTATTTAAGCTGCTGTCATTTGTTGTTTTGATGGTAAACATGTCAGGTTGCATTAACATCACGTCTCTCCTGTTTCTCCTAGGCTTTGAAAGCATCTTGGAAGGCTTGTTTGGGCCAGGACTAGTCAAAGATATCACCTTTTTCCAAGGTAAGACACATCAAACAGACACGCAGCCACAAATACAACTTTATACACATTAACAGCAACCTCAGTCAGAATGCAAATCTCACACTTATGTTTGTATTTTGTCATTTGGGTAGAGTAATTTCTAGCTTAAGAAACCGAAATGACTTGAACAAACAAATCAATAAATAGATCTTTATGCAGAATTCCTTCTCTAACCCTCTGAACCGAATCGACACAAATATTTTCTTTCTTCTCTTTGAAGATTGCCAAAAATACACTGTTTATTGTAAAAAAGAAACTGTAAAAACAGGCATTATCATCAAATTTTTGAGAGGACAGGAGAGTCTGTTTACACAGAGCAGAGAGGAGAGGACAGGAGAGTCTGTTTACACAGAGCAGAGAGGAGAAGACAGGAGAGGCTGTTTACACAGAGCAGAGGGGAGAGGACAGGAGATGCTGTTTACACAGAGCAGAGAGGAGAGGACAGGAGTGGAGAGGCTGTTTACACAGAGCAGAGAGGAGAGGACAGGAGAGGCTGTTTACACAGAGCAGGGAGGAGAGGACAGGAGATGCTGTTTACACAGAGCAGAGAAGAGAGGACAGGAGAGGCTGTTTACACAGAGCAGAGAAGAGAGGACTGGAGAAGCTGGAAACATGCAGATGCTTCAATATGTACAATATGTAGAGACACAATTTATTTTTTTCAATATTCATGACACTTGTGGGCACTTGGAAAAGTGTTTATATATAAATTCCATTTTATTAATTAAAAAAAAAAATTATCAGTGAATCAGTGTTTTTATTTTTTTTAGGATATATGTCATTATAACTGTGTTATTCTACACAAAAGACATTTTTTAGTTCTAGCCATGGTTGTACTGTTTCCATAGAGCTGCAGGAGTTTGTATATATATATATATATATATAGTATATTGGAGTGAAATACAAAGTCACAGTGAAATGTAAAAAGAGCAAAAATGCCCTGAAACAGCCTGTTGGGGTTTAGAGGGTTAAACATCATCATCCTAAAAGAAATGTATTGTTAATTCCCTGTGAGAAACGATGTGAATACATCAAAATTACACAACATCCTATCTGTCTGTTTATCTGTGTTACAGACATTTATCGCCATGCCAACAGAACTGACCGTACTGCCAAAACTGCTTCGAATACATAACAACATGATTTATTCATACGACAAACATGTTTAATTTACGCTGGAAAAACCAGACAGATTTCACTCAATAGCGTTGGAGAAAGAAAGAAAAAAAAAATTTTGAAGCTGGATACTGACTGGTCTGACCAGAAACTGCTCTCATGGTCAGAGCAGGACCCACACTAACTCTGCAGAATAACCGGTCTATCTGGTCTGCTGTTGTCTTTTTTGACAAAGGTTGCAGCCATCATGAGCTAATGTTACATCGTGGGCGTTTCTTAAATGCAGTTTCTGACTTAAATGGACAGTACACCTTTTTGAGAGTACCCCTCAAAAAACATATTTTTTCTCTTTTCGCTTTATGTCAATCTAGATCTAGAGAATTTTACATGTTGGTTACAAATATAACATTTAAGAGGTAAAATGAGGCCTAGTTCTGTATTTTTATACTAAATCTATTTGACCTTATCGCCGATTTTACTTGGCCGATCATCATCATCAAACAAAAACTGGCATGGAGTTTGAAGCCAGAACTTTACAGGGAAGCTGACGGAACGGGAAACACTGTGCTGAAGGTTTTATGTTATAATGTCATGAAGAACTCCAGAGGGTTAAAAGACATTTAGTATAATTTATTTATGGGTAAGTTTTTTTGCAATGCACAGTATTTAAATAGCAGTAGGTACATATTTCAGGGAGCATCGAGCCATAACATGCACGTACAAACACCATAAAATGTGGTAAAAATTCAGCCAAACTGTGATCTCATTCAGTAAATTTCCTGACACAAATTACATGTGGAGGTCATGAGAAAACCGCAAGCCAAGACAAATCTTAGCCCCAGATCTCCAAACAAATGTTTTCCTTGAAAGATCACCAAAAACTACGGAGTCCCCCAGGGGACACGGGGGGGGGGGGGGGTGAAAAAAAAAAAAATGATGGGTGAAAAAAAAAAAGGACGGACTTGGTGTTGATATCTATAAAAACAAGAGAGCTATTACAAAATAAAAGGCTTAAATATTGTACACACTGAAGAAAAGGAATTGAAAAGGTGTGTATTGAAAATAAAGGGTGTGGGAAGTCCACAGTGAGTTCATGAACACATCAGAAGTCGTTTGGTGTTTATTAGATGAATTTCCAGTGAGTTATTAAAAATAGAAAAGAAAGACGTTGCACTTTTGCGACGGTCCCTAAGCAATCTGGCTGCCGTTGGGCACTAGGATGTATATTCGGCCCGGTTACTTTAATCTTTCGCCAGACTCGCTGATTTTGGTGAGTTGATCAAGCCTGTGAAATGTCAGTCTTAGTTTTCTGTACAAAATAAAACCATCCTGGGGGAAATTGGTGCGGTTTTCGTGACGCTATTCCAGTTAGAACTCCGGAAAATAGCCGAATATCGCTCCTCCGTTGCTCCTCTTCTTTCGTCAGTATCTCGGGATCTCGCAAAAGTATCTCAGGATCTCGCAAAAGTATCTCGGGATCTCGCAAAAGTATCTCGGGATCTCGCAAAAGTATCTCAGGATCTCGCAAAAGTCCATCCTTTTTTTTTTTTCACCCATCTTTTTTTTTTTTCACCCATCTTTTTTTTTTTTTCCCCCATCTTTTTTTTTTCCCCCGTGTCCCCTGGGGGGCTCCGTAAAAAACACACCGTTTATCATAAAAAAAAAATAAATGTAAAAACAGGCATTATCATCAGAATTTGAACTTTCTGACAGTCCTTGAACAGATCATCGATTTCAAAAGTTTCCTTTAGAAAAGGTGACCAAAATTAAAATGTTGATATTTCTGTCAGATTCACTTTATTCTACATGTGTCATTTACAACATGTCCAAAAATAAAGTGTTTGCACTAACCAGATCCTTTTAAAAACATAAAATGTGGTAAAAAAAAAAAAAAAAAAAAAGCCAAACTGTGATCTCATTCAGTGGATTTCCTGACACAAATTAAATATGGAGGTCATGAGAAAACCGCAAGGGAAGACGAATCTTACCCCCAGATCTCTCTCTCTCTCTCTCTCTCTCTCTCTCTCTCTCTCTCTGTCATATGGAGAAACGAGGTCAACATGGTGTCCTGGAGTCATGTGACCCCTCCCCCACCAACTTAAGGCATTTTTAGAATATTTCTGGCTTGTCTACGTCATTTTCACTCATGCATTACATACGTACACTCTCTCCAAGTGAGGCAGGCTCTTGCTTGTATCCTGTGAAACCTGTTCATGCCCAAGTTTTCCCTCAAACACACACTCACAGCTGCAGATCTCCAGCGGTTACATTTTGTGGCATTGGAATATTCACACACACGCTTGAAGGAAAAACAAACCTGTGAATCAAATGATTTCCCCTCACAGAGGCCTTATCTTCTTCTACATCAGTGAGTTCCTACATTTCCCAGAATTCCTTGTGGCACTCCACTTAAAGGAGGGGAAAATGCATGTTTCCCTTTTCCACAGACAGTCTTCATCAAGCCTGAAAAATGTCATGTGACTAGATGCATTTATATATTTCCCGTGACCCTGTAATGGGATTTTTCAATAAAATCCTTTAAAAAAAAAAAAAAAACTCTTCCAAATCTGGCCACGGATATTTTTTCCCCATGCATTAGACTTAAATAAGCCTCAGATTTCTGCCGTCTGAAAATGTTACATGTAAAGAATTGCAGTGTTATCAATAACCTTTCTGAGTAAAGCTGACACTAAACCTCATGTTTACAGAAGTTGTCAAATTATATCCAACCCCACAAATAAATACTACGGTTTATTAGTCTGGGTATACCCAGACTGCCTTGCGCGCTCGAATTTGATTTCGAACCTCCAGCCAGTCTGGAAACGAGGCGATTATCGTAGCCCTGTTTTAGGGATCCAATCACAGAGCGGGGAGGGACGGTGAGACGATGACGCGTACTACTCGGCACTTAGAAGCTTTCCGGATCCAACATGGCTGCTGCAGACGCGAAACTCTCTTTAGCTGTAGATGGTGTTTTAAATAGTTTAGAGCGAAAGTTGAAAGGCGAAAGGTCTCTCAGCGGCTCCGCTGTCCCCCGGCTCGGAGCCAGATCACCGGTAGCGGGGCTATTAGCGCCGCACGGGCGGTTTCTGCGGCTCGTTGCGCCGAGCCGGCGAGACCGCCGGTCACCGCCGGTGATCTGGCTCCGAGCCGGGGGACAGCGGAGCCCCCAGAGACCCGCAGCAGCTTGTTTATTGCCCATAAAATCAGTGGATGTGTGGGGCAGAATGACATGAGGGGGAATAAAGCGTGAAAATAAATAATCTTGCAGAAAGCGAGAACTGAAGAAGCAAAGCAGCAGCAACACTCTCTCACAGACACACACACAACAAACATCCATTTCTGTTGCTCTACTACGTCATCTGGTATAACTGATCTGATTGGCTAAGAGCTACCTACAGACGCTTTGATAGACATTCTAAGCGTCCAATAAACGGCTCCGGAGGATCGTAAACCACACCTCCTCTACGGAGAAAAGCATTGTAGGTGTCCAGACCTAATCTCCAATGAGATTTGGTCTGGTGTTAGCCAGGCTAACGGTTTATAATAATTTCTGCAATATGTGCAGAAACATTTATTCCCGTTCTCTCTTTTTTTTCACTGGTTCTTAAGCATATTTCTGACAAAAACTGAACTACCTGAAGTAAATTAGTGATATTAAATAAATGGTACATTATGGTGCAGAGCCATGAGTGCACTATAAAAAAGGTGGAAAAAATCTGGCATCAAAAGTTGCCAAACACTGTCAAACAACATAAAAAGTTATTTCACAGATAATTTCTTTAAAATTACAAATAATATACAGTAGAAATCTGTAGCCTATTTAAGAAATATATAGAAGAATTCTGTAGAATAACTTTTTTATATTTTAATAGAATAGTAAGTGTTTGGCAACTTTTACTGCCAAACTTTTTACCATTTTTAAATCATTTTTTTCAAACATTTTTATTAAGGTTAAATTTAAAGTTTTTCTGTAAAAAAACAAACAAAAATTTTTACATTAAGCAATATGATATATATATATATATATATATATATATATTTTTTTTTTTTTTTTTTACATAGAATTCACTGTAATTAAACCCATAAAGTTTTAATAAAATATATTTTTTTTACCTCTTTCCATGAAATGATTGTGACAACGTGATGTATTCTCAAAACTTTATTTGTCAATCTCTCGGAAATGAAGCCACAATTAGCAGAGGATTGTGTGTGAAAACAAAATAATTGTAATTTATGGGCGACTTTGTAATTTAGCGTGGGCCAATGAAGAACTCATTATATTTCTCTTTTTATACTTTAATTAACAATGTGAGACAGGCTCTGCCCTCTCCGGGTTCCCTTTTAGCTTCAGTTTTAGTTTTACTTTTTGACTTTGGATTTAATTGTTTTGCATACAAAATTCTCCACCCACACTAATCATTCTTCATCATGCACAAGCTCACATAAAAAAACTGTAGAAACTTGGTGATGTGTCTACACGGCAGATAAATCCCGTTCCTGCTGCAGAAACAGTTCAACTGTATTTTTCATTGATGCTTTAGAAACCAGGTTGCTGCAGAGACAATCACCTGGTTAATTAAGTGCACGTAAACACACTGCAGGAAGTTAAAGATTCCTGTAAACGGGGTCAACGTCTTTCTCAAGCTCACAAACTCTCTCTCTCTCACACACACACACACACACACACACACAAACAGAAACTTGACTACTGTGAAGGTGGGAGGTCACGTTAGCAGTGGGACTTGAGCTAATTGGCGCCTTCCCAGGGATATTGTAAGTGGCACAACCACAGGGTTCAAGCACAGCTCACCTTTGACCTTTTCATTAAAGCGACAGAGGCAGGAGAAGAAATAAAAGAAGGAGAGTAATAGACTGTCCTTTTATCTGCTGCACGCCTCACATTCCTGCGAGACGAAATAACCTGTTATTGGGAGAGCCGGAGATGTGACCTACTGTACCATGAGGCATGCATGTGCACACAAAGGGAGAAAGGTTTCACATAGAAAGTTAATGCAGGGCGAGCAGACCTTGTGAGGTTCCTCTTGTCACTTGTAATTACTGCAGAGGTTTTCAGTGCTCTTAAAAGAAACATGGCAATACTTTTGGACGTTGATACTCCTCAGAGTTATCTGCAGCTGAAAACCACTGGTTTCATTTTTCACCTTGCAGCAGTGTAACAGTCTTACTGTCAAACATTAAGGGCCAAATATTCGGATAGAGGCGCTGCCAGCTTCTTCTGGCGATGTCACACTGAGCCAGAGTCTGTGCAGTAGTGACAAAGAGTATTGAGTTCCCACCCAACCAATCAGGAGTTAATTACAGCTGTCAATCATGATGTAACAGCCCAGTTTTTTAGTAAGCTTGAACAGACATTAGCGTGATAAGAATGACCTAAAATGGGCATCCAAAGTGATCCCGCGACGGCTTGATATTCTGCCCTTTCATAGTGTAGTCCTTCGCGCGGAACGAGGTGGGAGGATAGTGGGAGGAGACGATAGAGTGCCGTGCTGCACAGTAGCACAGTGCTGATAGGTTACACAATTGGCTCTGTAGCAGTACAGTGTGTGTGTGTGCTGCAGCAAGATGTGTTCACTTAGCGACCTCCGTTTGTTTACAACAAGAACCGGACACTCACGCACAGTAAGCAATGCCGGTTTGTTTACAATAAGCGGCGGCCTCAGTGAACAGTGATTGGATGACTGTCGGACCAAGTGGGGGGTGTGTGTTAGATGTCACGCACGACGTTGAATATCCCGCTTTGCCCCGAAGGCCCATTCATAGTGGTCACATTTCCAACAGTCCCACCAATTTTCCGCCACTGTGACTACCTCTGGAGGTGGAAAATTGGTGGGATCATTTGATCCTGGCACCCCGCTTTGGGCGCGCTCATAATAGTGGAGGTGAGACGTTACAGAGCCGTAAATGTTGCGTCATGAAACAGCACTATGAAAGGGGCTTATCTTTGGGGTAAAGCAGCAATAGAAGCAAAATTTTGTCATGTCGCATTACAGAAAATGTGATTAAGGCTACGTTCAGACTGCAGGCAAATGTGAATCAGATCAGTTTTCAAAGTGACCTCAGTCTGAACGGGTATGTTGCATTTCATCCAACTTTTTCATCACCCTAGAGTTCCCCAACCATGGCCAGAAAGTGTAGATTTAGAATAAAGTTATTCTGTCAGAAATACCACAATTTTAAGCTTTGTTTTGGTCACTTTTTCATAGTAATCTATGAACCGTTCAAGGACTGTTGGAAAGTTCCAGATTAGACGATAATGCCTGTTTTTACAGTTTCTTTTATGATGAACTGAGAGATGTGTTTTCCTCCAGGTCTGAAGTTGATGTTATTCACTCCGGGGTTAACCCTCCTCACTTTTAAATGGTAGAAAGCATTACACTGGAGCACTTGGTCTTGAGAAGGGATCTGAATACATCTTCCACCTCTAATTACAAGTAAACGTATGATTCAGGAAGGTACCGGGGCTCCAACAAGTTCATGCAACATGGAACTTCTTTCAGTTTTTGCTCATTTAAATGTTTAAAAGTCAAGTGAAGGATGATGAGTTGCTCCTCCTCTCTCAGGGCTGATGAAAGACATCTGAAAAAGTCACATTTTGGAGATCTGAGGTTCTGATCAGACACGTACTGCACATTCACAGGATATTGTGACCGTATTGATTTTGTTCTTGTGTTTCTGTGTTCTCTCTCTCTCTCTCTTTCTCTTTGTGGAGCTGAGTCGGCCTTCTCTTCCGTTCGTCCTCCTGTCTGTAACATACTCCTCCTCCTCTCCCTCTCTCTCTCTCTCTCTCTCTCCCTCTCTCTCGCTCTGTGTATACAGTATGTCTCTGTCACTCTGAGGTTTCAGACTGAACTGAGGGTTTTTAAAGCAAGTGTAGCTCCATGGCAACAGCTCAGCTGTATCCACGTCGATGACTGTCTCCTCTCTCTCTCTCTCTCTCTCTCTCTCTTTCTTTCTCTCTCTCTCTCTCTCTCTCTCTGTCTCCCTCTCTCCAGGTGCTATATATTGGTAAAATGTCTGAAGGATGAAGCTAACACACGTATCTAACCTGACACTGGGCTGAAATGCTTCTTAGTGAACCTGAACTGACAGTTGGCATCATTTGAATCAATCATAAGCCCACGAGCACGGGATTAAAATTGATATGAGCAACCACTGATGAGTAATTATTGAGTGGCTGATTATTTATAAATGCATACAGTATATATATAAAATGCATGACTTATTTTAATCTGCAAGAAATTGATCTCTTTGTTTCTATAAAATGTCAGAAAATAGTGATAAATACCTTGTTGATGCCATGAAATGTCTTGTTTCAGCAACCAAAACCCCAAAGAAAGTCAGTTTACAATGAAGTCAAACACAGACAAAAATGAAAATCTAAGACACAACCAACCAATGAAATGATCATTAAAGTAGCAGCTGATTATCATTCAATGAGTCAATAAATCTACTCATTGTTAAGGCTCTAAAACAACTTATTGTGCATTTATTTTGCAAATTGTTTGCTCTATAAAATCTCAGAATAGTGATTAAATCATATTTTCCCACAGTCCTTGTTGATACCGTGAAACGTCATGTTTCGTCCAACCAGCAGCCAAAACCCCAAAGAAAGTCAGTTTACAATGAAATTAAACCGAAAAAACAAGAAGTCTAAGATGCAACCAAGCAATGAATTGATCATCAAAGTAGCAGCTGATTGTCATTCAACGAGTCAATAAATCTACGAATCGTTGCATTTTATAAAATTTATTGTGCATTTATTGAGCAAATTGTGTGGTCTATATTTGTCATAAAATAGTCATAAACACCCATCACATTGTTCCTACATTCCTTGATGATGCCATGGAACATTTTGTTTTGACCAACCAAAGTCAAAACCCCAAAGAAAGTCAGTCTGCAACAAAATCAAACACAGAAAAATCTACTTTTTCTGTCATCCAACTACTCAGTAAATCTACTAATTGTTGCGGCTCTAAAGCAACTTAACGTATATTTATCGTGCAATTGTTTGCTGTATAAAATATCAGAATAGTGGTTAAATATCCGTCATATTTTCCCAAAGTCCTTGTTGATGCCATGAAAGGTTTTGCTTTGTCAAAACCCCAAAGAACCTCAGATTGAAACAAACTCAAACACAGAAAAACTGAAAATCTGAGACACTGGAGAAGCTGCATCCAGTGTACTTTTAGAATTTTTTTGTAAGCTGCTACATTGGTTTTGCACAGTTGCCACCAGGATAGTTGTCTGTAGTTCCTAGTGAAGTGACTGGCTGGTTCCTGGTGTTTCTGGCAGCAGATTTCTCGGAGGGGGCGTGCCCATTCAGAGTGTGTGGGCATCGAGAACGCGTGCTGATTGCTTGTCCCCCCTGAAGTGCTGCATGCAGCGTTCTCGAGAACCGTTCATTTGATCTACTTCACACTCTACACTACACTACTTTAGGTATCCAGCAATACACCTGCCAAATGCAAAGTCAATTGGATGAATAGTTCTTAAGATATGCAGAGGACATTCATACATACAGATTCCGTCTTTAACAGTTAGATGCTGCCTCTTTTGTGCCGCTTATTGGCCCAAATGGGACCATGTTTGTCATTGTCACTCATATTGACACAAAAGACGTTCAGGAGATATTTTTGTATCCCTGCTCACACAAATTGAGCAAAGTTTCCAACAAGATCTCCAACCTAAGCAACCGAATATATCGTTTGTCAATACCACTCAATATGACATATTTCGGCTCTTGGTACAGCACACGCGTCATTATACATACATGTCATACATAATTACATATTTGTTGTAAAAAATTAAAAAAAAGCTGCAGTTTCGGCAAATTTTGGCTAAATAACAACTGACGTTTAGAGCAGTAAACTTACTGGTTAGGTGTTATAAAAGTAAATAAATGTACATAAATGCCAGAAGTGAAGTTGTTACAAGGGTGATGTGACTACTGTATAGTCAGATGCCTTAGCACCAGATTTGAGTAGAATGGGGACATCTTTTCCACATGCTCTCCATCACCAAAGGTTTCAATTTTCAAAGGGAGCCACTTCATCAAGATGGCTGATCGGAGATGGCAGTCATATATAAAGTTTACCAGAATCTGTAGAAATTTACCAGAATCTGAGAAGACAGATGGGCCTTCTTCAGTCTCCTCAGGAAGAACAGATGCTGGTGAGCCTTCTGAACAAGGTGGAGGTGTCAAATAATCATCTAGTGATATTCTCAATAGCTTTAAATGATTCCTTGACCCAGAAAATGTATATTTTGACACCAAGATTGACCTCCTAAGTGGCTTGGAAGATATATTGGTTCTCATAGATTTTATATATGGCTGCCATCTCAGATCCGCCATCTTGAAGTGGCTCCCATCAAAAATTGAAACTTATGGTGATGGAGAGCATGTGAAAAACATGTGGTGCTTTTGTCCGGCGTGTCACCTTTATTTTGCTAAGCCGCCTGACTAGTAAGTTACTTAAAAAACTTAAGTTACATAAAAAGTTGTTTACTTTTGTTCTCACACAGGACACAAACCCTGTTCTCCTGGGTGAAAGTCCACTGTTTAAACTCTGCCTTGATGCCAATCATTACTACCACGTCAGCAAGATGGTGGTGGAGGAAGATCTAAAGCATATTGAGTCGCATTTTGCTGCCTGCATAAATGCCCTATATTGTTGTAATTGAATGGAGACCTGTTTCAAGTTCAGGGCCAACTACTGCAGAACTGCATGGAACACCAAATATCCTCCCAACTTCCCAAAGATGAAAATTTGTTGTTGATTGCTCAAAATTTGTAGGAGTAAAAAAAAAAATGATATTGCCACAATTCAAAATGTTGGACCCCATTGCCTACATGGATAGATTAATCTGGAACTGGATCTGGAGTCTTGTTTTTCGAGACCTAATTAGTCCTAACTAATACACCTGCAAAGTGTGACGTAGATCTGATGGATAAACGGTTACTGAGACACGTGAAGGACACTCAGAGATTTCTTGCTTCAGTTGGACATTATTTCCAAGATCTAATTATCTCACAGGGAGCCTGACGATAGATAAACCTCTGCTCTAATAACTTGATTAAACTAGACATATTTTTCCACATGTTTTGTTGATTTGGCACCATTGTATTATTATTATTATTATTATTATTATTATTATTATTATTATTATTATCCAGCCACCTCCTCTGTATATTTGTTAATTTACAGTTGGTTGAGATAATTTCAGATCTCTGCTTGCTAGAGAGGGAGAGAGACTGTGAAGCTGCACAGAAAGAGAAAAAAAGGATGTTTTCAAATTGATGATGTGCAGCAGCTGAACTACCAGGAGACAGCGCTGCGTTTCTTCATCCCACTGAACATTAACAGAATGCAGGCTTGGAAAGGGGTAATTAGTTCTTCACAAATAGGGCTTTCGGCCATGAATACTGCACAAACATACAGTCATATTTAGACACACACACACACACACACACACACACACACACACACACACACACACACACACACACACACACACACACACTCACTCACAGAGGCATTCATGCAGTGTTTGTAGTCTTTAGGCAAAAATGTATTCGATATCGGATTCCTCTCATCTGTCAATCACTGGTTTGGTTGGTTTTCACAAAGCATACTTGACATATGAAGTTAGTCATCGCTGTAATTTAATGATCTGCTGTAATTAAAAGTGAATCATTTTAATGCTCCTGTTGTCTGCGGCCCCTCAGCTGTCACTCTCGGCCAGCTGAAGGGAAACAGACGGTGTGCATTTTCTCATTTTTTCATCTCATTTACAGCTGGGTTTTGTTTATATTAAGCCTGTGTTTGGGTTTTTAAACTGAGCCAATAACAGTTAATCACAGACAAAGACAAAACACTGGGAATAAGGCTCTTTTTCTTCTGTTGGTTTTATGCTGCTAGATTTCCTGTCAGAACTCCATTCATACGTTTGCTGATATCTCTCTTTAGTCCATTGATTTGTGCATTGAGCTGGTAGAAACTGAAGGATTATGGGAGTTGGAGTCTGTCATGATTTAACCCCTTGCTCTCTGTCTCCCTCTCTTACCCAGACTGCGAGCCCGAGGAAGTATCCGACTGGTCCTTCGATGAAAACTGTCTCTTCTGCTTCATAAGACGCGAGAAAGTCAAGGTAGGTCACGTCATAACATTTTCTCTGCCTGTCTGACGAGCTAAGAGTTTAATTATAGGGATTTAATATAACTGACAGAAAACTGGTGGGTGTTATCACTTTCACGTCACAACAGAGGTTTCATATTTGTTAGCAATACTCTGGTCAGTGTGGCTTTAATTTCAGAAAATGATTGTATTTCAAAATTATGTAAAAAGTAATTCCCTGGGATAGGTAGCCCACAAAATGTCTCTGCTGATGAAGAAAACTGTGTTCAAAGTCTTGTAGGTCATCTATCATGAGGGTGGAGAGGAGGTAGATGCACCAATCATTTTATTATCCAAAGCCAAGTGGTTTTGGTGCTTAAAGTTTTATGTTTCAAACTGTGATTTTAAATAGCTTGGAAAGTGATTAAACCTGCAATTTTAACGTGTTTGCAACATGTTTAAAACAGTGATTTTAACATGGTTGCAACAAGTTTAAAGCAGCAGATTTAGCATGTTTGCAACGTGATTAAAACATCAATTTTGAAGCTGTTGGCAATGTGTTTAAGACTGCGATTTTGATGTGTTTGCAACATGTTTAAAAAAACGTTTTCAATGCGTGCAACATGTTTAAAACATACATTTTTATGTGTTTGCGACATGTTCAAAACCTTGATTTTAACATGTTTGGAACAAGTGTAATGCTAGCGATTGAACATGTTTGCAATGTGTTTGCAACATGTTTAAAACAACAATTTTGACATGTTTAAAAAGTTATTTTAATACGTTTGCAACATGTATAAAACACAGATTTAATGTTTTTGCAAGAAGTTTAAAACAACGATTTTGATGTGTTTGCAACATGTTTAAAAAACTATTTCAAGGCATGCAACAAGTTTACAACATGCATTTTTACGCGTTTGCAACATGTTTCACACATGCTTGCAACAAGTGAAATGCTGGGGATTTAACATGTTTGCAACATGTTTGCAAATTGTTGTGTTTAAAAGATACATTTTTAAATGTTTGCAACATGTTACTGTAATACTTTCACACTGTTCACACAGTCTTAGCTAAACTAATCAACGCCCAGATGTAGTTTCTCATCTGACTCTGAGTGAGAAAACTATAAGCATATTTCTCAATAACTATATAAAGAAAAATTTTACCTTTTAACCCCTATCATCAGTATCATTATAAATAATTATGGGTTCTGATTTTTATCCAAGGCTTACAATAAATTAATTATCAGTATCTATAATAAATTACAGCAGCTTTGAATAAAATATAAAGAGAATATGTACCAGGCACAAAATATCTGAAAGCCAAAGTGCTTTCATGAAGAGGGGGGAGAAGGTTTCATCAAAATGTTTCACATATTTTTAAAAAGACAGAAAATTAGTGTGCTATCATTATATTTTTAAAGAGGTAAATTCTTCTTTCTGCAGCACTTCAGCTACGTAGGAGAAGTAATTTCTCTCCTTTGTCCAGGCGTTTGTTTGTGTTTTTGTCTGCCGCCATTTTTGAGCTTTCTGCTGGAAGCCCCGCATCTTTGTCCCTCCTCCTCCTCCTGCTGCTCCTCCTGCTCCTTCTCCTCTTTCTCTCTCCTCTTCTTCCACTCTCTCTTTCTCCTCTTCCTCCTGGTCATCCTTCTCTCTCTCTCTCCCTCCTCCTCCCCCCTTCCTCCTCCTCTCTCTCTCTCTCTCCTCCTCCTCTCTCTCTCTCCCCTCCTCCTCCTCCTCTTCCTCCTCCTTCTCTCTCTCTCTCCTCCTCCTCTCTCTCCTCCTCTTTCTCCTCCTCCTCCTCCTCATGTGTGCTTGTTATTTGTGTTGTTCAACCATCATGGTCTTGACCCCAATTTAGCTTATGAAAAGAACGCGACATAATGATTTGGAGGTGTGTTTGTGGAAGGAGGAGGATGGTGACATGGGTGTAAATTAGTGAGACTCCCACAGCAGCAGAGACACCGACCGGTGCCTCCTCTCATCTGAAAAAAGTGATCAGAGCAGAGGATGCGGGAGTGGGGGAGCTAAAACGTGTGTGTGTGTGTGTGTGTGTGTGATGCTTTTAACAACACTTTACTTTACTTTCTTTGATAATTTCTCCTCAGCGATCTGCCTCCACTGTCACTCTCTCCTCCTTCAGCTTGACTAAACATTCCTGACACACACATTAATCCACTGTTATACCAATCAACATGTGACATGTACATTAGCTGTTTTTTTTTAACACAGCAGTAGGGTTCTGCAGGTTCTAATGTGGTTAACATGGAGATAAACAACAGCTTAATCTGACATTCATCCCTTAAATTGAGGTAATAAAGTAATCAAAGAGTAATTATGGATGTTTCACTCAGCATTTGTCGCTGCTCTGCCTGCTGTAGTTTTAATGAAAAGTGTGTTTAACATCCAAGTGCACTTTAAAAAAATGATTTACAGGTTTTTTTCATTAAGTGAAGAAAGATACAGTGAAAAAGTAAATCACTGTTATCATAAATATTAACCATAAAATAAATCGTTTAAATCTGTAAATCCATATAATGGGGCATTATTATTTTTATATTAAATGATATATATTATATATTCAGGATGATCAAATTACTAAACTGTCTTGAATGTTAAATTACAGGGAATTATAGTTAGTATGAAAGTGAATGAATGAATAAATGTGAAATATCTTCTTATGAAACAATCCCAACTCAAGGTCCACTTAATCGCCTTTTCTGGAGCTTTTTAATCCTAACACACTGTCTTCATCAGCAGATGGATGTTTGGTTCTCTGCTGCTTTTTAAGGACTTCTTGTCCGTGTTTTCTTTGTATTTTTGGGATGCAACTGAACAAGTGAAAGAGGGAGGGAAGGAAGTTGGCGGGCGGGGGAGTCCTTCCCTCCGCCGTTGCTTGTTTTTCAATTTGACCCCGGCGTGACCTCCGAGGTCAGCCATCTGTCTCCTAAAAACATCCTCGCCTCGCCACCAACCCCCTCCACTAACTGACCCCCCCAATCTGTCTCTCTCTTTCTGCTCATGCTAATAAAGCACAACAACACATTCACTGTGTAAATATGCTGCCCATGAGCACAGTAATACAGTAATTACAGACGAGGAAGGAAAAAAAACAATCAAAATCAATCAACAGAGCAAAATCAATTTAACAAAGCCTAGCAGGGATTACAGGGGATCTCTTCAGCCGCATTGTCTGACTTGTCAATAGTTATATCAGCCACTCATAGTGGGCAAATCATAATAAGGCAAATAGTAGGCCAAAATTAGCAGCTTTAATTGTATTCGTCTTCTCACTCAATACAATCTTTTATTCATCTGTTAGGGCTTGAAAGCTCTCGCTGCCTCGCTGTTATTACCCTCTGCCTGTTTGTGAAATGCCAGGGGTGCTTCAGTGGGCGGGAATCATTGATTCATTGATCTGAAGCCATGCAAACTGCCAGCAGAGAGAGAGAGAAAGAGAGAGAGAGAGAGAGAGAGAGAGAGAGAGAGAGAGAGAGAGAGAGAGAGCTAGCTGAGGGGGTTAAAATAAAGAGGAGCAGAAGCCTCAAAAACACTCTCTTCTCAGTTTGTCTTCTGCCAAAGACTCTCTCTCTCTCACACACACACACACACTTGATATCCCAGTTTAGTGTTTGTGGAGACAATGGCAACACACAGCGGTGCAGCGGTGTTAATCCCTCCTCAGATTCCGAGCGTTTCTTTCATAATAATCTCTTCTGGGCCAACTGCAGCGTCTCGCCAGGCTCAGGGCCGAGGATATCCTGAGGAAGCTGCTTGACATGACACTTTCACATGTGTGTGTTTCTTTTCTGCACAGTGGCGCAAGCTGATTAAAAAAAACACATTGTCATGTTTTTGCAAGCTACAACTCTGATTGCATGAAAAAGGACAATGTGAAAATGAGATCATAATCCCAGTGCAAAGATGTTTAATGTTCAAATGATAAACATTTGTTTTTTGTACATATATAGCTACACATATTTTGAATTTGATTCATTCTGTTTTAATTCATGTTTCACACAGTGTCCAAAGTATTTTGTAATCAGCATTGAAGTTGTCTTTCCCCTTTCTGAAATGTAACTTCACTGGAGTTTGTAAGGTTGGAGGGAAGTAAACAACCGACGGACTGTGAGCAGAATTGTTCATAAAATTGTCAATGCACAGCGTGTGTTACTAGATATTTCCACTAGATGGTGCACCAGAGAAATCAGACCGTACAAAAGTCGGTTTTGCAGGTTGTAAAGAAAAAACATGCCAACACTGCAGGAGGTTAAAACATTGTTTAGGGCTGTTACCTTTTTGTCGATTGGTCAACTAAATAAAAGTACTTAATTATTCTACAGGTCCCAATTCATATAAAGGAACATTATAGTTGTTTTTTTAGAGGATTATTAAATTGTTTAATTGTCTTAAATGTTGAATGACTGTGCATTCTATATATATTTATATATTTAAAAACATTAAATACACATAATATTGCTAAATGTAAAAACATAAAAAGTCTGGTAGCAAAACTCCCCAAATACTTACCATTATATTAAAGTAAAAAAAAAAATCTTGAGTTATTCTACGGATATATTTTTATTTTTAATGTATATTAACTATATTTATCAAGCAATTATCAGTAAAATATCTTATTTGACGTTTGGTGTTGCAAACTTCTTTTTTTTTTACAGTGTGTGTATTGCATTATTTAGAGAAAATAATCATGATGAGAACAGGTCAAAGAAGAAATAAGGTGCAACCTCAGGATGCAATCAAACTTGTTTTATTCTCTGCTCACATTTTAATCCCCCTGATATCGACTAACGGGTCATTTTGATCTAAATCGGTTAAGATTTCTTCTTCTTTCTTCTCCTTTTTTCATGCTGAATTACCAAACTTATGGGCACATCTCTGCTAAACACAAGATTTAAAGTGGTGTTTTTGCAGGATTTTCTGTGGAGAAACTCAGTTTTAAAGATCTATTGTGAGTGTTAGTTGAATAAGAATTTCTTAAGTTGAAGATAACCCTAATATTCTTGATTCTAACATCACGGCGGAAAAAGTGACACCATCGTAAATTATATGTAAGGCTCTTAAATCAAGCACATTGTTACCATGGTGATTATTGCCTACTGCTCATGGTCATTTTATCTTCTTGCTGCATATCGTTAGGTGAGGCAGCCGTTATGTGCATGCAAACAGATAGATAAAAGCAACTTTATCTCCAGATTAAAAGAAGAGACCAGAGAAATAAGTCGAACAGTTAATAAATACATTTTGTTCTGGCCTAAAAAATGAAATAGTACAACTAAAACATCTTTGGCAGAACTTTGAGAGAATTGGCAATTGTCTCTTCGGTTTTATATATGTATATATATGTATACATATATATATATATATATATATATATATATATATATATATATATATATATATATATAGGAAACCTAAGGCACACAATTATATAGTGCTGAAACAATTGATTAATCATTTGTTTCCTCAATCAAAAGAAAATGACTTAACAACCTTTTTGATTATCGTTATTATTATTATTTTTGCAAAACAAGACATCAGAAGATTTCACCTGCATGGATTTTACCATAATTCAATAATAGTCAAATTACACATAATTTACAGGTTAATCAACAGCAATTATAATAATAATAATAATAATAATAATAATAATTATAATAATTGTGAGTTGCAGCCCCGTAATTATGGATATGGATATTTTTAGAGAAATAGACGTTTGTAACCTGTGAAATCTGGTTCTGATTCTCACCAAGAACAGGAGCAGTATCTACCAGTTTCAGGCCAACGAATAAAGCGTGTGATTGGTTTATTGAGGGCTCTATTTCTGACAGAACAGACCTTTACTTACTTGTTTCTTTCTGTGTGTTTTTGTGTGCAGGAGCACAGCGTAGAGAAGGGTGGAGGCAGCCAGGTGCTGTCGGAGCAGTCTCGGATCAGCCGGCTGGAGAGACAGGCCCAAGACTTCCTCAATGCTGTGTTCCACAGAAAAGGTAACACACACACACACACACACACACACACACACACACACACACACACACCCCTCATCAGTCATTTCATTACCGCAGAATTTCCAGAGGTGTATTTGAGACAAGTTAACTCAGAGAATTTGGTTAAGTTCTCGGGGGAAATCAGTTAATATTGGCGAGTTTCACCGAAATGATCCCTATAAGGGAATACAATACCACAGTGTATTATATATCGCAGACATTCATTGCATTTAATTATTATCTATGCCAACTGGAGTTGGAACCAGACTCCTCTGAAGTACTTTTTTAGGACTTGAGAGCACTCTGTTATGGAAAGTTAATGGAAAGATTATGGAACTGACAACAGCGGAAATCCTGCTTTTTATTGTTTTTCTTTGCAACATCATTAGCCGTCACTGCCTTCGGAGACAAGAGACAAACAGGGTTTAATCTCAGATCTGCACAATTTGTTGATGACAAATGTTCTTATCACAAAATCAGAGTGGTCAGAGTGCATAGTGTGCAATGAGTAACTGAATTTCTTCTTCTCTATATTGTCTTTAATGTGGCATCCAAACTACTTGCAGCATTTCAGTCAAAGTCGATGAAAGTTTTTCATGTGCACAACAACAAAACACACAGCTGACTTTAACCGTGACATTTGTCAAGTGTACACACAACTGAACTCTCAGCAGTGCAATGCAGAACAGGTTTTTAACTACATAGTTGTGTGTATTATTTCTTTTAAATGCAGGAAAATTTACTTGGCATTACCTTTTGTTTGTACTCAACATTTATGTTGAAAGAACAAGACACATGGGATAAAAACCAGGTTTGCACAACGCAGTTACTAAGTTGTAGACCACACAGACTAAGGTTAACGGAGGAAAATTAAATAAATAGAAACTGAATCATTAAAGAGTTAGTGTTAACAAACATGATTTATTGCCATTTTTTCCACTTTCAGAGGGTAAAATTGTAAGGACATACTGAAAGGGGTTTTAATGGGACTGAGGCAAAATGGGATGTCTGATTTCAGGATCAGTTTGATGTTCTCACGTATGGTTGAAAAAAATGTTTGTGCAACCGTGCAGAACCACAGCATCTGTAAAATTGTACCAATGCTTGCATCCTTTACATTGCCTTTTATTTGATGGTTTACTATTCATAATTTGCAGCCCCAATGAGAACTGCTGTTGTTGTTTGAAGTCAGACAGCCAGTTTTTTGTGAAGTTAGGGTGAGACTTGTCCTGAGTAAAGTAAACTTAGACTTTGAGTGGCGTTCTGATACACCTCTCTGGTTGGAAAGTGGACTATTTTTGAGTTTCCACTTGACTGGAATGCAGCATATGCAGTATACTCAAGTTGAAGATTTCCATACACTTGATCAGGGAGATAATGTCTCTGCTGGAGACTGCTGTGTGAAGTTGTGTGTCATCTGCATAATAATGAGACTTGGTGCAGTTTGGATAAAAAGGGGACCAGGGATAGACTCCTGAGGGACACCAACCACCAACTTTTTCAGAGTTTTACAATTGGGACAAAGACATTTCTGCCCTCCAGGTAGACCCGAAATCAGCTCAGATCTGGGCCAGAGAGGCCGACCCACTTTTCCGACCTGAGAGGCCATGTGGGAAACTGTGGAAGGTTATTTTACTGGGGACAAGAAACTAGACCTGAATTTGGGAGGGTGAAGCCTTCTCAACTATTAAAGATTGGTCGTCAGTGTTGCTATGAGGCCTTTTGGGACCTTAAGCAGTATTTAGAAAGGTTTCACAGTAGGTATTCGCTGACTGTTTATCCAAAAGGAGACTGGGGGAAATGTCGAGTTCACTGTAGGACCAAACATAATTAGTCACATGAGGATTGCAGCCTTAATGTTGAGAGCCAAATATAAACTTGCACCCTGGTTGATGCAAACTTACAGCAACCTTGAGCCATATTGAGGCTGATTTCCCCTCAGGCCATGCAGGAGACACTTTAATAAACTATCAAAGTTACAAGTGTTGTTGTGATCATTTCTGAGGATGTAGTTTGTGGTGCTTTGAAGCATAGATATGTTTTTTTGTTTTACTTATTATTATTATTATTATTATTGTTATTATATTTGTTGCTGTGTACGACCAGTAAGTAGGGCTGTTACACTTTCTTTTCTAAATCAAAAACAAATTGAAATGAGATCTCAATTTTAATTCTCCAAGTTAAAAGCAGGATCGACGAAATCAGAAATATGACCCTATGGTATTTTTTGATACATGACAGAAAAAAATGTCTATATAAAGGTGTAAATCTATATATATCTAGAGTTGTAAATCGTTAGAGGCCCCACAATGCTATTTTAATCGATTTTAATGTTGAATCAGGATATGATATTATTGCAATTTTAAGCATTTTGCAATATGGTGAGTATTGCGATAAAATATATTGCGATTTAACATTTCAACTGCATTTTTTGTCTAATTTGAGACAATTCTCAGTCTGTTCATCTCACTTCAGTCTTTATTTCTCCACAATGAGACTAAAACCCACAGACTGACCAACAAAGTATTCAGTCAAACTGAACTGAACTGATGTAAAACATGTATGGATGACAACAACTGCAGCATTTTATCAAACTTTCAAAAACTTTTTAAGCTTCACTGCTCTGTTGAGCTTGGATACGGCTGTGTCCGTGAAATAACATTGTGACGGAGTCACATACCTGAGTTTCAGTGTCTTTAGCATGGAGCTAAAACCCTCGTAACTTTTCAGCGTTATTTCCACAGATTCCTGACACTATATCCTGACACACGGTGCCTATAGATTCCCTAGATCTTCTAGTTTCATTAGAAACCAGTATCTCCAGTATATTCCTAAATGTGATCCCGCTACGGCCTCTGGAAAAAAACAAAAAATGAATCGATATGATATTGCCACGCAAAGTATCGCAACACTATGCCCCCCCCCCCTCCACATGGAAATCATGATAAAGAAAATTAAGGTTCCACATTGTCAGCTTCGGTGCAGGTCTCACGTCAGCACCCGTCCCAGCAGAGAATATTTGCTGAGTATCCATAATATTCTCCTCTAAACTGGTGGTGTATCATGTTCAGTCCTGAGGCCGGCAGGAGGAGAGCTGAGCCCGCGAGGCGGAAGTTTGTGTTGTGTTTTTTCCGGGTGGGAGGGAGGGAGGAAGCAGATGTCTGTCCAATCAATGCCTGGCCCCAATCAATCTGGCTTCACTGCCTGTGGAGCTGCCATATATAGACTGATAAACAGTGGAGCACAGGCATCGGCATGAAGGGACACACACACACACACACACACACACACACACAGAGCCATTAATACAGTAGCAGAACTGTCAGGATCACTGTAAAACAAATCCACATTTATCAACATGAAGGAACTTGCTGTCATGCAACGTAACCGATCTGCCAAACCTACCAGCTGCACTGTGTGTGTGTGTGTGTGGGGGCAGTTTTTATCATGAAATAATAAGAATGAACTCAACATTAAGCATGCATTATTTTTCGAACAAGGTATTTTTATTCTTAACAGAGAAATAAATCCACTTCATTCACTGCTGGATGTTATGACCCAGCTGTAACTGACAGCTCTGTTAGCAGTTTGAACCTCAATCTCATTTATTTTTGTAATTGTGCTGCTGTATGACAACCAAATCATAAACACGTCTAATTTTAACTGCAGTGTGTAATTATCTGTATTTAAACCTAAAACAAATGATCACACATGAAGTCCAAGGGGACAGAATTGTTGCCTTTTACCTGCCAAGAGTGCAATATTTATTTCACTGATTTAATTTGATGGACTATGACATCATTTAGTGTTTTAGTGTTTTATAGGTCTTTATTCAACTTGTACTGTATAATATACTGTCAGCAGTTGAATGCAACTAAGTACATTTTCTCAAGTACTGTACTTAAGTAAAAGTTTTAGGTTTTTGTACTTTTCTTGTCCATTTATGTATCTTTATACTTCTACTCCACCACCACTCCATGACATTTAGGTGACAGCTCTAGTTACTTTTCAGGTCGAGATTTAACATAAAAACATGATAAATTAAACGTAATTATACATTTTAAACTCATAACTGTAAATTAAATAGTTAAAATTGTGCATCATAAATGCTTCAGTGCAAATCATCTCATAATATATTTAGGATATATAAAACAATCTGAGTGGGTTCATTCTGCATAACAAGTACTTTTACTTTTGATAATTTAAGTACATTTTGATACTGACACTTTTGTACTTTTTTCTCAGTAGGTTTTGAATGCAGGACTTTTACTGGCAGTGGGCTAATTTCACAGTGTGGTATTAGTACTTTTACTTCAGGGATCTGAATACTTTTCTACCACTATATACTGTTGCTTAAGACTTATTGTTTCCCTATTATAAAATGCATTCACAACTACTTTTTGAAAATTGTTCTACTTTCTTAGTAGTGATATATCTTGCTATCTATGTACCTTTAGCAATAATAATAATAATAATAATAATGATAAACCTCTACTTTAATAAAGAGAACAATTAGGTGCGTTTGTCATAAAATCCAGTGGATTCCACCTATTAAATCCAGTTTTTCTGCACTGTAAGAGAAAACACTCTAAAAAATAATACACTGGCTTAACTTTGAGTTAACAATTTGCATCCATATTTTAAGTAATTTCAGCAATGTCGGATTTAGTTAAATCCTATATGAGTCTTTTCATGTCTGACTAAATAAATTAGTTTAGTACAACCAACATTATTTCCTTGGACCCCTAAAAGCCTAATAAAGTTCTGCCATCTTAATATTTACCTCTAATGATATCAAATGGTAAAAATGACTTCATTTAGGCTATTCTAACTTAACATTTCAATTAAATCGTACTTAAATATGTCAGGGCAAATTGTTACCTTATTTTTTTAAGTATGTTTTTAGTAACAAATAAATAAATTAATTAATATTTAACAGAATAAATATCACATTTCAGATTCTCAGTTTCTAATATAATATATATTCACAGAGTTTGGGCTGGGTGACAGGTTGTTTCTTCATGCAGAATAGATTTGGGGTTTAAATTTCGATCAAACGGGTTCATTTTAGGGGTTTAGTGAAGGCGGGTCATGTTTTAACCTTAGGCTAAGTTTATACAGAAAGTTAAGACAACACAAGGGTTAAAAATAATCAGTCAGAATGTGTTTCCTCAGGGCAAACATCACATTTCTTCTCAGAAGGTTTCCTCTCTCAGGGTGAACGGCAGAATTCCTGAAACTACTCAAGTAAATGTTTCTGGAAAAAGAAAAAGAAAAAACGCAGCCATCACATCACTCTGCTTTGTTGTAGCAAGGCGAGAACTCGTGTGTACTTTTGCACAAACCTGAAGTGTTACACAACACACACACACACTCTCTGCACACTGGAGTTTCCCCGGGAGATTTCCCAACATGCCAGCATGAAACCTGCACCTGTCAAAATGAAACTGTATAATTAAGGCACATTTCCAGCAATCCAAGCCGCTTCCTGGGCTCCGTCAGTGTTTATTTGATCGTGGCAGAGTGGGCAAAAGGCCACGCGGTGTATCTGCACACCAGAAGAACTTAGTGAATCTGTTAATCGCTTGAGCTTATTGGGGTCTCGACAGAACACAACAGAAAGTCTGTACGCGGTTTAAGCTCTTTTATTGCCATGTCAACAAGATCATTTCAGTGGCGGGGATTACAGCGAGCGATGTTTAGGTGGAGCACAGGAGTCAAATAACATTAACAAGGGGATAAAGCAATCCTTTGCAAACAACAAAAGGCAACAACACCTATGGCAGGTCTGCAGCACAGCCTGGAAGTCTCAGTTTGATTGTATAGAAGAGCTTAAACATAACTGGAATAATGTCCAAATACAGACATTTTAAAACTGATATGGAGGATTCTGTATTTCCTTAAATTTGGGTGTTCAAATGGACTTTGCTTGATAGTTTTCATAGTTTTCCTAGCTGACTGCATAGAAGTTTGACATAAAACCTCCAAAAAGTACAATAGATTGTTATTTAGATACATGTTCTTTTGAGTGTCATGTTTTCATTGAATATCAATTAAAAGAGTTCATGATTTTATGCATTTTATGATATTTTTTCCTCTTCTGTTGTCAGAGGAGCTTGTTAAAACAGACAGGCTATGACTTATATATGCTACTCCAGTCTGTTTTTTTTTTCTTTAGTTAATTTATACTTTCATGATGTTTTTAAATCATCCGTAAAATACTATGAAATTTGTTTTGATAACAATCTTTATTTCGTCAGTGCTTACAGCAAAACTTCACCTGCAAAACAGGCATTTTTACATCAATTACGCGCCCTGTCTTGATGAAAACTTTGTTACGGAATAAGTATCCAAAGAAAAACAATCCTTAACTAGATCAAAACATCCATTTAAAGAATTACCCATCTTGTGCAGTGTAATTTAGGTTTTTATTTATCCTGCTGTATGCTCAGTCCTTCCCAAACATCTTCCCATGCATTTTCTCAATTTAAAACACTCAAGTGAAAACAGTCTCACGTTTGTGCAGATGCACTTATTTTCTGTTTTTGGATACTATTTATTGGTTTTCAAGAATAACAACATATTCCTCAAGAATTCAAAGTTAAGGTTTACAGGGTAAGTAATTGGTGTAGAAATGGTCATTTTGCATGTGAAATATTTAATTTAATATAAACATTTGACTGAACAACACATACTGGTATTATAACTTTTAATCCTGCACATGAAGAATAACATCAAGTTTCTCAGATTTTTTGATGATAATGGTTCTCACCTTTCAAAACAAAGTTGCACGTTTAATGTGAGAAAAAAACAGTTAAGGGATAAACTAGTGGAACAAATAGAAGACAAGCCAATAAGGATAAAAATGTAAAAAGAAAAAGTGAATTAAAAATGATTTCAAACGGTCAGCCTGAACTCTGCATCAAGAAGTCATCATTGTTATTATAACTGTAAACTTGCAAAACATGAAGAATAACAATCAAATTGATGTTAATGGTTATCAACTTTCAAAACAAAGTTGCGTGTTTAACACAAGAAAAAAACTGTTTCGGGATGAGATAAGATTATAAGATAAGTGGAATAAATAGAAGACAAACCAATGAGGATAAAACTAAAAATTTGTGAAAAAAATGATTTAAAGCTGTCAGTATGAGGGGACGTATAGGCCATAATTCATATCTTCCCACTCACACTCACAATTTTAGCCCTCATATACACAAAATATATGTGTATATGAGAGGGAATATGAGAGGGAATATATAAATTATGGCCTTCAGGCTCCTCATACATCAACCTGAGCTCTTCATCAAGAAGTCATCATTATTAATATAGCTGTAAACTTGCAAAAACATTTTGGTGTTTATTTTTATTTTAGTGTTGATAATTATCAACTTTCAAAACAAAGTTGCATGTTTAACACAGGGGAAAACTGTTTCTAGTGGAAACTGTAGTGAAAAATAAAAGGATAAAAATGTAATTCAAAATGATTTAACACCTTCAGCCGAACTCTTCATCAAGAAGTCATCATTATTAACTGTAAATTTACAAAACATGCAATTAATTTTTTCCACCATTTTCTGTTAATGGTTATAAACTTTCAAAACAAAGTTGCATGTTTAACACAGAGGGAAAAAACTGTTTTAGTGGAAACTATAGTGAAATAAATAGAGGAAGTGCTAATTTAAAAAGTGAATTGAAATGTTTAAAAGCCGTCAGGCTGAACTCTTGATTCCACACTCAGCAGAGCCTCAGGCTGCTGTTGGCCCTCAAGAATCAAAAGTTCAAATGAATAAGTACGACAGATTGTCTGTGGTTTTATAGTATTTTTTCACACTTTTACTTAATTGCCTTGTTTAGTTCCAGTACACAATGTGATGAAACGGCAATAGAGCTCTGGTAGTGGTAAAAATAAGCAGAGGAAAAGTGGGCCTTAACTCTGAAGAATTGGTGCAGCAGAAGCATGCTGGGGAAGCAGATGTGTCGGGCAGAAAACTAGCAGCATACACTGTTGCACACTGATATTATGATGCTTTAATGTCACTCAATAGGGAGGATTTAGTGCTGTATATGTGGCACAGAATATATGATTTTTGGATTATTTCAGGATTAAATTTTTGGGGCTAAATGTATTGTTGGGAGGGTTTAGGGTTTGCATGAAAGTATCCAAATACTACAGTATAGCTGCTGGCTGCAGAGAGATAAGTACAGCTGACTTATCTGGGACAAAGCCAGATTAATGCATTAATAACAAATGTCTGTCTTCCTCGTGGCTGTTTTTCTCAATGTGTGTGAGCCAGTGGGATCAATGAGCGGTGTTTGATGTGGGTTTGTTTTGTCGCAGCAGGGGATAATTGGGAGTCTGGTTCTGACATCTGTATTCTCCCAGTGGTCTCCTGGTACTTGTTGCAATTTAGAATATTATTTAATTCATGTAAAATGTCTGTTTCACTGTAATGGATTGTAGTTTTTTGCAAATGGAAGCAGCAAAATGTTTTGATTAATGAGAAAGATAAGATAATATATGACTTTTGGGGAAATTAAGTTGTCAACAGTTGCAGCTCAAGGTGCAGACACATATATATATATAAAACACAGTAAAAGGATATAAAAAATACACATTTACATACATTTCTGCTATTTGGCATTTATAATTAATAAACATTTTGTTTTTGTTTGTTTTCTTGGGAAAACTTTGCATTTTACAGATATTGCACATTGTAGAAAATATATTTTAGCAGGTTAAATAGGTTAAGAGATATACAGTATAGTATAAGTGGTATATGAAACAAAGAGGGATACCATAGGAGGAAACAACAGTACAGAACTATACAATACGGCAGGATATGATGCAATTCTGTATCTGTGTTACCTGTAGCTTTACTGCAGTTAAATTAAAAACTACATCTACTTTCATTGCAAATTTTGCAGCCCAAAGCACACAAAGAGATTTCATTTTTAACTGAAATAAAACAAGAGAAAAGAAACACTAAAATTTGAGAAGCCAGACACAATGAGTGTTCGGCATTGATAAAAAATTACTCAGTTATCATAGTTTTTGGTGATTTTTGTCAGTAGATTGATAGTCTTTTTCAGCACTAGGATTGTTAAACAATCATAGTTTAACCGTTGTGCAAAAACTGAACTGATATACAATTTCTAGTCGTTCCTAGGGATGGGCATTTGGAAGAAACCTGCCAACTCGATTATCTATAAAGTTAACGAAATTAATCGATTAATCGCTGCATACATGTGCAAAATAAAAGATATGTATACAGTAGTGTGCAAAAGCCTGTTTTGATAACGGATGCTTTTATTTTGAAAGGACGAAAAGAGACTTGATCCTGTCGATCATAAAACTAACTCAACAGAGATTAAACTGTAAAGATAACGTCAAGGAGTTGAATGTTTTATGTTTTAGCCCCCAAAGAGGCATGACGTTAGTTTTCACAGTAATCTTCATATTTAAATGTGTTTTGTGTTTATATAAGTTCTGTATAAAATTGAACTCAGTAATTCATGCTAGCAAGCTTTGATACAGTAAGCTAGTTTTACTCAAATTAATACTCTTGTATTTCTGTGTGTTTTATAATTGTTATTGCAACTTTCAGTTTGCAAACTCTAGCTTTATCCAAATGATTTCTCAGCTCATTTCTCGGCTTATTGACGTACGGCCGCAGAACTGAACGATCGGCGTGTTTCAGTTCAGTGAGTACTGATACAAAATACACAGAGATAAAATTTAAATAAAACAATACACAGATAGATTAAAAATTCCACGTGATCGACCAAATTCGTAACGACCATTAATCGATCATCGATTAATTATTGCTATCACTAGTTGTTACAAAGAGTTTAAACAATATTTCAGGAGAAGGTGTGAGAGCTCCAGCGGAGGAATGGCAGGCAATAATCTGCTGTACACACTGATATCATGGGGCTTTCATCGTGGTCAATAGGCAGGATTAAATGCTGCTTTGGAGTGATTTTTGGATTATTTCAGCATAGCAACAGGATTACATTTTCAGGATGAAATGGGATAAATAAGCTGGCGGACGCGGTAGTGACTGAAGGAATTCCTGGATGACGGAATGCTGACATGTTTGCTCCTCTGTTTTGCGTTTCTCTCTCCGCAGACCTCCCAAGTTTCTCAGAACCTCACATTCCTCTAGTGGCTCGTGAGATCATGCAGCGAATGATCCGCCAGTTTGCTGCCGAATATACCTCAAAAACTACTCAGGACGACTCTCCCCTGCCCAACGGCAACATGAAGGACCAAAGCCTGCCGAGAGCGGCGTCTCTGGTCGCGGCCCCGTGCTCCCCGCCTGGGCCCCTGCCCGTGCCGAGCTCCCCTCAATCGTCTGCCTCCTCCTCCCCGTCCCCAACCATGGGGCCCGACCTCAGCCCCATCTCTGCCGCCGCTGCTGCTGCCTCAGCACCCGCCTGCACCCAGAGCAGCAACGGCACGGGAGCCAGTAACGGCGCCGGTGGAGGAGGAGGAGCCACGGCTGCTGCCTCTGCACAGAACCCCGTCCTCAGCAAGCTGCTCATGGCCGACCAGGACGGCCCGCTGGACCTCTCCGTCAAAAAGAACGAGGCCGACCCAGAGCCCAGCCAACAGGGTGAGAGCAGCCACACAAATACACACACACACACACACACACACACAGACACACACACACACACACACACACACACACTTAGCCTGACCTAAAATATGACCACAAGCTTCTAACCTCAACCTGATAACAAAGTCTTAAAACTAAAACAAATAATTTAGTGCAACCCCCACAATGTGGCTCTGTATACATAGTCCCCACATTGTTATTAATACAGTTATACACACACACACACACACACTTACCCTGACCTAAAATATGATCACAAGCTTGTAACCTCAACACTTAAACAAACTCTTAACACTAAAACAGATCAATAACCTCTTGGCTCCAGCTTTTAGTCCCCATTTAGTGTGGTCCCCACAGTGTGGCTCTGGATACATAGTACCCACATTACCATTAATACAGTTTTACACACACACACACACACACACACACACACACACACATTTCAACACCATTAAAGTATTTGTAAATGTTGCATTGGTATGGTGCTTGTTCATCTGAATTTCTGAATTCTGAATTCAGGCTGTTGGTCATTACTGGGTGCTTTTATTAACATAATTTAAAAAAAGAAAACAAACATTAATAGAATCTAGTAAACAGGCATGCAAAGAAAAAAAGGTCAAAAAGAACACATAATGCAGAAGACATTATGCAAAAAATCTAAATACTAAAGAATAAACATGCTTTTTGAAAATTAACTTGTATACTAGAAAAAAAAATGGATTCTAGAGCTGTTGGAATACACTTTTTGGAGTCGATTATAAATTGTATAATAAAAAGATCAATATCCCAGCATGCCACCTCCTCCTCTTTCTGAAATAGTAACTTGGTTCACAATAAAACTAGCTCATTAATAACCGACTAGAAAGTATTTTATAGCACAAGCTTTTTTAAGTGCTGTCAGATCAACAGCAGCTAGCTCAGTGAATCAAACCTGCACTTATGCTATAGGTGATGCCAAACCATGACTCTTCTGAGACCACAGATCCTGCTGGCATTTCACCCAATAACGTTACTAAATTAAACTGCACATGAGGTTCATACTGCACATTTCTTAGCATGGTGACCAGAGCTGCTGCAGTCAGGTTAGATATTGGGCCAAATTGTTTTCAGCAGCATTTAAAACACAATTTGTTTATTGAAAATTTTGATTTGAAATTTGAAAGTGCTGTTGTAACATATACATTTTTATAGTTATACACACATGGAGTTTTTTGGGTCAATTTTTTGCCCCTACTTCTTTAGATTCTGCTCAATTTTGACAGTTTTCAGATCTGTTTTCTTACTTTTTTGACTGTTTCATTCATCTAAATTTAAACTTCTGTTCTGTCAGAGAAGTTATTTGTTAGAAACATCCCTATGTATAACAAGCTCCAATATAGGTAGTAGTAGACTTCTATACAGGTACATAGTAACTATTAATTAGCATTAAAGATTATTATTTATTAGAATATTAGAAATTATAATGGATGAATTCAAAATGGATTATAGAGGAAGATTAACAGCTGTAGCGTATACAAGAATCTCACAATATTTTGGTGATTCCTCTTTTAAATTATCACATTTTTACAACTCAGTTGTTTAAAATGCAACTTCATATTTAGTTTTAAAGATTGCAGACAGTTCAGGTCCTGATTATGAATTGTAGACGGTATATTCAGGATTTTTGTTTGATATATTTGATGCAGATTGACTGGTATTATGCAGGGTTTTTGATTCATTCGTAGATAAGGTTACATATCAGATGAAAAAACGTTCTTTTTACAAAGTGTTCCCTCACCTTGACATTAAAAGACAGACGCCCGCACTCACAGATTCACCTTCCTGCACATACAGACTCACAATTAACACATTCTCAGGAACAGATCACTGAAAAGCCATCATCTTTTGGATTGAGCCTCTGCGCTTCTATAATGAGCTCTGAAATGCAGCTCAGGGCTCAATCTTGGTTTAATCAAACCAAACCAGCGGGGGGTCGGCCTGCCATCACCGAACCGGCTGCAGGGAGGAATCGACAACTCGCTGTTCCAACCCTGCAGCCGCAGTGTGACCGGTCGCTCGCTTTAATACCAGCTTTTTGGAATCTGCTTACAGTAAGCCTCCTTAATTTTTGCCAAAAAAAAAAAAGATTTAGGCATTTACATCCACGTCGTGCTCGAACATTATCTCTCTGTCACACACATGAACACAGGACACCTTTTAGACCAATTCTGCCTCTGATTATCCTCAAAGCTGGATCATATACACACACGCACCCACTCATGTAAATTACACGATAGATGTAGTTTTAGGAAAAATGAAATGCTCCACAAATCAGTTTTTCTTACATTAAGGATGGTGCATGACTTATGTGACAGGTTGCACAGAGATCTGCAGCTCATAGTTTTGGTTTTAAGGCCCGTTTAATGTGTGCTTCTGCCTCAGCACTCTCATTGATCCTCTATGCAGCAGCTGCAGGCAGCTGTTTTAGCAAATGAGCTCTAAAAATGCCCGATTGATATGGGATTTTTGACAGATAAATTCACAGATATGGCGGCTGATTAAGTGAATTTGCGAGCCAGAAAGAAAAGAGTTGTGTAACGATATGACTCCATAAAGGGACTCAAGGGCTGCTTTCCCAAACAACTTAATTTATAAAAGAATATTTATAATTTCTTACACATAATTACACATAATAAATTGCATTGTCAGCCAAATTTAGAGGTGAAATCCCAGAAAATAAATACATTTACATAAATAATAAATAAATAAAATATAGCTAAATAAACATCAGTGCTGTATGTTCAGTATTTATCAATTGCCGACCATTTAAATAAATTAAATAGCAAACATCATTAATAAATCACCCCAAGCATAGTTATATGTATATTATATGTGTCTATAAATATAAAATATATATATCACCAATTGCGATAGATACCAATGTGTCTAGTACTGACAAATAAATCGCTCTTGAAAAAAAAAGTCAGAGAATAGCTGGTGAACAGTGGAGGATGTAGCATCTTATGAGACAGAATTTTTTTCTCAGGAGTTGATTGAAACAAAAACAGCTGCATGAATCTTTTACAAGATTTCCCAGCTTCAGGTCTGATTTTCCTACTCAAACAATACAGAAACAAAATAATGACAGAACATATCAAAAACTAAGAAAATCTAACTGTGACTGACAAACAGCTGAAGTTTTTAGAATAAATGCAGATTTTTCTCTTTTATATCTCATGACTCCAGCAAGTTGTAGCATGTTTCCTAGTTCCGCAGTCTAATTAAGAAACTGTGTCATATTTCAGTCCATAGAGACATGAAAGAAGGAGCCTCCTTAACAATTTCGTCCATGAGCAAATAAAAAAAGAAGTAAAAATCTGCTATGGTGCAATGTACAACCAACAAGTTAAAGAACCCAGAACTGAGTTTTTTAAATAATGATAAACCGATAAACTGAACGTTGAGATGACAAAAGTGTATATTAGCTAACATTACCTTCCTAACAGCCATGTTATGATATATATATGAAAATATATGTGTTTTAGCTAGAAACAGACATTTTGTTAGCTATTCAGCCTATGGTTTGTCTAAGAGTTAAGTATCAGAATTGCAGTTTCCCCCAGCGTTACTGCTGATGTCTCACGTCTTTATCCACTTAAAATAAAAAAATATTTTACGGTTTGGCAGTATATAAAAACTGAGTTTAACATCAAAACCTTCCAGTGAGCCAAATAACTTCACACCAAAACCAGACTGAACCATGATACTGTGAAAGTATGAGTCAGAGTTCATGATCTGATTAGAGTTTACATTAATCAGCATGTTGATGAGGAAACAGGTTTTTTAATACAAACATGCAGTTGTTAATGTTTCCACCATTGTGTTTAAAGAAAAGGCTAATTAAGGTGTTCATTGGCTCAGAGACAGACCTCATTAGTGTCATTTATCACGCTTGTTATCCCTGGACATTTTCAGACTCCAGTGTGGAGTCAAACTTGGTGTTTGGCTCCTACTTATGCAATCGTCACGTGTGTATATTACCATTAAAATGATCAGATTAATCTATTTGTGTCTCCTCGTGGCTGTTTTTCATTTTATTAAGTCCTTCTGTTTTATTTTTGTCCGGTTAAACAACAAAAAGCTCCTGGAGATTAACGCCACTGTCCTGTGCCCATATAGGGCTATGAGAGTTAGAGGGGTCAAAAGGTCAGCTGCTCTTTAAAGATTACACCGGAAAACACACAGATTGATGAGTGGGATTAATTTATTGGTTAATGTTTGCCCTTGTTTGTATGCTGTGTTGTTTTTTTTAATGTGAGGCTTTCAAAGAAGCAGTGATTTTGATTTTTTTCTTTGTTTGTTTCTTTGCAAAACCATCAAAAACAAAAAAATATCTTGCAAATATTCCATCATGCAGGGCTACTGCAAGTCCTGAAAACCTGCCATGACAACAAAAAGACAACAGGACAACAATAAACTCAGATATGCTTAAAAATAATGAGCTGTCAAAATCGTCAGGTCAATACTAATAAGGCTCATTATTTTCTGTTTTTACAAATTTTCACTGAGAAATAACCAGGTTTTTTTAAACCAATTTTCACTCGACACACACGCTGTATCTTTTCTGTGTGTGTGTGTGTGTGTGGTGACCTGATTTGCCTGACAAACATATTCACAAATAAACTGAGATTTCACACACAGCATGCTGCCATATTTCCCAGACTTCATTGCTGAAGTGTCACAGAGCGTCCACCTGTTCTGAAGCATAATGTCTCTTTTTTTGGTCGTCCTAATATTTCACAGAAATAAGAATAAATCAGACTTCATTCATTCATATTTAGCATTTTGCAAAAGCTGTTAACACGCTGATGACAGCAGTGGGATGTTTTGCAGCAGGAATTTAAGTTTAATAACAAATAATTAATGTAATAAACCTGATAATCTCCTCTAAATAAGACAGAAACATGTGGATTTGATAGAGGGTTTCTCTCCGCTTTGAACATTAAGGTCAAATCATTAAATTGGATGCATTAAACCTGCAAAAATGTGCCTTTTCTGACTTGAAAAGCATACAAAAACACAAATTCATAATCACAATTAAGCTCAGATGTGTTAAATCTTTCCCCCCTGTGTGTGTTTATGCTCAGACGGCGTCCTGGACCTCTCCACCAAGAAGAACCACAGCGCAGGAAACCTCAAAACCTTCCCCAGCCTCTCCCCTGAGCCCGGGGTCAAAGGGTAAGACAACAGGATTAGTCAGAGTGAGCTCTTTTAGCGGAGCGGCGTGGCACTCGTGTGTCTAAAACAACAACAAGCGGAGAGGTTAAAGCAGCCGTCGCTGTCGTGTTTCTGCACTTAGAGCACTTGTCAGTCAGTCCAACACTGTGGGTGCTGTGTGTGTGGAGACTTGGCCTGAGGGCGAGAGACTCGGTATCCAGATGCCAAAACCGCAGTCAAGCTTCTCATTTGAGAAAAATTGATTTCACAAGTAGATGACAAGCATCAGAGGCAGATTCTATCAGCTCTACTCCATCAGATTGGCTAAGATGAATGTTGATACAGATTCAGACTGAACCAAAGAGATTTCCCCACCAGCAGGTTCCTGAAATCTCAATTATGGTTGTGAAATGAATCTCCTAATGTTTTGTTGTATGAAAAGGGAGAAATGTTTTTTATTCTACTAAAGCTGAGGACACACTACAAGATGTTTTCCAGAGTTATCCCACGATTCGCAGCTGGGCAAAGTCTGCAGCAGTCTGCACTAGTTAGGGACAAAAATCTGTTAGTGCATGAGGAGAACAGAGCGAATCTTGACGCAGTGTGAACTGATTAAAGCTGGGGACACACAACACAACTTTCAGAGCCTTTACAGATTTTGAAAAGACTTTACACTATATGATGGTTTCAGTAGATTATTGTGTGACGACTTAAAGACAGAGGATCACAGACTGCGTGGTCTGTCAAACTGACTAAAGTGGGCGTTTAAAGGGTAAACAAACAGACCAGTTGGTGGCCGTAATGCACCAAATTGTTTGTTTGCCAATAAAACTTTAAGAAGAAGAAGAGGAAGAAGCACGGACGACAATTGGCTCGCAGCTGCTATTGTCTGCGCAGCTAGGAAGGAGGAATAAACATGTTTTCCCATTAGATTTGGCTCAAAAAAATTAAGCTTCAGTTGAGGACACCATTCCCAGACCTCTGTCGCTTTCAATTAAACATGTTTGAATTCTTGTCGCGTGAACTCCAAGTCTTTTCAAAATCTATAAACAAAAATTGATTTTGTTACAGTCGCTGCTGTATTAGAAATAATAGTAAATAAATAGATTACGTTTAGAAATAAAATAAAGACATAAAAATGTGCGCGACACTAATATTTCAATAATATAAAATACAAAAGCAGCAAGTCATAAGTAAATAGAGATATGAGCAAAATGAATTATTGCACGTTAAGGCCATCCCAAGTCTCGGGACAGTGAAGTAGCTCTGTCAGTCTGTAGGCTGGTGTTAACTAATGGTTAAAAGTGAGACGCTATTCATAGTTTAATTATAACTTAATTGGGTTTTGTCGTGCTCTAATGTATGTCGCTTTTATAACTAATATAATGGCACTTGTGAATGTAAAGAGGTTATGGATGCTGTGTGTGTGCGTGTGGGTGTGTGTGTGTGTGTGTGTGTGTGTGTGTGGGTGGGTGGTGGCAGTGGGGAGCTGCGCCACGTCAACATTTCCACTTCCAGTTTCGTCGATTCCTCCATTAACCTTCTGAACCTGATGTTTTCTTTAAAAGAGCGACATGAATACAGCATGTATCATCGAAAAGGAACTGTAAAGAACAAGCATTACCATCATAAATGTGAACCTTCTTTCAGTTCTTGAATAGATCATAGGTTAGAAAAGTTTCTGTTAGAAAAAGTGACCAAAACGAAGCTTAAAATGTTGATATTTGTGTCAGAATCTCTTTATTCTACATGTGTCATTTAAGATAACTAGTTTGCACTAACCAGATCCTGTTAAAAACATTAAATTCTGCTCCTCAGAGACACTGTGAAGACATGATTGATTCTGCTGAGACCAACGGTCACGTGACAAATATTCACTGAAAATCTGTTTACACAGAGCAGAGAGGACAGGAGAGGCTGTTTACACAGAGCAGAGAGGAGAGGACAGGAGAGGCTGGAAACATGCAGATACTTCAATATGTACAATATGTGGAGACACAATTTATTTTTTCCAATATTAATGACACGTATGGGCACTTGGAAAAGTGTTGTTCATATTCATACATTTAGAAATTATTTCAATTTTTTTTAAATCATTTATCGGAGAAATTCAGCTTTTCTTCCAGTTTTTTCCTCTTTTTTATGGTTAATGTCATTATTACCGTGTTATTCTGCACAAAGACATGTTTGAGTTGTTCCCACTTCTAGCCATGATTGTGCTGATTGCATAGAGCTGCAGGACTTATAGATTTATATATATATATATATATATATATATATATATATTAGTGAAATACAAGGACACAATGAGTAAAATGTTAAAAGAGCAAGTCTGACATTCGTACATGAATGCATCGCAGCAGGGAGAGGCAACTTTCTGCACAACCACAGAGCAGCATGCACCAGACTTGAAGTTAAGTGTTTAAAATGAGAGAAAGGCTGCAAAAGCACCAGCAAGATCCTTGAACATTTTTCATAAAGGATGCATGAAGCAGCACCACAGGGTGCGAGCTGAACCTTCAGCAGAAGGACGATGCTCTACATTTGTAGGCATTCTTTTCACCTCTGCCTCGTGCCTCACTGAAAAATGCATCATGTTTCTATACAAATGGATATTAGATCAAAGTGCAGTTGTGAGATGAAAAGATGCAAAAGCTGTTAAGCCCATAAAGGAGGGGTTTGCAACCTGTGGCTCTGCTGCCCCTCTGCAGAGGCTCCCGTTGCTTTACAAAAGAACTGTATGGAAAGCAATAAAGGCTATTTGTTGTTAACATGTGAATGATCATTTCATCATTGTTGTAGGTCTGAAGTGATACTTACATTCTCAAACAGAGAAATGTGCTGCAGGATTTTTCTTAAGTGCAAATGCTATAAAATGGACGTTGGAATCAGTAAATTAATATAAAGGGACATTATAGCGTGTCATGGCTGTCTCATTCTTCAAGAGATTCTACCAGACTAACTGAAATTCCCCTCGGGGATGAATAAAGTAATTTTGATTGATTGATTGGTTGATTGATTGATTGATTGATTGATTGATTGATTGATTGATTGATTGATTGATTGATTGATTGATTGATTGATTGATTGATTGATTGATTGATTGATTTGATGATTTTTTTAAAGTATCATTCAATTACTTGAATGGTCTTGAATTGAATGTTAAATTGCATTGAATTACCGGTATATGTAAAAAAAAAAATAAAAAAAAATAAAAAAAAGTAAATAAATAAATAATAATTTTGCTAAAAATGAAATTAAGAAAATATTATGTTATATAATACATATATATATTCTATTTTTTACTTTAATATGACGGTAATTTATTTAAAAAATAAATAATTTATTTTTAAATTCAGATATTTACTGTAAATTATCTGTACTTTTAATGAAATTATATAATGAATATATAATTAAAAAAATAACCTACAGTTGTTTGAAAGTAAGCGGTTGCCGTCACAGTTAAAAAACAAGTTAAAAACTGAGAATTTTGACAGATTTTTTTTCTTCATTTGTGGTGAGAAACTGGCAAATTACCCTCATAATAAGTACTGGAATATGTTTTGCAGCCAGACAGATTTTATTTTATTTTCATGATTTTTTCAAATGTCTCTTTGATAGTCAGGGTTGCTGATCCTTGCTATAATGGAATACTCACAGCTCCCCATTCTGCCGCATGTTGTCTTTCTATCCCTCTAGTAATAAGTTATTCCCTCAGATAAAGTTTCAGAGGTCGCAGGAAGGCTCGGCACTACCTGTTGGCAGTTGCAGTGTTGACTTGAAGAGAATCGACGTTTGCAGAGTGAAGCTGTGCAGGTCTTTAAAGGGCATCGCCCTCGCTTCGTCTCACTACATTTTTGGGGCGCATCCTCCAGCAAACTCTGCCAACGCCTCCCACCTTTCATCTCCTACTTATTGGTTTTGCTCAGCTGATCGATTTCTCGGCTACCGTCAGTCCCACTGCAAGACTATTCATACTTCTGCCCCCCCCCCCCCCAAGCCTTAACTGGATGTTCAGTGGCAACAGTGTGTTGAACACATGACGGAGGCTTATTGACAATCCTCGGCGATGCAGCCCGATCATTTATTGATGAATGTGTGGTGTGCCTTGAAGTCATGTTTGAATCAGCGGCTATCATACTCTTGTATCAACAGGGAATAAACAATCACCGCTAATCTCGGCTGCCATTTCCAGGAATACTTTTGATCCATAGGTCAAAGATGGATTAGTCGCGGCTCGATATACTGATGCCAGGTTGTAGCGAAGCTGCAGCAGTGAAGAATGTAAGCAGTGGAGACCTGCACCCACCATGTGGGCTTAGTGAATACACCTCCAGTGGCTTTCTGAGCTGAGATTGGAGAAAATGTTGCATTGACATTACAGTTAACTCGAGTCCCGAGTGGCCGCCACATGAGTGCTTCTTCCTGGTGAAACAGAGTGTTGCCTGGATACAAATCTGCCTAACAAAGCCAGTGTTTATCCCACTAGTTTTGGATTGGAACAAGCAGAAAGAAAACGACCAACAGAGTAACAGCAGCCAAAGAGCCAGGGGAGCCAGGGGGCTCAAAATTATATTTTTGGTCTTTTGACTTTCTGAGCCCTAAAAAGCTGTTTCAAGACGTTTTTTTTTCCCTCTTTTTACATTTTACTCACTGTGGCCTTGTGTTTCACTGCAATATATATGAAATATATATACAATCTATATGTTCTGCAGTTCTATGGAATCAGCCCAATCATGGCTAGGAGTGGGAACAACTCAAACATGTCTTTGTGAAGAATAACACAGTTACAATGAAAGAAATCATAGTTTAATTTCTCTGATATTTTTTTCAATCGGAATTTTATAGAAACAACACTATGCCAAGTGCCCGCAAGTGTCACTAATATATAAAAGAAAATTGTGTCTCCATATATTATACACATTGAACAATTTACAACTTCTCCTGTCCTCTCCTCTCTACTCTGTGTAAACAGCCTCTCCTGTCCTCTCCTCTCTGCTCTGTGTAAACAGATTTTCAGTGAATATTTGTCACGTGACCGTTGGTCTCGTGGTCTCTGGAATCAATCATGTCTTCACCGTGTCTCTGAGGAGCAGAATTTAATGTTTTTAACAGGATCTGGTTAGTGCAAACACTTTATTTTAATGACACATGTAGAATGAAGAGATTCTGACACAAATATCAACATTTTAAGCTTCATTTTGGTCAATTTTTCTAATGGAAACTTTTGTAAACTTTTCGATTACGTCAAGAGAACATACGTTTAAGTCCTGTCCCTGTCCAGTGCCCACATTAGTATGTGGTCAATTTTCAGTTTGTTTATTTGTTGCTACCTTGGAGCTTGTCTGGATCTGCTCATTTTAGCAGTTAGGTTGCTGAGTGCAGAATAAGAACAAACTACTAATGGCATATTTGTTTTTTCAACAAGTTCAGCAGGGGGAGGTCACCATTAATGATTTGACTTTCCCAGGAACTGACTGTTTTCCAGGAGAGTGGAGTCTGCTTTTAAAGTGGTCAGTGTGCAGACAGATTATTGAAGAGACTTCTCAGAATCAGAAATGGAAAACAAACAAAAAAAACATGAATTTAGTGATATTCTCTGCATACCTCTTTCTACTCTTTTTTTTTTTTTTACGCTGACACAAAGCTCAGCCGAGGCCCCAGTGGGTCAACCTTTGGTGTGGGGAGGTCCTTCCACAATAGGACTAAAATCTAAATTAGAAGCAGCACCTTAAGCCCTGCAGGATGGGAGGAAGGGTTCTCAGGCCCCAGAGTCCCTGAGGCCCTCAGCCTCACAATGAGTCTCTAATGATCAGGTCATGCAATATTAACTACAGGAGGAGGTGGAGCCGGTCTCCACCCCCACTCACACAATCCCAAACACACACATCAGTGTCTGCAGCACAGGTTTCTGAACACGTTTATGTGAAAACAGCATTTTTAAAAAATATTATTTATATCTTTTATTGGGTTTTTTGGATAAAATAAGACTCTATTTATCCTGCAGTCGTCACAGGCAGCTGTGGCTCGGTTGGTAGAGTGGTTGTCCACTGATCGGATGGTTGGTGGTACGATCCCACACCATGGCAGCCTACATGTCGAAGTATCCTTGAGCAAGATACTGAACCTACATCGCTCCCGATGCTGGGTTCATCGGTTTGTGAATGAATTCCCAATGGTGGCAGGTGGCACCGTTTAGGGTAGCCTCTGCCACCAGTATGAATGTGAGTGTGAAAGGGTGAATGAGCGCAGTCTGTAGTGTAAAGCGATTTGATTTGTCGCAAAGTGACTAGAAAAGCACTATATAAGTGCAGGTCCATTTACCATTTACAGCAGCTCAAGATACAGACAGATAGATATATACATACAGAAATATACATAAAATACTTATGTGTCTGCTATTGAACGTTATTATCATTTTTGTTTTACCAGTTGACTGGTTTTCTTAAAAAACTTAATTAACTTATCAAAAAAAAAACATATTTAGGTACAAAGTGCGAAAAGACTGAGCTAGTAAGATATTTTTTTGTTGATTAATACAATTTTAATAATTTTTCTTTGACTGATTATATACATACAATGTGTACAAAGTGTACATACGTACACATTATATACATAACAGATAAGACCTCTATTGAACATTATTTTTTATTATTGCACTTGGATTTTTTCCTATTTGTATTGCACAGATATTACACATTAGTGAAAATTTGAATGTCGCATGTTAAATAAATAAAAACGTAAACACGCAAAGGAGATACACAAATTAAAAGCATTACTAAAAAAAATGTTTTTAAAAATATTTTTTATATATTTATTTTTATACTTTTATCTATTTATATTTTATATTACTTTTAAAAAACATTTTATTATATTTATTTTGTCATTTATATTATTTAAAATATAATGTGACATATTTATTGAATGTCTTGTCCTGTTTTTTATGAGGACCCAAGTAAGAATAGTTGTTATTGAGGTAATAACTAATGTCATTCAGTAAATCTATGCATGACAGATTTAACTAGAGATGATTTTGGCTGCAGGATAGATCTCCCCTCATTCTCTGTAGTTTCACTCCATCTCGTTGGGGATCCCCCTCTGTTGTGTGTATTTCTTTGTTCCTTTTTATTTTCCCATCGAACCCTCAGATCCATCATTACCGGCCTGCCGCAGCCTCCCCTGATGACTGTATGCTTACTGTAACAAAACGCTCTATTAGAGAGTAGACTCCAAAGCCTCTCGTTAACCCTGTATTGTCTTCAACGAGCCGGAGACCGCCCACTGTGGTAATCTGTTTTAAAGCCCCCGCTGAGGACTCCCCACGCCGCGCAGTCAGTTGCTCTGTAGCTCAGCAGACGATGTGTCCAACGAAGACAGAACCAGTATTCCCCTCAAGTTTCTGCTCCCCCATGCCATCCGCCGACTTGACGAGCTATTTCCTGTTATTATGAACCAAGGGGAGCGTTTCTTTTTTTTTCTCCCTTTTTTTAAAAGACCCTTTCCACTGTTGCTATAGTTACTTAGCAGCAGGGATATTGGCTGCAGCAGATCAAGTGGAGGCATTTTGCATGAAAGCATATGTTTCAACAGCAGAGATGATTTTCAGAAATTGCTCGCTTGCAGACAAGCGAGAATGCACACTGTTTGTTCATCCAACATGGAGCAACTCAATTTAAAATGTAAATAACCAACATCGGGAACATAGGACAGGTGGATACAGGTTTAACATTTCGGTTTGAGACTATTCAAAACAAAGCTCGTTCTACTTAAAACCTTTTGTTTTGTTGTGCCTAGATATGAAAATCCAGAAGTGATATTGTGTTTTTTTGGTCTCACCAATCTGTGAACAAATATCAAGACTTTGCATCTTCGCATTACATGCAATGCATACGGCAAAATCCAATTTTGCCTGCATATTTTACACACAGGAGCATTCTAATTAAATCAACCCTACTGGCTGCAGAACATTGTAAGGTTTGCTGCTGTAAAAGAAAGAAAGGTAATTTATGCTATAAACAACTTTTTAAGGTTAGGGCAAAAAAGTTCCAGGTTAGGTGTTATAAAAGACAGTTCAAACAGTAAATGAATGCGTGTCAAAGCTGGAAGTGCACAATAACTCCAATTGTAAACATGGGGAAGGATTGGCGTTTCATACACATGCAAAATACCATTTAGGCGTATATATTGCATGTAATTTGAAAGTGTAAAGTCGTGGTGAAATCATTTGGTATGTCACAATAAAGAATAGTCAGAAAAATAGATTTAATTCTGTTAAAATGTTTTTTTTTTATCTTCTCATTGTTTCTGAGATTAACAGTTGAGATTTCTTTTACCAAAAAAGTATCAACCTTTTAAGTTCAAACTCTCCCTATTTTTGGTTGATTAATTACATTTTTATATTTATTTTATTGTATTTTTTTCTATTTCTGATTTTACTTTTCGGGAGAATTCAAATTAATTGCAGCATGGAATTATTTAAGTTAAATGTTTCCCCTGAAAATTTTGCAAAATCTTGTTTTGCAAAATCTTATTACAAAACCCTTGTGAGGCCTCAGCTTAAAAATGAGGTATAAATGGGACAAAACCATGAAGATTGCCTCTAATGTCATTGTGCTCTTGTCATTGAGCTTACTGTAATTTCCTGACAGATGCTACTTTCAAGTTTCTCAAATGTTTTTAGGGTTTTTTGTGTGTGTGTGTGTGTGTGTAATTTGGGTGACTGGACAATCAAAATAATGATTTATTTTCTCTCAGATCTTGGAGGTATAATGTCCAGTGATTTATAATCATTTAATTCTAAGCAAGAAAACACAGACTCTAATCTTAAATCAGAAAGTTGTCTGGTCATGAGATATGCAACACTGTTTCTAAATTATCCTCTTTTGTCCCTCCATCCAGACGTTCCATCAAAGTGGAGCATCCCCTGCAGGAGGTGGATGAGGATGGCCTGCTGCAGAGAAGCTTGCAGGATGGACTGAGGGAGAACTATGTCAACTCCAACTCCTTCAAGCCGCCAATGGCCCGCTCGCTGCGCATCAAGGAAGAGCTCCTCAGCCAGAAGCATCGCCTCCTGAGCCAGCCTGCTGCTCTCTCATTGGCTAACTTAGAGTCAGCCGGCTTGCTCAATCATGCGCAGTCCTACTCCTTGCTCGGCCAAAAGGGCTCTTCCTCTTTCTGGGGAAGCAAGGCCCACCTTGAGAGCCTGATGAAGCTAAAGCAGGCCAGCGGAGCTCTGAGCGGGGCCCTCAGTGACCTCAAAGACCTCCCGACATTCCTGGAGAATCACCACAACCACCACGGAGCCTTCTCCTTCAAAAGTTCCCTCCACCATCACCACCACAATCAGGTCTCCAAGGCCCAACACCACCACAACGAGGGCAAGAGGGACCAGGGCCACTCGCCTCCCGTCGACCTAAAGATACCCCAGGTTCGGGGCATGGATCTGTCCTGGGACTCCCATGCATCTGATCTCTACGGCTACGGTGCCATGGGGGTCGGAGGCGGTGGCCACGGGGAGAACACCCTGAGCCGGAAGCTGAGAGCCATCCTGCCCAAGCAGAACCGCCGAGGAGGAAGCCTCGGGAGCCTGCTGGACGGGGCGGCCGACTACTGGAACTCCGACTTGGACCACTCAAGTTCTGGGCCGGCATACTCCACCTCCGACGTGGAAGGGGACCCGAACTCCAAGCAGCCGAGGAAGAAGAGGGGCCGCTATCGCCAGTACAACTCGGAGATCTTGGAGGAGGCCATAACGGTCGTGATGAGCGGAAAGATGAGTGTCTCCAAGGCTCAGAACATGTATGGGATCCCGCACAGCACCCTGGAGTACAAGGTCAAGGAGCGCATGGGAACCCTGAAGAACCCCCCAAAGAAGAAGCTCAAGCTGATGATGAAGATGGAAGCAGGAGGCCAGGATTTTCCTCTCGCAGAGTCGGAGAACACGCCCACCGCAACTCCACGAGATGACGGCCCGCCGCTGGCAGCTGCCGATCTCAAGGACAATGTAAAAGAAGAGATTGATGACAATTTCAAACCAATCGACTAAAAAACGACTCACACATGTAAACCTCAGTCAAATGACTTAAGTGATTTGAAAAAAAACCGGATGGGGCTTTATTTGTGCCAATTTACTTTGCAGTATCTGGGTGAGCACAAACGCAGGGATAATATGAGGAGGATTCTTAAATACAAACTGGAGATAAACAAACTAATCGGATGTTTTTTAACAAGCGGCGTTTCAGCGACGCCATACAAGCATTTGTTGGCTTTTATATCCAGGGGCTTAACAAATGCAGGTAAAGACAATTAATGAAATTTCCATAAGCATGCTGATAATCCCCAGTCCAAAAAAAACTCCCAATCCCCCTCTTTCTGAACTTGATACACTGAACCATTGCTGCTTCTAAATGCAGTTTGGGCTTCGGACTATTCCAATTTGGGGGGAAAAATGAGGGGACAAAATTAACTCCTTAAAAAAAAAACTGATAAATTAAGTCCCTTTACTGCTCCCCTCTCTCATGGAGTACTAGCTGACAAATTGGTAAGTGAACTGTCTACTACATTTGAAGCCAACTGTAAGGTTTAATCATCCCATTGATATTCCTCACCAGGGGTTCTGAATCAAAACCCATTCTCTTATTGCCAGGTAGCCATGACGCTTTAACCCGCAAAACCTTTTATTTCCTCCTTTAAGATATTCTGCTAATCTCTGTGCGGACGAAAGCAACATTAACCAGTCCTTTTTGAATGAGAAAAGACACACAAAAGTCATTCAGGGATGCATGTTTGTGAGTTTTCGTGGACACTACTGACTTCTATAATCGACTTATTTTTTCCTCGATCTTTTATCTTTTTCATTTATTTTTGCTTTCTTTTGCACTACACTTTGGGTCTGGCGCTTACAGACCTGGTTACCTCGGCATTGTTGCCCTCGCATCATGCACTTATTATGGTCTGTCTCTGAAGCCCAGTCGCAACCTTGTAACTAAACGGGTCGGAGGTGCACGTCGCCTGGTGTACGCTGATCCATAATCAGATCCTGGGAAACTCTAAAAAACCCTCTTTTTTTCTTCTTTTTTTTTGCCAAGAGACAAGTTGAGGGCTAATCTGATTATGGATCAGCTGTTTTTAAGGCGGATTGCTACCTCATGGACCTCCATCAGTGTCTCGCGGCTGATCCTGGAACAGCCTTCAGTCGCCTTCCCAAACGGTGACCATCTCAAGCTCACGAAGGCTTTTTTTAGGATCAGAATGTGAAACTCTGCTGCTATCCACTTGATTATCTAGCTCCTACACATGGCTTTAGCTAGCTGAAGCTGATCAGTTTTAGCTAATACATTGCTGATGTTTTTTTTTTCCTTTTTCTAATCAAACTAAGCAGAAGTTGTTTAGCTGTAAAAGAAAATTTTCTCCCTCAAACCTCAAAGACAGTTTTAACAGCAGTTTACTACAACAATGTGCATTTATAGAGGGGGGGTAGAGTGGAGTGGGAGGTCATTTTGGGATGGCGGGTGGGCAATATGCAGTGGGGAGGGTTTAGTTCATAGAAGCGAGGGAAAAGCAGATTTAATATATTATAAATTATTATGACTGATGATGTAAAAGCCAATCCGTGATTCTGGATGATGATGATTCTTTTCTCCTCATTTTTAACTCAGGGTAACTGAGACAGATGATGTGGGTTTCAAATATGGTCATTTCCTGTTGGACCTATAGCAGACAGACAGACAGGGGGACAGGACACTCCTCTCACTAACGCTCTGTCTGTGGGAGGAGCCATATGAGTAAATGTGGCCGCGCCACAGCAGGTAGACCTGCCACTGAATCATGACAAAGAACTGAAAAACACATGGCGCTGGGTTTTGGGATCAAACTAATGGCGCTAAAACTTCTAAAAAATAGCACTTTTTTAAAAAAAGTAAGCGAAAAACACAAGAGTGAAAGAAAGCTGTTTGAGGTTATGCACGTAGTGTGGCCCTTCTCTGGGGGATATGTGGGGCAGGGAGCGAACAGGAGGGCAGAGACGCAAGAAAAAAGCTTTAGTGTGTGAAGACTTACAGAAAGCTGCAGCTCGGACCCAAACTACTCTTTTGTTTTCCTCTCGATTACCTCCATGATTAAAAACAAAAAAAGAAGAAAAAAAAGGTTGACAGCTTGAACAAGTTGAGTTTTGTGTAGTGTCGTCTCGTTGTTTTCCCTCCCCTCGCCGCTGAAGCACCAGGGATAGAGGTGGGGAAAGAATATCCCTCAGAGGACACAGGTGGACAGAAAAAAAATTTGCTCTTTAGGTATTTTTCCATCAGGGAAAAGATTGAAGAAAATGACAAAAGCTTTTTTTGGTCGTCATGTTTTTTGTGCTTTGTGGTAAATGTTGCTCTTCGCTCCTAACACTGCCTGGTGCTCACCCAGTCTGTGAGACTTTTAACATAATAATTGTACCTCTCTGTTCAGATGAAATGATGATGATTCACTCCTTTTGAAATGTATTGTACATTTTTATTTATTTGATTTGGTTTTTTTTCTTTGATTATTCTCTGAAAAAAATGGCATGCACCACATTTTCTTTGTGGCTGATTTTGGGGGTGGAGCCAATTGAATATATATACTAAGTTATCTAATTATTATAATAATTGACTACCTGTTGCTTACAAACTTTTATTCTTCATTCATAGCTATATTGGCTTGATTGGCAGTGATGCTAGCCAATAGGAAAAGCTCTATAAAAGACCCCTTGGACAACAATATTTCCAGTGGGGGCCATCATGCATGAAATGCGTCCAACACTTTGACAATGCCGAGCATTAAAGTGTCTAAAAGGGTAGTTTTGCGCGTTGAATTGGACCCAGCGAAGGACAATGCTCTGATCTCATAGTGAAAACAGGATCGAAGCCCCGATGTTGACACTAAAGCACTTGTTATGAACATGCCTCTGGCAGACAGAGTGCCACCTCAGATCAAACGCCTGTTTCATGTCATGCATGTAAAGCATGGATTGGTAAACTAATATGCTGTGTAATTGACCATTCGCAAAGCCCCTCCCCCAATCATACCTTAGCAACCGTTACTAAGAGAAGAAGGTCCGACAAGCTTTGAGCTCTGAGTAACAAGGTGAAACAGTCTGACACCAGCTACCCTAAGAGTTTAGCAGAAGGAGTCGTTTTTCCCCTTTTCCAAAACTAAAAAAACAAGAGGAGTGCTGCTGGCTGTGGATTAAACACTTTGGGAGACACCACTCCAACGTAATATCTCCAAGATCAAAAGACACACAAATGTCTCGTCCAAGTTAAGCTGCTAGCTAGCAAACATGAGCTAACTAACAATTGCTATAAAGCTATGTTACATGAGATAACCCAAACAAGATTTAACAGTTATTGTCCTGTGAACTAGTATTCTTTCCACTACTAGTGCAGAACTAGTTCAACAAATTATGTTAATGAAACAATGTGTAAAATGAGCACGCTAAGCTAGCTAGCAATGTTGCTAGGAGCTTAACATAATACAGGGCGGTACAGTGCCAATAGCTAGCGTCACTGAATCACACACCGGCCGGCTATTGGCTAACATTTTATCAAAATTTCACATTATACTACTAATATAAGTGACCATGTTATGTTTCCAATTAATGAAGTGGTGTGAAACTAGAGTCTAATCTGATCTTTCAAACCGTATAGCGCTTTAACGATGTACGCTAGCCTCGGGTTTACCTGAGTCGGCAAAAGGATGCTAACGGCGGTGAATAAGCCTGTAATGTATATATCAATGTTGACCATAACGTCTCAACAGGCCATTATGAACTTATTTTATTTCAATCTTTATAGCAATTTGTGAATGGACAGCCTAACTCCTGGAGGTATTACTCCAAAAACACTCGCTAAAACAGCGCACCTTTTTATGGAAACTTTTATGGGGACTACAGAGATAACATTTTACTTAGTAATTAAATAACTAGATAAAGAGAGCAGCCACGTATTCTCTTTTTGTTTATAACTGCTGCCTTACATGTCACCAGATAAACCGGTCACCAGATAAACCGTAACACTGGTCCGCTCCACGGCTGTTGACGGTCCTGGGAGCTTTTCGGGCATAGCAACGGTGACTAAGGGGGCGGAGCTTTTGCAAACGGTCAGTTGGCACCTGATGCACAGGTTTACATGGAAAAAGTCCAACAGCACTTAGACCGAATTCCCCTGAGAGGGGCCAGACTATCTCTGTGTATCAATCTCTAAATTCTCTCTTAAAATTCCCAAACCCTTTTGCTATAAATTTGCCAATTCTTTCTAAAAAAAAATTGAGGTAAATTAAAAGTCCCATCTTCAGCCTGCTCTTATCTGCTGAGGTGCATGCCATTTAATATTTATTTATTTCAGTTCATTTGGTTTTTCTTTGGGTTTTTTATTTTTCTTATTACAAATTGTTTGTAGTCATGTGGTTAACGGCTCCCCCTGTCCGAAAAAGTCCTCCTTCTTGCAACTGAGTCTCACTGCTGTTTAAAAAAAAAAGAACCTCATACTATATTATATACTTAAGAGAACAGTATATATCTATTTATTTACATATATATAAACAGATACTTACATAATGAATGTAGTGAACTGAAATGAATATCTCAAAAACTTACAGAAACCAGAACAGTCATCTGCAACAAAAAAAACAACAAAATAAGATGGCGCTGTCAGTTCATTTTTTAACAGACTGTTGTTTTAATTTTTTTTTTTGCTTTTAGTTTCACTTTACGCTGCTTGCATTGGAAACGCAGCCGTTTTCCGACGCGGGCGTGCGACAGTAGCCTTCAGTACTGTAAATGTCTCAGGATCGAGCCAACAGGATGGGCAGCAATATTTGTCAGTCGGAAAATGGCGCAGACTTAACTACCTGTACTAGATGTAATTTATAAACGTATATTACATATAAAAACTATATGTCGACTTGGTCAGCAGAGGCCGAGTGCTATACCTCAATCTCAGAATAATGACTCCTTTCCGTGCCTCGTACTTTTATGTATACCTTACCTGGGAGCCTGGCGAAGGGATAGCCGATACTCTGGGAATATAGTATCCTCCGCTGTTTCTTTTCTTTTATTATTATCTGTTTCTTTTCTTTGTTTCGCCTCCCTCTTTGCGAAGGGGAGGAGGGAGACGCTTCAAGTGTCTGACTGACCAATATTCGCCACCCTACCTCTTTTCAGGTATTTTTTTTTTCTTTTTTGCAACAACAAAAACGTATTAGGAGTACATAATGAGCGACAGATTGAGACCCACAGGGGCTGTAGAGCTGTTCATGTTGGGGTTGGTGTGGGAGGGCTGCAAAACCTCTCAATTCTTACTCTAAAAGTCAAAACATTTTGGGATTCAGTCGTCTGGTTTCACCCTGGAGGCGATCAGTCAGCTCGGCCCCACCCCGGTCTGAGAAAGAACAATTGTTCACCTAGGATTTCTTTTTTTCTTTTTATGGTTTATTGTGCATTTTAGGTGAAACATAACTCCAGGTTGAAACTCGACAGGGGGATTTTTGCTTTTTTATTTTATTTCTCACACCCAGAGAAATCAGAGACCCGGAGGGGAGATTGTGGGACAGGTGGACAAGTTAACCTTCCTTTATCTGCTGTCTTGTAAAAGAAAAATATATCGAAAATCTTTTACACTGCATTCCAAATGAAAAAGAAACACACTCCACACACACACACACACACACACAGGAAAATGTACCTTTATACGATGAAATGAAAAAAAGCTATAGACTTAAAATATATGTATTTATTTTACTGTTTTTTGCATCTTCAGGCGAGTTTCTCTTTTGCTTTTCAGGTTGGTTTTTATTTCATTTTGATTTTTTTTCTTCTGAGTGAAAGACTGTCAAAAAATCGTGATAAAAGAAGAAAAAAAATGTCGAACAGCAACTACTGTAACCTCACTTCGTAGACGCCACATGACGTGCCATTTTGCTTCAGGATGGCGTGTGATGCTGCGGCCTACCAGGAAAGAAAGACCCATAATGTATATGATTGCCATGCTCCTCTCTCTGCCGAGAGGTTTCTTCTGTTTCTGTTTCTGTCACGCTGCATATCTGGTTGTCATTTATACCTCAGGTCCGACCACTTCAAAGCAGCTGATTGTACATTAGAAACACACACACAAAGAAGAATCAGGATTTTTAGTACAGCTCGTTTCCAGATTTTTCGATCTGAAGGAAGCAGTTTTTGAATAATTGTTGTTTCTTGTTGTCGTTCGTACTGTTGTTATTCTGATGGCATCTCCCTTTCCTTTCTTTGTTTTCTTACAAAAAAAGAGATTCTGTAAAAGCCAGAAGCCAGGTTTCTGTCAATACGACGCTGTATTCCCTCTCGCACACACACAGCCGTGGAAGAGCACGTAGAGACACCTACAGCAACACACACGCTCCCTCCTCATCAGGTAGCCACACTTTGTGTGGGCGGGTTATATGTATAATTATGAAGCTGGGAGTCTGCCGTTTCTCTTTTAGAAGCAGGTGGGTGTGTTTTGTCCACAGCCTGCAGAACATCAGCCCTGCTGGCTGATTTTGATCTGACACACTGGGACACTGCAGGCACTGCCTCTGTGAAAATCACCCTTTTGTTTGTTGCCTTAAACAAAGATTGTTTTTCTTCCTTTTGTTATCAACAAAAACAACCGACCAATCTTTGTGTTAAAAGAAAAATCCTCCCTTCAGTTGTTCATGCCAGGCTGTGATGTCCTGTGCATTCCTGCAGTTATTTCCTTCTAATTTGACTTTTTTTTCCCTGCAACCTGCTGCTATTGTGAGTAACACACACCATCACAGGTCTGTGATGTTCGGTCTGACTGGTCAAAAAGCACAAACATTTGACTTTAATTAAATTGTAACTACCATTTAAAACTGCAAGAAATTGAATTTTGAAAACTACAATCAAAAAAAATGTTTCCATTTCACTGTGAGGGCTGCAATGTCCTTTTAACAATACATGATTTAATTAATATTTTCGCTCTATTTTCTAGTTTCCACATTCCACAAGTTTTCTAGTTTACAGTGTTGCTGTCAAGGCTGCTGTGGCTTTAAATCCATATAAAGACACTTACAACACTACAAGTTGTAATATTGACGCAGGAATGCACAGAATATCACCAGCAGCTAATTATTTTTGGCCAGGTTCAGGATTAGACCTCAACCTGTTTTTGGATGGATTTTTCTTATAACTGCATATTCAAGAAGCCGGTCTCTCTCTTGCAACAGGATCCATCCTGAGTTCTTTCAGGTGCAGTTTTACTGGATTATTATCAGCACAATCTCCTGACAGTTGCAAATCGGTGTGTTTGTCATATAAGCCGCCGTGCTGTTGCTTTTTCCCCCTCAGACATTTGTCATGACGGCACTAACAGATCTGTTAAAATGTGCATCTCCTTTGTCGTGGAGTGTGATGCCAAGTGCTGTAAATGTCAAAGCATTTGTGGAGATGTGACAAGCAGTCGCTCAGGAGCCGTCTGGCTCTGAAAGCAGAGCTGAGTACAAATCTTAAAGGCCAGACACGCCTCTGGAATGATGCTCATCTGCAGCAATCAACACAACAGACACCTTCACTCCCTGCCATTAGAATTCACTAAACAAGGAATTTAGAGAAAATGCTCATTCAAGAAGCCGACTTGCAAAACCGTGCAAAAAAACAGATAACTGCACCCTTTATTTGTGTCGCAAATTAAGAAAATCAAAACATTTACAGCCAGATTATGATTCATTATGATGCATTTTTTTTGTTTTGTTTTGTTTTTTTGTTATGGGACTGCATGTGTTTGCAGAGTTAGTTAAAAACACCTACATTATTCAGTGCTGCTGATTTCCAAATTCCCACCCAGGCTCATTAAGCCACCTCATGGACCACACTTAAATCCGTACTCGCATTAAATCTTACAGGGCCGCTGGTGGTTTGTGATTATATATTTGTTGTTCTTCAATCAGTGGAATCAAGAGTGCCTTTTGAAGACTCTTATCACAATCTCAAATCTAATCGTTAAGGGTTGGTCTCTTAATCATGTGTAATCTAAACCGCCCGAGTGAAATCAAGAACAACATTCTCCCTGCCGAAGCAAAAATGTCATGTGAGATTCAGGTCAAATTTGTCGGCTTAAATTCCCAGCCCAGCCCCCCCACCCTGTGATTATGTTGCACTGTGAAAGGCTCGATGCAGACATTTTCTCACACTGGCTGTTCTCGCCTCTGACGAGGAGCCCGCGGTGCTGGCGTGCATCTCACCCCTCCGCCTCGGCAGAAAACCTCCTTACAGATGGCAGTCTGAGGAGGTGGAATGGAGTGCGAGGATGAAATCTAAGTGAAGTATGGCAGAATAAAGGCCGCTGAAGGTCGCCATCCCCACCCCCACGCCACAGTTAAACAACAGGCTTTTAATGCTGAAATTCACTTCACAAACTAAGACGTTGCAATTAAAAAGGCGACACAGTTGGTCTGAAATTCCTACTAAGAGACAGAAAGGGGATTATTAGGGACAAAATATCAAATCTGACGTGCAGGTGGTGGTGAAACAGAAAAGTTTAGAATAAAAGCCGCTGTGGCTGTGTGAAGGAAATCTGGTCAAAATGCTCTGTGATAGAGTGCATTTCATGAGGTGCCCTTGTGTGTTGCCATGACAATCTTGCAGCATTGTTCCCATGTGGAGGTGTGTCTGGCCCTTTACAACCACCTACATGGACCAGCTGGTCTCTGTGGCTCTGAACTCTCTGAATCCACTCGTTTATCTGCTGCATTCGCTCTCCAGCGTGAAGGTTCAGAGGGAGAATTTAGCAGAACTGGGTGCAAAAATAACAAAACAAAAAACCACCAGTCAGGATGTGTAGATGCTGCTGCTGCTTCAGGCTTTGACAGATGTGCAAAATATTTGTCCAACACTGGCGAAGAAATTTATATAAACCTCAGAATATTTTCTTCGTCTCCTCATCTTAAGAGCATGTCCTCGTCCTTCTCCTTGCTTGTCTCTGTCTTTCTGCTACCTCAGCTTGTGCCCGTAGAGATCTAGCTAAAGCGCAGTCCTTTTGTTGCTGGTGAAGTACCGTTACAAGCATTTCATAGCATTTCTAGGCCTTAAAATTTTTTTAAAAGGTCAGGTCAGCTGGTTCAGAAAGAGTCAGCTGAAGACAGAGCACCCTCTGATTGTCCCCCATGTTACTCCTCTCAGAAATGTGTCCGATCTTGATTGTCCTGTCACTCAAACGTGTGAAGTTTCTGGAGATGAACTGTGATGCTGCCGGGTGGCCGGGCAGGGCCCCCCACATCTCCCCTTCCAGACCTCTGTAAACGCTGTTTGATTTTATTGTCACTTTCTTTGATGAAAAGTCATAAACCCCCTTTCCTTCCTTCCCCTTCCCTTCACCTCTCGCCCCCGGACTATTCGTCATCCTCTCGGCATCCTTGGGCGGTGGAGCGTGAGCACCTTGGGGCTGACAGGGCCTCGTTTATCCCAGGAGAGATGAGGGTGTTCCTGGGCAGCCTCGGGTCCTGCACCTCTCATCAGGCCTTTTCATAAACCTCCCTGCCGCCTCTTGGGATTGTATACACGACCCAGAGGCCTCCCAACACGGTCTTCCCTCTCCTTCTCTTTTCCTTTCTCCTTTATGTTTTCACAGAGGCTTTGCCACGCTCTCCTCTGCAGAGGGACGTGTCGATTTAGATTTTTTTAAGAGGTTCTTTCAGCAACAGGTTGGGGTGGGGTGGGGTGGGGGTGGGGGGGTCATTTTCCTCTGCAATATTGAGAACTGTTTCTTGAAAAAAAAACACATTTACACAGTAAAAATGTTTGGCAGTCGGTTCATATTTTAGCCTTGTTGAAACTTTCATGAGACTCAATATTTTAAAGGTTTAGCCGTTAATGTTGTATGATGTCTATGATCTCTCGTTTTGATGTTTAGAGTAACAGGCTTGGCTTGACTTTTTAGTTTCTGTGTTTAAAAAAAAAATGGGAAAAACAAGAAAAAAAATCAGCTAATGAGCGGGGTTGTGTTTTGTTGAAATTGCCAGTGCACTGCTGTGATCCTCTTGTAGCTTCTTTCTTGCAGTCTTTCGAGTTTCTCACGTCTTCTACATTTGAACTTTGGCGTCTCTGGCGACCCATGTACCTTCTCTGTTACCTATCAGTTGCGAAAGTCTACACTACATGCAGATAACCACGGCAGCCGGTGTATTTATAGTCGAGCCGAGGAGCAACACTGGCTTATGAGCACGATCGATAGTCGGGTCAGACAGACCGGCACTTGATGAGCGTATATCGGAGTTCAGTCCTCAGCCAGGAAGTTTGGCAGTACAGAAGATTAAATGTCATGCAGATGATTCCCACTGCCAAACACAAACTATTCAGAAACTCTTTTACAGAACACCTCAAACTCATCTGACTTATGAAAAGCCAGAACATCACTTAAAAGGGTCTTTGAAAAGCCTTTTTTTACTCTTATTTTTGACTGATTCTGTACATTATTTTCAGCCAAATACTTTTTCAGTGCTTTATAAAACAGCAAGGATTGTAAATATGATTAACTCTTAGCAGGGGAGGCTCGTGCGGAGCTCGCTTGACGGTCCACCTCGTTGGTCCTTTGGAGATCTAACTTACAAGACTTGGAATGTTGCTTTTCCGGGATGTCAGCGTTTAGGAAAAGCTGCTCGTTGGAAACAAACAAAAACAGGAAAAAATGAGCGCTTTGACTTGATCTGCATCCTGGAAAGTAACGCGAGTGTTTGTTCTTTCTTTCAGTCTTTGATAATGATTTCCATCTTGGTGTTTCTTGGTGTGCAAAATTGTAAAGAAGAAGAAGAAAAAAAAAAACTTACAACACAGAATACCTCAGAAAAGAAATCCATGTAACCTTGATGACCTCCACATTTAGTCACATCCTGACCATCACACTCATCTCCTGGGCACTTTCATGTATTTCATGTTTCCCATTTCTTGCTTCTGTTGCCATGCAGTGCGTAGCGCCCAGTGGAGGTTTCATAAAGCTTTTTATACCACTTTTTGGTTTCCACGTCCTCATATTGTGTTCTGTCTCTTGGTTTCCTTGGTCTCAAAAACTTTCGCCGCTCCCTCCTCACGTTCGACATTTTAAGACGGAGAAAAGGAGTTTGTTCCAGAGAATATTCTCCTAGAATCCCCCAACACAATGGGGGAAAGAAATCCTCCCGTCTTTTGATTTTAAAAAGTGAGTTTGCTGAAAGAAGAAAGGCCAGTATGTGAACCACAAAGCCCCCTCCCTTGTTCCTTTCTCCATACCTCTTTATCTACTTATCTACTCTTTATCGTCGTTCAAAACTGAATGTAAAAAAAAAGGCAAACACAACTAACCTCTAATTTAACTATACATATTTAAGAATAAGAAATACTCTATATGTGCACATAGATATACCTATACAACCCCCGACACAGACACAGACACAAATGCATAATGTATATACAAATCTCTAATGTCATATACTTTTATCTTGAAAAAGGAAGAGGACGAGCCTTTTCCAGTACTGATTCAGGGAAACAAATACAGAAGTCCAGTGCAGTATGTTATAGGTAAAATCACTCCCACTCTGTTGCTTCTCGTGTTAGTTTTCTTACTCTGTTCTTGCTTGTTATTTCCCCATGATGTAGCATAGGGGCGAAGAAGGGGGGCAGGGCCACTTTTTGTTAAGAGAAGAAGAAGAAGTAGTGGAACTAGGATCTAGTGTAGTTGTAGTCTTTTCAAGCCTGATTCTGTGAAAAAGGGGGGATGGGAGGAGGGATGTTTTTGTTTTCTAAAGTGGACACTGTAAAGACAGTATATTTATGAAGATGACTTGGACGTGAGAGTCACATTGAGGGGGGGTGAGGGCTTGTTTGGGGGTGGGGGGGGGGGTGGGGGGGTGTATATAGAACTGCTTTACCCACCAACCCTCGCCTGTCTTTTTCACAGGTGAGGTGGAACTGTATATTGAAGGCACTGAGGAGGAACGCTTTGTGTGTTTTTATGTCTAGAAAAGTAAAGACTGTTTTAAATGAAGGAAGCAGAGAGTTCTCGGTAGAACCCGGGAGACGGCGTTAGGAAAAAACACGCCTCCCGACGGACGGTTTTGTGAACGTTAACCCTCTCGATATTTTTGCATGCTGGTGTACATACCCCCGTATCAGTCAGAGGCTGGTTGAATCCAAAAGCGCTTTTTTTTGGGATGTGGTCCACAGGACAGATTCTGATGTTTTTTGAATATGAAATATTGCCCCCTAAGAAGAAAAAAAAACCCTTTTCCTGAGAAGAAGGAGCACCTAAGGTGTTTGTTTGTCACCGCAACAGCTTTCGTAGTGGTTTTTTGGCTAAAGCTCTTTTTCAATCATTTTTTTCCTTGTGTAAAGTAATTAAAAAAAAAAGTATGTATGAGTGTGAAAACGTGTGGCTGTGTAAGAAATAATGTGAAAAGCTTGCTCTTTTTTGATTTTCCTCCGTTTTTTTTGTCAACCACATTAGCCTCAGAGCAGTTTCTAGGAACAGTAACATTACTACCTGTGCTCTTATAGTCACTCAATGGAACAGTGAACAAGTTTGAAGAAGTGCATCTCTGAACGTTTCCTGGCTGTCGCCTCCTTACAGCCCCAAATTACATTTCTCACACACCCTCAGGGACCCTCAACAACACTGCTGTCACTCTTATTCAGGTACCTAATCTACTCCGAGTTTTAGCAGTGATCAACCTTAAATATTATTTGACTTTAATTTTTAGAAGCCTGTTCTTAATGAAGACAAATTTACCACCAAAATTTTAAACGATCATGAGCAGTTTTTTTCCTTACCCTCAGAGTCTTTTATTTTTTAGCTGTCGCCGTCTCTTTTTTTTTCAATCTCTGGATATTTTTATGAATGTCAATCTCAATTCAGGACCGCAGAGTCCCTGTTAGCACTGTTCTCTCTCTGACTTTGGTATTGTGTGGCTACAAAGCACCGTAACAATGACTTACACCGAGCTAACCTCTTAAAAACATTTCATACAAGTGCACAAAACAGTGGCGTGGCTTCTAAAGCCTCCACAACCCTTCATACAGTATGTCAGTTTATGTTCAGGTATCCGTCTAGTCTAAGTGCTGAGTTTTTTCTCTCTCTCTCTCTCCGCCGCTAACGGAGTAACACACAACACAGAGGAATGTGACAGATCTGCCTTTAGTTCTTCTTACGCTTCAGGGAAAACTTAGTAAGCCTCTCTCAACACGAGTAAAACCAGGAAAATGTTGGAGCTTATAGTAGGACTTTTGCGTGATCAAACCTGCAGAACTGTAGAGCTGTGAAGAGTCAAACCAGAGCAGAAAGATCTCCTCATTTGTTCTTTTTAGACAGCCACTCTACTGTACGTTGCTAAGTGTCTGTGTTGCTGCACACAGTTTTGTTGATGCCATGGATTTGGACTTTATAGTCTGTATTTCACGCAAAAGCAGTTATTTATCGGCCTGGTCGGGACGACAGGAGTGTATTTTTGCCTAAATTTTGTACCTCTTACAACAATCAAATCGGTGGCGTTTGGTGTAAAGACACTTAAATTATACTTCATGTTGTAAGAACTCTTAAGATTACTTTCTACATTCCTGATGTTGGTTTTTGGTAGTAACCTGATTTTGTTGTGATATAGACATAGCTCTGATTGGGTTGGAAATATATTGACACAGAAAGTGTTCAGTGTCCAGGGGTTTGGACTAGAACAACAAGCCTCTTCTTGTCTTGATTTTTTTGTCCTGCTGAGGTTTCTAACGTTTCGTAAAAAATCTCACCTCGGTTCTTAACGGGTGGCTGGATGCCCCGCTGCAGGGCCTGCTGGGCTTTTCTCCTCTTCTCCGCTGGGATTTTTGATTTCGGGTTTGATGATATACCTCATTCCTTCAGTCCAGCGGGCCCTAGGGGCGCTTTGCCGATGCTCAGGACGCCTAAGCCCCCTTTCACGATTTGGTCCCACTTGGACTGTACCTCTCACACACACACACACACACACACACACACACACAGGTTCTCCAAATACCCCAATGGACCTCATTTTTTCAATATCTACTGTTTACAGTTTGACAAAAAAAATGTATAATTTAAAAAATATTTTTCTCATATTGTAGTTTTATTTATGTACATTTTTTTTTGTTTTTGTTCTTATTTTGTACCTTGTGAGTTTTATTCTTCTAGGCTTATATTATCGATGTCCGTGTAAATGAGCACTAAACAAGGATCACAATAATTGGTTTTTAGTTTGATTGACTGCACTTTTTTTATTTTCTCTCTTTCTCTCTCCCAGTTTTGAATGCTAAATCTGATTCTGATTGGGCTGATGAATAATAAATTGTCTCATAATGTCTGTGATTTTTTTTTCTTTGACAAAAAGATGATTTGATTTCTCTTTTTCTTTTTTTTTTTAAAAAAACTTCATTTTGCATTGAACGTCAGGCGACGCTGATTAGATCTGTCTTTGTGCATGTGTAAAATATTTTACTGGTTATGTTATATTCAATTTGGTAAAAAAAAGAAAATTGCCATTTTTGCCACACATTTCAGCTGTAATGTTGTGTAAGGTAGTATTCACTGGATGCTAGAACCTTCTTTTCAAAACCACTATTCTTCTAATAAATTTTGTTGTGAAAATAAAACCTCAGTCTCGTGTGTGTTGATTTGTTTCCGTGTTGGTGATGGTAAAGTTCCAGGTGTGTGAGACATATTTCCAGTCCTCCAGTCCACAGTTGACCCAGGAGCCTTCTCCTCTCTCTGGGTTAACAGGCTGGATAAGCAAAAGGTCCTCAAAGGTTAGGTACCGCCCCTCTGAGAGAACAACCAGGAAGTAAACAATAGCATCCCTCTCACCAACACACTCTCCTTGTGACCCATATCAACACCACCAAAGAAAAATACTCTTTTACCAGATAATATCCTGCATATTTCAATTTAAAATAAGTAAAATAAAGGGGAAAAACACCCTTATGATGAAACACTTTAGAAGTGAGTATAGTATAGAATCTTTAGAAGTCTTACATTATTGATGCATGCATATAAAATCTGTATTTTGATGTTGCAGACTCCAACAACTGGACCAATAAGCCCAATATTTGTTCTGCACATTAATGAAATGTCTGCTGCTCTGTGTTTTCTCAAAGAGAGTTTTTTCAGTCTTCACAGCAAGACATACTAGACTATGACTTTTTTTTATTGCCCAATTATTGGACATCACATAAAATGTTTTCTGTCATTTATGGACAAAATATGTTCTAATATATATCAACAGACTATGATAGTCATTTTTAGGCATTATAAAATTTGACAATTTTTGACAAAAATCGACATACTATAGTATAACTTTTTTTTTTTTGGCCACTTTTTGGACATCCCATAAAATGGGTTATTCTTTCATTTATGGACAACTATACAACTAATATGTATAAAGTGACCATAATTGTCATTTTTAGGCATTTTAAAATTTGAGCTTTTTTGACAAAAATCGAAGTGCTATAGTATGACTTTTTTTTTTATTTTGTCCAATTTTTGGACATCCCATAATATGGTGTTTTATTTCATTTATGGAAGAACTATGTTCTAATATGTATCAACAGACTATAATAAAGTCATTTTTATTTATTTTATAATTTGCTCATTTTTGACAAAAATCGACATACAGTAGTGTTCAATTTAATAGCAGTCCAATGTGACTAACCAGATTAATCCAGGTTTTTAGTATATTTTTTATTGCTACATGGCAAACAAGGTACCAGTAGGTGCAGTAGATTCTCAGAAAACCAACAAGACCCAGCATTCATGATATGCAGCTCTTAAGGCTGTGCAATTGGGCAATTAGTTGAAAGGGGTATGTTCAAAAAATAGCAGTGCCGTTGACTTTACAAACTCAAAACTATTTTGTACAAACGTTTTTGTTTGTAGGATTCACTAAACTAATATTTAGTTGTATGATCACAGTTTTTATAACTGCATGGAGTCAACAAACTTTTGGCACCTTTCAGCTGTTCAACTCAAAGATTCTTTAACAACATTCCACAATTAATTTACATTTCTTGGTTTTGCTTCAGAAACAGCATTTTTGATGTCACCCCACAAGTTCTCCATTGGATTAAGGTCCGGGGATTGGGCTGGCCACTCCATAACATCAATGTTGTTGGTTTGGAACCAAGATTTTGCTCATTTCCTAGTGTGTTTGGGCTCATTGTCTTGTTGAAACACCCTTTTTTAAGGGCATGTCCTCTTCAGCATAAGGCAACATGACCTCTTCAAGTATTTTTGACATATGCAAACTGATCAATGATCACTGGTATGTGATAAATAGGCCCAACACCATAGTAGGAGAAACATGCTCATATCATGATGCTGCACCATTACATTACATGTCATTTTGTCATTTAGCAGACGCTTTTGTCCAAAGAGACTTACAATAAGTGCATTCAACCTGATGGTACTAGACATAGACCATAGGAATCAAGTAAGTACATAACTTCAAGAGCTAACTGTCATTGCTAAAGGAGTGCTATATGTTAAAGAAGAAGAGAAAAGAATAAGAGCTTTTTTTTTTTTTTTTAAATATATATGTTAGGTGACCATGACTTAACCGAGGTATTGTTGGAAGAGATAGGTCTTCAGCCTGCAGCGGAAGATGTACAGGCTGTCTGAGGTCCTGATGTCGGTGGGGAGCTCGTTCCACCATTTGGGAGCCAAGACAGAGAAAAGTCTGGAAGTGGTTTTGAGGCGAGTTGACCCACGCAGGGTGGGAGTCGCCAGCTGTTTGGCTGATGCAGAGCGTAGAGGACGGGCAGGGGTTTAGAGTTTGACAAGGTCCTGGATGTAAGTAGGACCTGAACTGTTAGCAGCAGAGTACGCCAGAGCTAGAGTCTTGAAACGTATCCGCGCAGCCACCGATAGCCAGTGGAGGGAGCGGAGGAGGGGTGTTGTGTGTGAAAATTTGGGAAGATTGAAGACCAATCGAGCAGCTGCATTCTGGATGAGTTGTAGAGGTCAGATGGCTTTGGTAGTCAGACCTGCCATGAGGGAGTTGCAGTAGTCCAGGCGTGAGATGACCAGCGCCTGGACCAGGACCTGAGCTGCCTTCTGGGTGAGAAACGGGCGGATTCTCCTGATGTTATGCAGCAAGAATCTGCAGGATCTGGTAGTGGCGGTGATGTTTGTTGAGAGGGACAGTTGGTTGTCAAGAGTTACGCCAAGGTTTTTGGCGGTTTCTGTGGAGACAACCACTGTGTTCTGGACAGTGATGTGGAGGTCAGTGGTGGGGGAGCCCTTCCCTGGGAGGTACCACCATGCTTCACTGTCTTCACTGTGTACTGTGGCTTGAATTCAGAGTTTGGGGCTCGTCTCACAAACGAAAGATTAGCTTCACACAGACGTCTTCTAACTGTCACAACACTTACAGGTAACTCCAGACTGTCTTTGATCATCCTGGAGCTGATCATTGGCTGAGCCTTTGCCATTCTGCTTATTCTTCCATCCATTTTGATGGTTGTCTTCCGTTTTCTGCCACGTGTCTCTGGTTTTGCTCTCCTTTTTAAAGCATTGGAGATCATTTTAGCTGAACAGGCTATAATTGTTTGCACCTCTTTATAAGTTTTCCCCTCTCCAATCAACGACCCATTTTCAACATAATGGTTTTGGAAAAATTAAATAAATGTTGATTTGTTTGTTGATGTTGACTGTTTCAATCCCATTCTGACTTTACTCAGGTTCACCAGAAACTCATTCAGTTCATTCTCCAGTGGGTCTTTTCAGCGACCAGCCCGCCACAAACATTCCTGGAGCCGATGTCAGTCTGCAGTCAGACCTCTGGTAGAAGATGGAGCATTCTGAACAGTTAGCAGCTGCTCTTACTCTGACCAGGTCCAGAGCTTTGCCTTGCTGCTCCACGCTGATTTTGCATATCTCTTGCAGATTATATCTTACTTTTTTACGAGGCCATACATTTTAGAATTTAAACTGAAGAAGCTGACCATGAAGAATGTTTTAATGATGGTTCTATAACATTTAAACTACTTACACATGGACAATATTTATTTTATTGTGTTGGTGGTAGAATATTTAACAGAGTAATTATTTGATTTTTACAAAACCATTATGTTGACACTGTGTATCAAAACAAAGGAAATGTAGGGAATTTTTCTGGTTATATTTGAATGAATATTTTTACAGATACAAATATATTCCTGTCCTATTTTCTTATATACTGTCAGCCTTTTAGCTTGTTCTGTAAATGTATTACTTTATTGTTTTGACTGTTTTAAAAAAATATATTATTACTGTTGTTCATGTGAGCACCTACTGGTATATAAGACAAGACAAACTGTATGTTCAGGAGTCCTTCTCTCTATGCTGCATGAAGTAAAGTTTTTCATTCACCACACTGGGTCAGTATTATTTCAGAGAAGTAGAAATTGGCATAATTTTAGAAGAAATATCTCTCACATATATGTATATTCATAGTATAGTATGTCCTCAAAAAAGTCATACTATAGCATGTCGATTTTTGTCAAAAAAGTCAAATTTTAAAATGCCTAAAAATGCTGAAAATTACTTTATAATAGCCTGTTTATTATCTTTATTATAGTATGTTGATACATATTAGTTTAGTTAAAAGGTAAAAAAGTTATAGTATTTTGTGAAAAATAGCAATAGTCTGGTATGTCACGAAAAAAGTCGTAGTATAGGTTGTCAAGTAAAAAAGGTTATAGTATACTATAACGTGAAAAATAGTATTTGGGGGGAAATGTCATAGTATAGTATGGCTCATCTTACTGTGACACCATATTTTTTCATGACTATGACATTTTTTCATGACATTTTATAAAAGTGTTAAAAGTCAGGTCAGAGTTGGGATCGATCAGAGCTGACGGAGCTCTTTACTCCTACTGACGTCTGTAGGAATGTTAGAAATGCATTAAGTGTTTGTGCAGGTGGGGGCTCATTCTGACTCACCAGCATGTCTTCTCTACATTCCTTATTTCTTGTCCTTGCCACTGGGTTTTAACGTCATTCGTAGCCTATCTTGAGATTATCTGTAGCATAAAAAAACCCAACAATTTATTGACAAAAGAGAAAACTGCTCGTCCAAACGTCATCAAAATGCACAATATTGTGTTTAGGTACGCAGAATAATTGACACCAGACTGAGACACACTTCACAGGATGTTGCAAAGTCTGCAGCTGCAGCAAAACAACATCAAAAACAAAACTTAACTCTAATCACAATGTTAGAGAACTATTCATCTCTCATGATGCGTCATTGATCTATAACACTGCCTGCTCACAGTTACATTATTGTCAACCACATTTGAAACACTTTTTTTTAATATAGGTTACGGAAAAATGTTGCAACGTTAGTTATGAAAACAATACTGAATTGTAAAGAGTTATCAGTCTGTACTAGGGTTGTCATGGGAAGAAAATATTAGACCACCCTGTTTCTTCAGTTTCTTGTTCATTTTAATGCCTGGTACAACTAAAGCCCATAAGAGTTTAATTTAAGAGCTGATATCTAGACATTTTCCATGTTTTTTTTTTATAATAACCAAAATCATTATCAAAATAACAAACCCAAAATGGCTAGACATCAGCTCTTAAATTAAACTTATGATCTATTTTTGTTGTTCTTATTATATTTATTCTAACAAATGTACCTTTAGTTGTACCAGGCATTAAAATGAACCAGAAATCAAGGAACACAAGGGTGATCTAATACTTTTTCCATGACTGTATGTATGCTGGTTATTAATTGCTATTTTAATTTTTGTGCAAGCCCATTCACAGCCCATCCTCACCTACCCCCTCAGTCTTTACTTAGTGACGTACAGGTCAGGATTTTTTAATATGCACCCACCCGCTATGGGAGCCAATATAAAAAAATATGTTTACAATGGCATGTACATCAAACCCAGCCCTCATCTGTGCTATGGTAGCATAATAAGGAATAGGTTGTAAAGTATTTCTCTATATGCAAAACATTATTTTGTGCAGAAATGTGATGTTTTTGAGGCCAGGTTTTTGTTCCTACACCTTGATAGTCAGGCAGGGTGAACACTAAGAGAAGCTCCTCCTTGTCCCCTTTTCTTTCCTTTTTGCACACAATGAACATATCAACTGTCACAGTAAAAATCTGACTGATTCAAAAGTTTACTTGTGTCACGGGGCTCCACATCGGTGTTATTTAGCCAGCAGCCCTGATGCTTCGAGGTGTAATTCAGCCAATGAGATGATTCCTACCAGTGGAGCATCTCTGCCTCTGAGGAACTAAAACTCCAATCGAACATTTATTCTCTCTCCAGCTCACCTCTCACTCGGCTCGCCAACTCTTTTGTCTTCCTGCATCTCCTCTTCTCTTTCTCTTTTTACATAAGTGTGTTTCTCTCTCTCTCTCTCTCTCTTCACTCCGGCTCTTTCTGCTGCAGGGCCTATAGAAAGAGGCCTCTGTGCTGGATGGAGGCAGAAGAAGACAAATAACTTTTCAGGGCACAGGAAGTAGGTCATCCTCCTATCAAATATTTATTTCTCATACTGTGCCTAAGGCTCCAAAAGGACTCCCTCTTTAGATACTGTACGTATATATGTGTGTGGTTTCATGCTTCGCTCATTTGCACATATATAGCTGCTCATTGTCTGTGTGACTGAATTTAAGAACAGAGATGTTGAATATTTGAAGGTTCCCCTCTCTTTAGAAGTTCTGGCTGCATTTTCTATCCATCTTTTCTTTATAAAATAGATAATGAAATAGCTTTTAGACACAGATTCTATGTGCCTATTTATTCATTGTATGTATCCATTTTAAAGAGCATAAAGAATTGTGTGCTCCAAATTGTGGGAAATCATAAAAAGCTGAATATGTAACTGCAGCAAGCGTACTTGTATTTAAGCCTGCAGATATAAAGATTTTAAAGATTTACATTTAACATTTAAGGCATTTGGCTGCATCTTCTATTGTGAAAATTATGACAAAAGCAGCTGTTATCTTTGACAGTACTAATTATGGACAATTGACAACCATTTAATGTTGTCAGTTTCCTTGTTTACTGGAAAAGTGCCAAAACATGACCCCAAAAGCGAGATAAATGCCGAACCTACATGCGACTCAGATTTGACTTCTTTTAACATATAACTTTTTATTTCTTATTTTTTGGTTTGTGGCAGAGCAATCTCAGTCTGAACTGTCATATCACAACTAACACACTCAGCTCATGGTGGCAATTAAGGTCATTCAAAAGCACTAAAGCCCAATTGCTGCACTTTTCCTCAAAATTGAAGCTGTCTCAATTTGGTCTGATGGACTCTGTTGACCATCCTAGAGGGTTTGATCAGAGCTACACTTCTACAGCATCTTAGTAACACAAAGTCACAGTTTCAGTGCACTGGTGGAAGACATTAAAAATTGTTTAAATGCTATTGATTTAAATTTATGTGGGTATGAAATGCACAAAAAAATTGATTTTGCATTGCATGTAATTTGAAAGTGTAAAGTTGTGATATTTGTACGCAGACTAAAGAGACCAGGTTGCACTTATTTATCTTTTCTGCTGATACACTACCTACATACTAGGGGTGTGGAAAAAAATCATCATGTCCATCATGTACATATCGCAATTTTTTATGGGGTGATTTTAAAAATCAAATTTTCTCCTCGGAATCGATTATATTACGTCATTTCCCTGTCCAGGAAAACTTTGACCCTGTCTTCACTGTCTAAGAGCACAGTCTGTTAACAGAATCCACCACAGAGAGGCTCTATTTTGGCTAAGTAATTTATTTTTTTATTTTACTACTACAGAGAGCACTCAGTAGTCAGAGCACTTTATTTATTATTTAAAAACATATTTAGTTATCTATTGAACAGTTCACTACATTATGTTGTAGATTACATTAAATATATTAAAACTAGCCCACATTTGTGCTATGTGGACATTTCAATTAATTTTGTAGCTGTAAACTTTAAAAAAAATGCTGTACATGTTATGTACCTCTTTTTGTCTCAGTTGAAATAAATGTCAGCTGCTGGACTGACTGACACAGACTGGTGTGCATTGTTTATGGGAACGACATTCATGGTTTATCATCTCTAAAAGTGTATGATTCAACTTGTTTGTTTTTTAAGAAGGAAAAGAAAATTACAATTATTGGTTTTATCAAATCACAATACTTGTAGAATCGTGGTTGTCAAGAAAGGTGATACAAATATACAAATCGAATCGTGGCCAAAGCATATCATCCCACCCCTACTACATACTGAGGCTGAAACAGAAGTTCGGCGGTGTACAGAAGCTGTAGTGAAATATATTGAAAATATTGCTTTTCTACAAGTTTGTTGCTTATTTAACTTGCGCTTTTATAAAGAACCCTTATTTTTATATTATCTGCCTTGCTGCCCGCTGTATGTGGGTTTTTTTTTTTAAAGATAATTTATCAAGAAAAACTGCTGATTCCTACCTCGTACGTACAAATGTTATATTTGCAACTTTTCTCAGATTTTTTTACACTGACTATTTAGGGGTTGTTGACTTTGAGTCGGAAAAGGAATTGACATGTTAAGACGTCACCTTGAGCTCTGAGAAACTATGATGGACATATTTCACAAGACATTTTCACTGATAAGAGCCCACTGTGGTGATAAGAAAATGTTTTTGGAGCATCTTGGAGCAGTAAATTAGTTAAAACAGTAGAATCGAATCAAATGAACTAACTGTTTCAGCTCATAGTGTACATACATGACACAGAGCACTGGAAGGAAGAAGCTATAGATATTTCATCTGGAGCATTTAAACCAGCCATTAAGTGGCTGCTGCCGCTGGTCCTTCCAGTGTGAGATGACGGAGCAAAAGAGCAGAAGCAGCAACCTTGTGATAAAAAGCTTTAATAGCTTCCATTGTGTCCTCCAGCACAGTGCACGGCAAAAAAATATGTGTGCTTAAGAAATGTACAAGTAAAAACATTTGATATAAAATATTCTGCACATTCCAGCCTTTACTCCAGAGACACGAACACATCTCCCTCCCCTCTCTTTGTTTTTCATATACACACGGACCGCTGTGAGAATGTCAGAGGCCCCATCAGAAGCCCCTCCTGCTGCGGTGTGTGGTGGCTGGGCCCAGCAAGGCTCCCCATTACTGATTAATGGAACCACATCAGCTCCATTCAATTAAGACTCAGCGCCAGCCCCATGCGGTCGTCTCCCCAGGCCTGTCTGAGCTGCCTTTAGCTGCCACGCACTGAGGAGGACGGCGGCTGCTGCTAACAAGCTCCGATCCAGCAGCTGATGAAGCAGACCACCTCAAATCACTCTACTGTTAACCTACTTTCTTTAACGTGTCAGATCTGCCTTTTAAATGTCATTTCATGCCTCATCTGAAGCACTTTGACTTGCTTTTGTGCTTGAAACATACAATAAATGATCATTTTAACCCTCTACCTACATATAGGGACATACATTATTAATATATTGCTCCTGCTGCAGATACACAGTGTTGAATGAGGTTCAATGGTGATATGACTAGATAATAAATCGATCAGGAGGCCGACAAAAAAAATAATGATACACAATTTAAATCATCATTTCAGATATCGTGGTTCCTATGTTTCACATCTTGAAATTAAATATATTTGGGAACTTGTGACAAACAATTAAGTGATTGAAGAGTCACTAAGTGATGGATTAACTGTTAAAATAATTGCTAGTTGCAGTTTTAATAGAGTTCAAAGTCTTAATTGAATATAGTGTTACATTTCAGGGTTCAGCATTAATGTTTTGGGGTTTTTTCACATCCAAATGGGCAAGAAATCTTTAAGTTTGCCTTGATCCAATACAAAGTGTTTAATTTAATAGCAATTATTAAAAAAACAACAAGGAATTAAGACAATTGTCATGCTTCGTCTTAATTCATGTAATAAATCAGAACAAGGACACAGTGTTTTCAATGCAAAGCAACAAACATTCTTGCACATCGATAATAGTATGACAGTCCAAAAATGGACTCCTTAATGTGAGTGACTGAGAAAAAGAAATACAGTCCTTAAAAGATTGTCCAAAGGAAGAAAAGATTACAGAAGACTTATTTGTATTTATATGTTATTTTAAAAGAAATGTCTACATTTGAGTACATTTGTGTATTATTATTATTATTTCCTTTTTAGTTTTGTTCTTTTAAGTTATCTTTATTTACTTGTATGCTCATAAAATTGGCATCATTTTATTTAACCTCTTTCCATAACATGATTGTGACAATGTGATTCATTCTTAACAGATAAAGTGTATATCTTTTCAAAACGTTATTGTAAATCAATCTCTTTCAAACATTTCACAATGAAAATGAAATCACAACTAACAAAGGATTGTGTCTGAAAGCAAAATAATTCCATTTATACCAAATTACTATTCTTATTATTATTCCAATTATACATACATCTGTAGGCTCTAAATTTCCCTCAAAGCAGCTGTTTTCAAGCCAAAATATATCTATATCCATTTATATATCTGGTTAAAATGTTGGAATGTTAGCAGCTCTGTTTACACATTTCTTTATTTTGGTAGATGTTATTATGATTCATTGTATTCATTAAAATAAATATATATTATTTCACACTTGCTTATAAACCTATGTTTCCCATGTCAACAAAGCTACTTTGAATCTAACTGAAAGAAAGAGAAGAAAAACAGGATTACGTGGTCACCTGTTCGACAGGTGAAGCTTCACTAACGGCCATAGACTCTATACTCGCGAGATATATATATCATTACCCAAAATCTCGCGAGAACACGTAGCATTAGACACTGTCAAAACTGTTTAAGAGCTAAATGCGGCAGTTAGCTGAAATATCTTGTAATTACAGACTGTATAAATAATACGCTTGTAATACGCCATCTTCCTTACATCCATCATATTTGTGAATTAGAATGTTTTGCTTTTTTAATTATTATTAAAAACTACCAACGGCCCACTAACACAATGTAGTGTGATGTTACAGTTACATTTTTTTTTTTTTTTTTACCAACTTACGTTTTGGCTCCACAGTCAGCTGTCCCCGCTGTCCTCACTGATGTTGTTTCGTGTTTTTAACCTCTTTCTTGCTGTAAAAATATGAGTTCTGAATTCCAAATAACGGTTGTTTACCCGCTAACTAACTGACTGACCTATGTCGGGCAACCGGAAAAGGCTCAAGTCTGCTTGTGCGCGCTGCAGCGACACCGTGTGGCGGAGGGTGGTACCAGCACGCCTCATAATAAAGATGGATGAATGGATGAATAGATAGATAGCTTATAAGAGTTTAATTTAAGAGCTGATATCTAGCCATATCCATTTTCCATGGTTTTCTTGATAATAAGAGAAAACCATGGAAAGTGAAGGAAAAAAAATAAGAAAAAGGATTGTCTAAGAATTTTTTCCATGACTGTAGAAGGAAAGAAAGAAAGAAAGAAAGAAAGTAAGTAAGTTGGGGATAGAAAAAGGATGACTGGGGGAATAAGGGAAGACAGAAAAAGTAAAAGGAAAGAAGGAGAGACAGAAAGATGGAAGGAAAGAAAGATTGGGAATATATATATGCGTGTATGTATATATATATATATATATATATAGTATATATTTTATCTGGTACTCCTGACTGGCGTGTAAATTAAACGTTTCATAATAGTTCCAGCTCATGTCAGAAGGTGTCTCTGGGTTGAGTCGGTGTTAAAAAGTAATTTACAAGTTTTAAACCCACTTGGATCCTTTGATGTATAAATATTCTGGGGTATTTTAGAGTCTCTTTTCCTCTCCTTACCTCCGGTATACTTCCTCTGTATTATTCAGTGTTAATTCATGTAAAAATGAGGTGAGAATTAGACTTTCTAATTGTTTATTATAGCCATGACTTCAGACTTCTTTAAGTCTATGATGAGTCTAATGTCATTTTGTTGTTTTTTTCCACACAAATTTCAACAAAATTATCCGTAAACACAGAGAAAATACTTTTTCTCTAAATCTTGACCTCCACAGATAAATTAAAGGTTTTTTATCCATATTCTTATAATACCTTTCTATAGAAGACATCTCAAAAGCGTGACACAATAAAAGACAAAAGCTTCCTTGCTAAATGTATTATATGATTCTCTTCATGGAGCTTCATTGTGTTGTCAGAATGTGGCTGAATTAAAGACAGAAGAAAAAAAAACACATCCGCTGATCTTAGAGCCTCCACGTGTCTGATTTAGATGTCCTCAGCTCCTCCACGTTGTGGCCATGACACACACAAAAAAATAAAGGCGACATTCTCCGGGAACTAAATGAAAACCTAACAATCACAACTTCATTTGACACTGAAAGCAGAGCAAATGTTCAACAAGGTCACACCTAATTGAAAATGATTGAAACCCTGTTCTATGGGGGACTTTTCTCTTTTTTTTTTATTTCTCTTTTCTTTCTTTCTTCTCCAGCAGGAACTCCTCCCAGGTCACCTTGGTAGTTTCGACTCCTTCTTTTGGCAACTGCCTGAAATATTCAGTTTGCCTCCGGCGCTCTCAAACCCCTTCCCCCATCTCTCTCTCTTTCTCTGTCACTCATCCCCCAGCCTCCTTTCCAAACTTCTTTTCTCCTCCTTTCTTCCTCCTCTTCTCATCTTTTTACTCGTTTTTTTTTTGTTTGCCTTCATCCCGACCTCGTCCTCTTCTGCTTCTCTTTTCTCCTCTTGTATCCACAGTGTGGCCTCAGGGTGTGTGTGTGTGTGTGTGTGTATGTGTGTGTGAGAGAGAGATAGAGATAGAGAGAGAGAGAGAGAGAGAGAGAGAGAGAGAGAGAGAGAGAGAATGTGTGTGTGTGTGTGTGTGTGTGTGTGTGTGTGTGTGTGTTTCGGGCCGCTGGCTGCAGGAGGTTATACAGTGGATCCAATGAGCACCTGGAGACCACTAACCATGATCATATCAATAAAAGGACATCTGCTCTACGGCAAGAAAGACCTGCACCAGAGGAGAGGAGAGGAGAGGAGGAGGAAAGAGAGAAAGAGAGAGAGCGAGAGAGAGTGATTGGGGGAGGAAAAAGAAGAGGGGGAGTGAACAAAGACGACAAAGAGGGCATAGAAAGAGGAGAGAGAACGATAGAAGAGGAGAAAGATGAACAAAGGAGAGCAAGAGAGGAGTGGAAGAATGTGATGGAGAGGGAAAAAGAGAAAGAAAAAGTGATCATGTGAGGGGGGAGGTAAAAGAGGACGAGAAGAGGATGATAGAGGAGGAGAAACATGAACAAAGGAGAGGAATAGATAAGTGAAGTGATGGAGAGGAGAGAGAAGGAAAGGACAGGGAGAGAGAAAAGGAAGATTGTGTAGGAGGAGGAAAGGAGAGGAGAGGAGGAGTTTAAAGAAGAGGGTGATGGAGGAGGAGAGAGAGTAGAAAAGGAGAAAGAAAAAGTGTGTGTGAATGAGGTTAAAGAGGAGAAGAGGATGATAGAGGAGGAGAAAGAGTGGTGATAGAGAGGAAAGGGAGGTTGTGTAGAAGAAGAGAGGAGGGGTTTTAACAAAGACGAAGAGAGTGATGGAGGAGGAGAGCAAAACAAAGAAAAGTAAAGGAGTGAACGAGGAGATGAAGAGAAGAATAACAGGAGATGAGAGTAAATGGAATCAATAAAAACGTGTAGAAAAGAGTAGAGAGAGATTAAATAAATAGATGGTTCAGTCGGCCCAATAGTCTAAAGAAGTTATCTTTTTCCAACCCTAACCAAGTGGTTTTTGTGCCTAAACCTAACCGTTCCTTAACCGCAGCACGTTTCACTCATACCACACTGTAAAATTACTCCTGTCCTGAATTCAAAACCTTAAAGTATCAGCATCAAAATGTACTTGGAAGGGCTGATTTTAACTACCTAATATACTGTAATGTGGTTTCATTTATAAAATAGATATTGCTTTAAATTGATCAGTGAGAAAGAGACTAAATGTAACTAAAGCTGGCAGCTAAATGTAGTGGAGCAAAAAGTACAATATTTGCCTCTAAAATGTAGTGAAGTAGGAATACCAAGACAATTTCCATGTACTTGAGTACATGCACCTCAAAATTGTATTTGAGTAAATGTACTTAGTAACTTTCCACCACTTGAATAACAATAACATAATTTATGCAGTTTGGTGCCTGAAACATGTATGTTAGGATCATAAATGTGCAAACCATTCATTTATTAGGGCAGCAAACAAACTTTAAAGCCATGCTTTTATTGGTGAACTTACTGAACTTTGCCTTTGCATATATATATATATATATATATATATATATGCAAAGGCAAAGTTCAGTAAGTATATATATATATATAAAAATAAGGTCCTTCAAATGGACAGTTTCATTCTTAGCTCATCTAGTGAGCAAATAAAAAAACGGACTAAATACTCGGGTAAACCAATTATCCAGTGGGATACTGCTACACAAAACTAAATCCAGCGGGGGGAAAAAACTAATGAAATATTCTTTTAAAAGACAAGAGAAATGATAAGAAGAAGAAATGAGAGTCAAGCAGAGAGTAAAGGCGAATAAACAAAGGAGATGATTAATAGAAATGAAGAGAGAGATTAACAAAAGAGAAGAGGATGGGCCGAGGAAAATGAGAGGAGCAAAGAGAGCAGGGAAATAACAGAAACTAGCAGAGAGAAATGGATGGATGGATGGATGGATGGAGAGAAAAATGAAATGTAAGTGTAAGAGGAGATGGGAGGATGGATCAATAAGAGGAGAGGAGACAGTCACTCTGGTTCTGCCCTCTCAGGTAATCCACATTCTCTGCAGGTGTTTGAAACCTGCTGCCCTCTGCTGCTGTCACACAGCACCGACACGTTAGAAATCTAATCTCTCCCACGCTGCATGAGTCTTTGTTTGGTCCGTCTACTGTCAGCTGCCAGCCGTTATAACGAGCTGTGGGGCACCATGTGGCGTCAAATGAATCAATTAAATACTAAATAGCAACTCTGAAAAGTTCAAATGTGACATAAAATACACAACTGCACTTCAGGGTTCATCCTCAACCAAAATACTCTGAACCCAGGGTCCTCTGAGTAGTGGAAAGTCCTGGAAAACTTAATTTCTAAGAGACAGGCTGCTGCAAACAAACTATTGTCTTTGTAGTCCCTGCAGGATCTACACGGATGATACCAGTGTTTACAGAAACAGTTTGGTATCCATTGAAACATAATAACAGTAGAAGCATGGATGTAAAAAGAGAACAGCATTGGAGGCAGGGCCCCATGCATTCCTATGAAAGTTGCTCAGTTTCCATTCACCTGTTTTTATTCACATTTTTCTATTTGCACATGGAAAACCCTGAATGGAAATACAGAAATTTGATACCCAAGATGCTCGTTCCATGAGCATGGATTTATAAAGAGAACTGCATACAGCGTTGGAGGCGTGGCTCTGCTTATTCCCTATAAAGGCTGCTCGATGGCATCACAAGCCATCGAGCAGCCTTTATAGGGAATAAGCAGAGCCACGCCGTGCGTAAAACATACCCAAGTCTTTAGCAGCTCTTTCATATCTATTGGGCCTGATGAGCAGCGCACTTAATACCTCCACCGTCCGAGCTAGCTACTCATGGTTTAGTGCTTTGCTAACTTGAATGTGGATAAAAATATTTAGTCCGTTTGGTTCGTCCGAATCAGAGTGAAATTGATGCATTTGGTTTGTTTTGTATTTAGTCTGGTTTCTTTCACCAAAAAAAAAAACAAAGACCAAAAAAAAAAAGATTTGAAGAGGGGCGTGTACAAAGGTAGTGTGTGGAAATCTACTCACACTATCATTTCTTATTGGTTGAAAAGTTGGCGGTGAAGAATGTAAACACCCTCACAGGGATTACCCTCACAGTGCAATCAACCGTGGAATGAGTCTACTGTGGTTGTGAGGTTTAAAAATTCAAGAAAAGTCTTTCTTGGCCTCATAGCATCACCAGACGCACCCCGGTTATGGTAATTCCACCATTTCACCGATATGTCAAATCAAATCAAATCAAATCAAATCAAATCAAATCAAATCAAATCATCTTCTTGGGGGCTTGAACAACAAGATGTTGCAGCTCACAAAACGGCCACCGGTGTCAGTAACGACAAGGATTTTCTGCAAATTCCACATAGTGCCTTTAAAAAAGATTTTAAATTGATGCTGAAAATACTGTCGGAGCAGTTATAGCTGGGGAATAAAACAAATAAAATAAAAAACTATCACTATGTGCTGTTTAGTTTATATGTGGCTGCACCTGAGTGTGTATTGCACATGACCAGAGCACAGATAATCAATATATGATCGATATGTTCACTAGTGATAGGTTACTGATATACTGACACCAGGACTGTCAGCGGTCCTGACAATAAAATACAGCCTCTGCATCACCAGAGACAGAATTTCACTTTTATTTTAGCATTTAAATGACGTTTTGTTTAACTGACACATTCGTTATTTGAATGGAGGATGCACATACACTGTAAATATGACAGAAAATGATCAGAAACCTGTATAACAGCAACAGTATCCAGCCAGTATATCCACATCTCTGAAAGCAGGCTATGATATTTATGTGAACAAAACATAACTCAGATACTAAAGTGCATAAATAAATGCAATGAGATGAGATATTTTAAGACATGACAACTTGGCATGTATGTGCACAGATGAAGACATCTATCAGTAGTTCTGTGTTTTTGTGTAAATATGTGTGACACATTGTTATCCCTGCTATCTGTAATTCTTTGTTTGTCAGAACAAACTCCAGTGAGTCAGTTTATTAGTGTGAGACGCATCTCTGTCTCTGCTCAACTTCTGCTTTAATGAACCAATTTCCCCTCACAGATAAAAAAAAAAAGATAATTTCCTTTTTAGTTTTCTTGCAAACTCTTATTGTATTCTTATTGAATATATTGGCAATATTTTGTGCAGACACATGGCTGATGATTAGATGTTGCTGCTGTTTATATTTGTCCGGTTTGGGAGTCAGTTTATTCTGCGCCTGATGAATTGTCTCTGATCACGCAGCTGACAATCAGCCTGCCAGTTTGTATGTTTTTTAGTCCTTTGTGTGCAGCAGATCGTCAGTGTGCGAAGATGTGAAGGCTTTTATTGGAATTGGGGGGTTGGGGAGGAGGTGCTGCTGCTGCTGCTATGATTTTATCCTCCTTTAAAGACAGAGAGGAGGAGGAGAGGGGGGAAGGGGGAAAGATGGCGATGTAGAAAGGTTGAAGGGGGGGTGGTTGGATGTTGGATGGGTTGCAGAGGTGGAGGTGGAGGTGGGGGTGGAGGGATGCAGCAGCTTTCACTTGAGAGTGTGTGTTTCTGTGTGTGTGTTGGGGGAGGAGGGACTATGTCAAAGCCGATGGGGGTATATATTATGTTTTATGGTTACGAGGGGACGCATAAATCACTGTTTCATTAAACGGCTTCAGTCTCAGAGCGCTGCCCCCCCCCTCCCTCATACACCCAGCAGGACATCCCTCTTTTCTCTCCCTCCATCCTTTCTCACTTTGTCCTCCATCTTTCTACCTTCTGCTCCAGCTACCTCTTATCTTAAAGCTCCTTTCCCACCCACCCCTATCTCTCTTTCTTTCTCTCTTTCTTCCTGCCAACCATCCTCCCATCTCTCCCTCTCTTCTCTGTCTCCGTGAGCTGCCATCGTCCATCGGCTCAGCCTGGACGCTAGACAGCCGTGACACAATGAGGTCAAAGGTCAGAGCAACAACAACAAGGAAAACCAGAACCAGTGTCAAGGTTGAAGAAGAAGAAGAAACAATGAAGGAGAAACAGCTCTTTATTTAAATAAATAGGAAAAAGAAGCACTAATTGCTGTCTGCTTTTCAGGTGAGACAACATGAACCCAAACACTATTTTTTTCTCTTTTTTTTTGTTGTAAAATTCCCCATCAGTGATGCGAGGTTGGTTTGGAAACTTTTTTTTTTTTCTTGGCAACTGAAAAACAAAGATTTCTCTCTACAGTCTACAGATGATACAGTGACAACATCCTCTTCAACATATAAAAATACTATGACAAAACCAAATGCATTATAAGCTCATAATATATATTACAATCTGTTAGGCTGTTATTGTGTGTAGATGTATTGCAGTTATAATAATAATAATTATAATTATAATAAAAGCTACATTAGTTTGAATCTGATTTATGACACAACTCGTCGGCTTTTTATGGGAAAAATGTAACTAAAAAAACAAAACAACAACAAATAAAAACATGTTAAAACTTAATATTACGCACCTTTATTTTAGTTTCACATCCATATAAATAACATGTCATCATATATAAAAGCTACATTTTTTGTGGCATTTCCACGATGCGTTCACTGGCTCTTCTGACAAATCGGAGAGGAAGCGTTTGATCCGAACAAACACACTGCGTCGTCGTATAATGAAGCTCATTATCGGGGACAGCGTCTTGTTGTTGGAAGCGTCTTATAGTGACAAACACACACCCACACGCACATACACACACACACACAACACTGAACTTCTATACTTGTGAGGACCTTAGTTCACATAAAGCGTTCCTTAGCCTCCACTGTTTGAGGCTGATCCCAAACCCTTTTTGCAGGTCTGAATTATTTGAAATTTACTGATGTTTCAATACAAAAATTTCATTTCTATATCCATACACGTCTGAAACTTAGGTTGAGAGATAGAAAAATGAGAAAAATATTTATTAAAGTACAATTAACTTAATTCTTTTTGCATTTTCCTCTCTGTGTCCTTGTATTTCACTGCAATATATAAAATATATATTAAGTCCTGCAGCTCAATGGAATCAGCACAATCATGGCAAGAAGTGGGAACAACTCAAACATGTCTTCGTGCAGAATAACACAGTTAGAATGACAGAAATCATGAAAAAAGCAAAAACTAAAGTTGAATTTCTCTGATATATATATATATATATTTTTAAATTGGAATAAAATGTAATTTATATATACTATAGAATACTTTTCCAGGTGCCCACAAGTGTCATGAATATTGGGGAACAATTGTGTCTCCACATATTGTATATATTGAAGTATTGTCATGTTTCCAGCCTCTCCTGTCCTCTCCCCTCTGCTCTGTGTAAACAGCCTCTCCTCTCTGCTCTGTGTAAACAGCCTCTCCTGTCCTCTCCCCTCTGCTCTGTGTAAACAGCCTCTCATGTCCTCTCCCCTCTGCTCTGTGTAAACAGCCTCTCCTGTCCTCTCCTCTCTGCTCTGTGTCAACAGCCTCTCCTGTCCTCTCCTCTCTGCTCTGTGTCAACAGCCTCTCCTGTCCTCTCCTCTCTGCTCTGTGTAAACAGATTTTCAGTGAATATTTGTCATGTGACCGTTGGTCTCAGCAGAATCAATCATGTCTTCACAGTGTCTCTGAGGAGCAGAATTTAATATTTTTAACAGGATCTGGTTAGTGCAGACGGAGAATTTTTGGCTATTTTTAAAATAAAAAAACATTTTTTTTGTGGGGTTCAGAGGGTTAAAAAACCTGGTTCTAGACGCATTTTGCTCTGTACCATAACAGTATTGAGGTTTTAATAAACAGCTCGAGCAATAACTCAAGAAACCAAGATGAAACCCTAAAACAGACCTTTAAAGAAGAATGAAACGGACACATTATCGTCAGTCTCGCGGTCTATAAATGCTGGTCCTCACAAGGATAGAAGTACAACACACACACACACACACACACACACACTCCCAGCCCAGTCTGAACTGGGAGAAAGGGCGTCTGGTGAGCAGCGATGGGAACGTGTCATGACCCCTCTGCTGTCCCGCCGTGAACACTGTGACCTCTGACCTTCAGGCTGCGTGTTGGTGAGCTGACCTTTTTCTTTCCGTTTGGATTGCGACTTGAACTCGATGACCCGGGTTTATTTTTTCAATTTAAGAGGTTTCTACTGTGAGCAGAGGTGTCGCTGTGCACCTAAATATAAAAAATGGGCAGAACCGTAAAGCCACAACCTTCAACTCTATTTGATTTACAAAATATTATGTTAGAAGTGAGAAATAAAATGCATGAACTGCTCTGTTTAACGTCACTAGGTGCAGCCTGTTCTGTTCTTTAGCTTGTCACTGATATTATCTCTGCTTCCACTTCCTTTGAGTTATAAATATTATCCCCACAGTTTACACAGAAGACAGCTGAAGCCGGATGTTAGAAATATCTCTTATTTTGTGCCCATTCTGTGTTTTAGAGTTTATACTCGCTTAAATTTTGTGAGGCAGATACATTTTTAGGAGGTTACAGATTAACATCAGCTCATAAAATCTGTTGAACTGCTCCAATCACTTGGTGGTTAAACCCTCAGCAGTGAAGAAGAAACATGAGAGCCTAAACAGCAGTCAACTCTGCAGTAAGTACTGTAAAATGTGGTTTTATTTCACCTCTTTCACCAGACCGACAGACTTCAGTGCATGAAGGCCTGGTCCACACGTACACAGGTACTTTTAAAAACAGGATTTCTTCCCTATTTCACAAAAGGAATGTTTTATGAGCAGCCCCAGACCTCTCAGACACATATAAAAGAAACTGCCAGAGTTAGTTTAGAAGCGAGACACTTCACTGACCAATCAGTTACTTTATCTCTGTCAAGTGGGTTTAGTTACTCTTTAGGAGACCAGCAGCAGGTCTGTTGTTTCCAACAGGAGAAATTAAAGTGAACTTATGAGCGTCTTTTGTCCCAGAGTCACCTAAGTAAATATTGGACAGTTTTCACAGGACAAATACAAAGTTTAACTTTGTTCCGGATTTCTCTCTGTCTCAGCAATTTACTCTAACACGACCTAAAACTTAGATATCGTAAAGGCTAATAAATACTCCTCAAGAGCAGAGAAATTTGTTTGTTTTCTCGAGGTGGCAAGAACAAGAACAAAGTTAGTTCTGGACAGGACATTTCCACATTTCTGACCAATTACACAATAGTTGTCAGACACCATGCAAGAAAAAAGTTCTGCCCAGATGATGCGTCGAGAACAAGCTGCGAGAACTCCCAAACCAGAGAGAGAACAAATTTCTCGGTTCTTGTAGAATAGGTATTAGCGTTAAGCGTTGTCCAAAGTCTTGCAAGACTGTGTCAAAACCATTAACAGACATACTAGATAACTCATTTTCTTCATGCTATATGTGACTGTTATCTGTGTAAATATGTAATGTTTACAAAATAAAATATAAATCTATTATTCTTGATGTTCACAATGCTCCAACGAGTGGCAGAAAAGGTGACTTCACCTACTCAGGAGACAAAAAATGCATATGATTTCATTGCATTGGTGAAGCTTGTAATGCACCGTCTTCCCTCTATGCAGTAACTTTGCTGCACACAGCAAGACAGGAGAGAGGGAGATGTGATGCTGCCACTTACTCTGAGCAGCAAGTGGCTAAAACGGTCTGAAAAGTCCAGAAGGAATATTATTAATATAACATTCAAGGCGGTGTGAAGTTGCTTCCTATGTGCGTCAGTATACAAGAAGAATAACTGTGCATTTATACATGTAAAAAGTCTTGTTCGCGAGGTGAAAACCAGCACGATTTTGGGCACATTTTCCGGAAATGCCGCCTCCTTTGTGAGGTTATGGCGCACTCTGACCTTACGAGCTAAAAATTCTGATGTCTCTGTAAAATCTTCACCCCGGACGGCATTTCAGTGACCTTAAACATTGTTTGCATGTGGATTTAAAGCTCATACAAACTCATAGAAAAACCTACATTTATGAAAAAAATACCTGCATACATGTGGACCAGGTCAAAGTCTGACAGGTGAAATCTTCACATCTTTACAAAACTGAATGATCTTTTTGACTGATAAATTTCCTTTTATTTCATAAACGAGTCCCCAGCTTAAATGAGTACCTTTATTTCTCTTGATGAGCTCGTCGTTGCGGCCGTGAAGAGCAGCACTGAAGCAGCCACAAATCAGAAACACACACCAGAAGGCATACGGAGGCTTTTTAACACACGAGTATTAAAAATGAGCTGGAGTTAGTTAGGTAGTTAGCGCGCAGGCAGGTTCTCCTGCAGCAGGTGAAGAAGAGAAGGAAGATGACGATGAGGTTGACTCGTTGATTTCATGTTTCGAGAGGGAAGAACGGTCTTATGTTACAAAAAACTGCGTCTGTGCGCGAAAAAACACACAAAACAAACACCAAAATGTCCGTTTATCAGTGATAGAATCCCTACAGTGTGTGTACCTCTTTAGCTTGGTGTGTGTGTTGTGTTTAAACGTGTGTGTGTGTGTCGGCGTGTGTGTATGTGTATGTGCGCACTGTTACATCCACAGCACTACACACACTCCTTGCAGCCACATTCCACAGGTTTTTCCACGTCCTGCGTGAACGAGGTCCCATCATCGCATTCGAAGGTGAGCCGCCGACGCCGGACCCTCAGCGGGGCGCAGCAGGAAGCGGGGACGGCGCCCGGCGCGGTTCCTGCCTGGCACCGGCCACGACACTCCACCCACGAGAAGGGCTTGGACGTCTGGCAGAGGACGGTCCCGTGCTGCAGCCGGTGGTAGTCTCTCACCGGCTCGCCTCGACACGGGGACTCTGTGGACATGAGGACACGGGGAGGATTAGGAGAGTGTCAGGCTTAAAACACATTTTACAACCCAGAATCCAAAAAGTTGTACATAATCATAATTAAAACAGAATGCATCAAATTCAGAATGAGTATATTTACTAAAAAAAGTAGCTAAGTAGTTTCCCATTTTGAGTATTTTAAATTTTGTCTATGCACTATAGTGAATTGAATTTAGGTTGCAAATCCTGTTTTAATTATTTTCTTTTTTACAATATTTGGTAAACTTTTTTGGAATCAGGGTTGTACAGAACTTACCACAAAGGGCTCTCTAATAAGTTTGCTGACACAGGAGAGCAACAAGTAGCTCCAGAGACAATATATCAGATTAAAAAGAATTTTAACCAAAGAACAGAAGAAATGATGATACTGAGGATTTAAAAGTGAAACCATCACCTTTAACCTGCATTCTTTATAGTGGCCAGCAGGGGGCGACTCCACTGGAGGCATAGAGAAGTTGGATTGTATAAAAAAGTCTATGAGTGCTCCTTAAATACCTTTATTTACAGTGCTTAACACATTTATTAGACCAGCGGTTTGTGCCACAGCTGTCCTAAATTAACAGCATTGTTAATTATCAAAATCATGTTTTATTTTTCTGTAATGTTTAATACAGCAGTATGTAGAAGCTCTTTAACCCAAATTATATTATTCATGAATTTTCGAATTTACCGTTTTACAAAAAAAAACTGTAAAAGTATTGAAGCACATAATTATTTCTTGATTAAGAGTCTAGATTAAGAGTGCTTGATTCATTTCTGACTTAAATCTGGCTATAAAAAGGTGAATTAGGTTTGTTATCTGCCAAATAAATAACAACAACATTTTTAGTTTTAAGCAAGGGTTTGAAAGATTTCTTAAATATTTATGTTTTCTCTTTCTTTTTATGACAGGTGGTCTAATAAATTTGTTAAGCACTATATGTATGGAGTGAGAATTGGTGTAATATAAAATGATTCTGTAGTGGGAGCATTATTTGATTTGTTTAAGCATGAATGTAATGTAAAATACTAATTTACTGCATGATTATGTTTCGTGTTCTTCCAGACAGCACTAATGCTGGGATCAGACTCTATGATCTCGATCTGCCATGCATGGAGCTTTGGGAATAAAAATCTGTGTAATGTAACTGTTGAAATTCGTCTTTTTCTTACTTTCTTGTGTCCTTCATGCTTCACTCAGGTTGTGAAAGTAATTATTGTTGGGGGTTTAACTTGTAGTAAAGCAGATTTAAGGCACCATGTTCACCTAATAACATCTTAAAACATTTATGACAGTCTGTGTTTGAGTTGTTCCCTCCCTGATCCCCCGGCGCTCCCTCACCGATATCACAGCTCTCTCCGCTGTATCCCTGCTCACAGAGGCAGCGCTGCCCGTCCTCCGTCTCCTCACACCGGCCGTGCAGACACTGCAGACCCTGGCACGTAGCGGCCGGCTCCTCCTGCAGGTTACACAGCGCGCCGCGGTATCCTTCCTCACAGTCACAGCTGTATGTCTGTGAGTCCAGCGCCACGCACACACCCCTCACACACCTGGAGTAAAACACAACCAATGCAGTGAGGAAGAGAAGAAGTAGAGCCAGACAGATTTATCAGCTAACAGATACTATCATCAGATAATGCCATTATTAAAACTTTTTTTAGATATAGAATGTGGAAATTTTTTTGTTAGAAATGATGTCGGCTCTCAATTTTTAAAAATCAGTAATTGACTAAAACTTAACAGTAACCATGTTTATTTAGCAATTAATTAATTATTATTATTATTATTGTTTTTATTATTATTATTATTATCATTATTATTAATAATAATAATAATAATAATAACTTTATTTATATAGCACCTTTTAAGAACAGCAGTTTACAAAGTGCTTCGACAGAGAGCAGTTAATCACAAAGAAATGCCACAAGGCTAAGAACAATTCTTATGAGAAAAGAAAAGCAATTAGAGACAGAGGAGGAACAATCAAAAGATATTCTCAGATACACAGAAAATAAAAGGTAAAAGGAGTAAAAAGAAAAAAAAGAAGTAGAAACGAATGGTAAGATAGAGAACATTACATAAAAACAAGTCTAATTTAAAATAATTATTATATCCCTATTTATTCTTTATTTTCTCAGTTATTATCCATAGAATTAGCTGACAATGTAATACACTGTTTGTATAATATATAACAATGTTACATATTATTTAATAAGGTTTTATACTTGAGAAAGTAGCTCTCTGGGCACATTTGCTGAGTGAAAATTTACACATAATACACATAAAACAAGATCTATTTTTATTCCAGCTTAAAAAAATTACTATATCAGCCACAATATCAGTTTTCGATTTTTTTTGGGGGTCTCAAAAATCCCATATCGGCCAGGCTCTAATAAGAGAATGTGAAGAAAAAGAAAAAAAAAAAACCAGAAACCAAACATTATAAAGAGAATATACGTATTTGTCACGTTCAGTGGTGGAGAAAGTATTCAGATCCTTTACTTCAGTAAAAGTACTAATACCACACTGAGAAATGACTCCACTACAAGTAAAAGTCCTGCACTCAAAACTTACTGAAGTAAAAGTACAATAGTACTCCTTAATGTATCGGAAGTAAAAGTGCTCGTTATGCAGAATGGACCCACTCAGACTGTTATATGTATTCTAAATATATTACTACATTTGTTGTATTGATGCTTTTATTTAAGCAGTGTTTACATTTTGTAAAGACAGGGCTATTATAATTACTTAATAAACTACTATAAGATTCAATTTTAAAAAAAGTTTAATCTCTTTAAATGTATCATGTTTTTATGTTAAATCTTGACCTGAAAAGTAACTAAAGCTGTCAGCTAAAAGTAGTGGAGTACAAGTATAAAGTTACATAAAATGGAAATACTCAAGTAAAGTACAAGTATCTTAAAATTGTGCCTCAAAGTACAGTACTTGAGTAAATGTACTTAATTACTTTCTACCACTGGTTACGTTAACACTTCTCAGTTGATGTAACAAGGTTTGGAAAGTGGACACATTTCAAAGTAAAGTACATGATTTAAAAGCCAGAATGAAACCAGGCTTACTTGCTGCCTTCGCACGGACTGACACCGGTTGCTGAGGTGACAACATCTGCTGCAGTGAGACTTCCTGCTGCTGGCTGGTCACAGTGTTGTCCCGTCCAGCCTGGCTGGCAGTGACACTGAGGACCCTGTGAAAGACAGGATAGTTACTACTTTATCTACTTTAACCATCATCACGATAACAAATGTTTGTACCTGAATAACTGTGTGCAAAAAAATCATTAAGCATCGTTAACCTTCACTTCTGCTGTTTCCTTTATTCTGTGTCTCTCTTTAGAAATCTAAATGCTGTTATGGAATAAACAATATTTAACTGTTCTTCATCTCAAAAAATGTTTTATAAATTATGAAAGAGAGCTATTACTGTTGTAACATTCAAGTTGAAAGAAAGTCCGAGAAAATCTGAACAAAATCAAAACTCTCCCACAATCCGTGTATCATTGGTTCTTTCCATTTTCACTTGGCAATCAAAATCAAATAATGAAAAATTGACTGGTTATTTTGTTATTTGTTGTCTATTATCAAACAAAAAACGAAAAAATTATGATATTTTAATCTTAGGCTCAGATCAAAAATACGAAATGGAAAAACGGGCACCAGGCCTGAATTTGATTTTAATATTTAATTGTTTGGGTTCACGTGACCTGGAAGTTTGACTGTGGTCAAGTCAGCCGTCATTCGCTTCTCTTTAGTTAAGCCAGCCGTCCCTATATATGTAGTGCGCCCGTATTGTGATATTTATAGTAAATTCATTGAAACTGCTCCAAGCGAGCTGACATGAAGGATAAACACTTTACTGTTATTCTTCTGTCTTTCAGCATAAAACTCTTACCAGCAGAGAGGAGATGAAGTATTAACTTTACATGAAGACACCACGTGAAATAATTAAATTGTGTCGCGCCGTTTGTTGTGTCGACGTGCGGTTTTCAGTTTTCAGAATAAAGTGTTTGAATACAGAGAAGTAAATGGCGGCTCACTTGACCGCAGTCAAACTTCGGGGTCACGTAAACCCGACCAATTAAATATTCAAATCAAATTAATTCCTGGTGCCCGTTTTTCCATTTCGCATTTTTGATCTGAGCCTAAGATTCAAATATCAAAAAGTAAGCATTTTTTTCATTTTTTGTTTTATAATAGACAACAAATAACAAAATAACCAGTCCATTTTTCATTATTTGATTTTGATTGCCAAGTGAAAATGGAAAGAACGAACGATACACGGATTTCCCACAATTCTTGTATTTAACTCGTGCACTTTAACTCTCTGATTTAGCTTCTGTGGCTCTCTGTCTGGTCACCTGTGCAGCGTCGGGCTGGCAGATGCCGTGCAGGCAGTAGAGTTTGCGGCAGGGCTGACAGCCCGGCACCACCCCCGGCTTCATGTGGCTGCGGGTGAAGTCCTGCAGCTCGTGGTTGATGTAGAGGTTCCTGATGCAGCCATGGAAACTGGACATGTTGAGAGTCTGAGAGGAGAGACCTGGAGAGGCGTCCATCGCTGCCTCAGGCATTCCTGCACACACACAGACACAGTTAATGAAATCTATCTGAGCTTGCAAATTCTATAAACGTCTGCTCCATGATTTGTTATCTGAGTCTGAGTGTGTTCAGTCTTACCTCCTACGTACAGAGGAGCGTCCCCTGTCGCCGGCTGGCTCGGGCCCTGACTGTCCAGAGTGGTGGGCTCTCCTCCGTCCACAGACAGGTTCACCATCCGGTTAAAGGTCACCAGCTCCACCGTGTGAAACTGCCCGTCATTCACCGTCTCAGTGCTTTAACACACACACATTTCATAATAATGAATGCAGCTCCCAAGAAGCCAATCATTACTGACTACTATTATCTTTACCATTTGTTTTGGTCAAAAAGTACATGATTTTAGGTGTAAAATCCACAAAATATTAGTGATTTTATTTTTTTTGACAGTTACCTTTAAGTAGCATGATCTCTCTTTTTTGGACTATTTCATTCAATATCCATAAATATGATGACAAAATATCTGTTTGGTGTTGGAAAAAGCTTAAACTGGAAACTCCACCTATATAAGAATGGTACGATATAATTTATGACTAATAATCACTTTTTCTCTGAAGCTTCAAGTAAATGACCTTGAGGAAATATGGCAGAAATGGAAAGTGTATGTTTTTCTTCTTTTGTTTAAATCTATATATGCATCTATATATATGCAAGTCTAGTAATACACCCAGAAAGAAGAAGAAGAAGAAAAAAAATATGGGTCTATTTGGATGTCTACATGTATAATACTACATGTATTATTGTAATTAAACACCCCATGTTCTACGTTTTGTTCAAACTATATTGTAAAAAGCTGAATAAAATGAAACAGAGAGAATTAAAAACAAAGAATTAAAAACAGAGAGCAGATTATTATTTGTTCTTGGTGGAAATTTCATTCTTGAATCAATCTCAAACCAGATATTGAGGATCCTGTTTTAATATTCACCGGGGGAAAAATCAGATAAAGACAAAGAAAATGTTGTGAATTGGGGTTATTTTGTTCTGTTTTACCCGAACCAGTCAGTCAGTTGTATCTGTCATTTACAGTGTCGACACAGAGGATGTGTAAGTGTTTTTTATGTTTCTATTTTTGTAAGTAAACTGAAAAGAACCTGTCCGGCTGGGTAAATGTGGTTTAGAAATGTGTCACTATTGTTTCTATTTTTTCTCTCCGTTTTCCTCTGCAGTGACTTGATATCAAGTGAGCTGTGTGGAAAGATTATGTTGACATTTTTAATCTATAACCTTTACGAATCGCTGAACAGGCAAAGATTCAGCCATTCAGAACCAGGCTAGATAAGTCAATTGTGGCCTGTATTTAGTTTCAAATGTAAAGTCCCATCTGCTGTGTGAATAAGACGGATCCTTTATTGTCCATTATAACTATTTATCCCTCTTGTTCACATCTCAAGTTCTGTTTTGTCTCAGTAATTGTAACTTTCTCTGTTCTCTCATCTCATACTCTCAGTCTCATCCTCTCTGCAGCTGCTTATCACACAAATAGCCTCAGAGTGTGTGTGTGTGTGTGTGTGTGTGGCCTCCTCCTTTCCAGTGAACCATCCAAACATTTAAGCACTCGACACCTGATCAAGTGGACACTCAGCTTCAAGTGTCCTCTGGCAGCGTCTGTGATTTAACCAGAATACCCACACTGCCCGTGTCATCCGTCCACGTTCCCAACGCTGCAGGACTCGCTCTGAGCAACACCACCACGCGTCACACACTCACATGCTCTGAGCTCGCTGTTGCTGGGCTACAGCGAGCTGAGAGGCTGCTGAGGGCCTGACAGGAGTCCAGTGGATCGCTCGGCTCGACAAAACACTCAGCGTTTAAAATGTGACGATAATCAACCTGCAGCTGCTGGCTGCAGTCGCAAGGTTAAGTGTGATGTTAAACACGTAGAGCTGGTCAGGTTCAGCAGGGAAATGCTGTATAACTCAGCTGGAACTAGTCATATCCTCCTCAGGTTTAACTGATCCTGTAAATAGCATGCACCCTCTCATCTGGTGTGTGTTTAATACCGGCCTGTACAGAATATTTGTGTTTACTTTGAGCATTAAAACAGCAAATTAATATGTCAATAATCCAAAAATGTTAAAGATTGCTCACTGTAGTTTGCATTGTTTATTGTAACCTGCTCACTGTGGTTTTTAGAGGAGAATAAAACTAAACATTTGCATATGCAGAAACCTAAAATCCAAGTGAAAATAAGTTGAATCCTTGTGCACCATGAGGCTGTTAACTGTTTGATGATCAGATCATTTTGACTGTGTTAATGCACATGGAATACATTTTGGCAAGAGTGTGAGTTTTCCCTTTTTTTTTTTAAATGTTTAAAATTTATTTTTTTAGCTTTTTTTAATCTATAACATCTGTGCAGCTAAAATACAAACACCCAGACCCTAAGGGACAATAATGTCCCATTGAAACTAATTAAAACCACAATAATTGATCCCACAGCTGTTACAGCAAAACATCATGCATTCTATCAGGCTTTTAATCTAGAGCTTCAAAATGATTTGGTTTTTAGTTTCCACTAGAGTTACTGTTGCTGTATTATAGAGCACTGCAGTGTTTTTGATGTAATGCATCAAAGTTAGTGTTGTTGCTAATTATTGACACATCTCAGACTATGACAAGACAGAAAAATAATCAAAAATGAACAAAAAATAACATCAGTTTTTGAGTTTTTCATTTGCATAAAAAATCAACAGTGGCATTATGTAAACAAACCGGCATTTAAAAGGTTAGAATTTTGAAAAAAGCAATGATTATCTGGTAGTTAGCTACTTTGAGTAGACTGAAAAACACTATGTAAATCAAATTTATTATTATTATTTTTTTTTTTTAATCATCATTATGATCAGGACTGAATAAGTTAAAAACATTTTACTTACTGCAAATGGAAAATAATACATTTTTCGTGTGAGTGAGGCACAGGTGTTAAATATAAATTGAATTGTCCTTTTTTAGAAAATAGTGGGGTTTTTCTTTTAATTCTAAAACATGAAAACAATGAGCCCTAATTACATAGATACTTCACTAGAGATGACTAGTGCAGTGGATTTAAGGCTGTGCTGTGCTTTCATCTGTACAGCTCAAATTATGAATACATACTTCAAAATATAACTGCATAGCTCAGTTTATAATTTCAGAAAGATTTCCTAGAATATGCATTGACGGATTGCAGGTTCTACTTCAGGATTCTTTCTCATATAAAATAGAATATTAATCCTGAACTCCAAATGGCTCCTGTTTTAACCACTTTTTATTTTCATACAGGAAAGGGCTGTGTGTGTGTGTGTGTGTGTGTGTGTGTGTGTTTGTGTGTGTGTGTGTGTGTGTGTGTGTGTGTGTGTGTGTGTGTGTGTGTGTGTGCGTGCGTGTGTGTGTGTGTGTGTGTGTACCTGTAGATAGCAGTGGCAGGCTGGTTCCCGGGGTCATACGTGACCCTGACGTGACCCTGATGGAGCTCCACAGCGATTGGTTCGTTGTCTCCGTTATACAGCAAGATACCATTTTCCTCTGCAGTTGACACCTGAAACACACAAAACACAGCATGTGTGTGTGTGAGTCTGCTGCTGTCATTTCTGTGTCTGTCACCTCCAGTGTGACATCTCAGCGTGTGTCCTCACCTGCAGCGTGATGTTGGCTTGAGGCCAGTTCTTGACGTCTTGCAGCTGAACGTAGGAGTCCCTGTCCACAAAGTTGACGCTGACCAGCTTCTCGCAGCTCTGACCCTCGAACCCTGGCAGGCACTGACAGACCGCAGTGCCCGTCTTCTCCACACAGGGGGCGCCATTCTGACACTGAGTCAGCTGGCAGAGAGACGCGGGAGGAAGAGCCACTTCACAAAACTCACCACTTTGGGGGAAAAAAACAAGACGTTCAGGAGAGATACATTGATTTTTACCTGCTGCAAGAGGTTACTTCAATATAAGAGACAATAAAAATATAAAATCAAATATCAACCTTCTCCGGGGACTATGTATCTTTTGAGAAACTTGCTTTTTTTGACTGCAGAGATCAGAGTCTAAACAAAGTTCTGGGGACGTTTTCTGTGATCATTTTATCCCAATTTTTGTTTTTCATTTCCATCGAGGACCACTTTAGAAATAAGTGTTTTTAGTAATGCTTCTAACAGCTATCTTCTGAGATTTTGTGACATGATACGCTTTGGAGTTGCTTTGCTGTCGGCTATCTGATTCACTTAAAAAGAGACAAGAGAGAAAAGAGAGAGAGTTGATGCCAGCGGGCTGCAGGCTGCAGAGACGAGTGTGTCAAGCTGAGTGCAGCTGTGCTGTGATGAGAAAGCAGGTGACTGAGATTTAAATGTTGTTTTCTGATCGTGGCGTGGCGGTTACGTTCTAAAGCACAAATTAATAACCATCAAACACTCAACAGATGATTGATTGTGGAGACAGACACTCATTCTTCTCATTTTCCTCCTCCGTATTACGTTCATTACATCCTACGGCAGTAATATACTCTGCTGCAGCAGGCTAATTGTTATGTCATATTTTTTATTTTTTCAGATGAAAAAAAGCATGTTTTACAGATGAAACTAGCTGGCAGCTGGGTGTGTTTACAGCAGCGACCACCAGCAGTCCTCATCCGATGTAATGTTGTTTTTATACACCAGCAGCCTAATTTTGTCTAATATTTGCAGATCTTAAGACTGCTATGAAAAAGCAGACAGCAAACGTCTAAAAAAAGCTTTGTAGTTCCTTAAAAAGCAGTCCAGTGACTAAAATAACCAGTTTCTTTTTGGTGAAACACAGCTTAAATAAACAGCGTATATTCCATCGTGTATTTTTTTTACACTGTTTTAATTCTGTACACATCTACTTTTTCATGATTTATGTAAACAGTGAGCAGTCCACCTTTATTGTTGGTTGCACATCAATTTATGTAATTAGAAGCTTTGTATTGTATTATTGAGTGTTGCAGCAGTATTGCTTGCCTGTCTTAGTGTTTTTTAGGAATCTTTGTAAGTTCTGTTAGTTTGTAAATTTGTTAGATAAAGAGAACCAAGAGTTGGACACCCTTTGTTTAAATTTTAGTTTGTTTTGTCTGTTGTTTTTGAAAGCTTATGGGTGCTGACCTCTTTTTGTACTTTAGAGCTTTTTTGAAGCCAAGAGCTTGGCAATTCATTTATTCAACTTTGTATAGTGTATTGCTTAATTGTCAGCCCCCATATAGCCTCCTTTAGTTATATTTTGTTGTAGAAGAGCACTCTCTCCGTAGGAAAGACCTACATTTTTAAGTGTTATGATGGTCTATCTCTCTTCTATCATTAATTGCCTTTTCTTCGCCATTTTTATAGTAACACACTACTTTCTGCAGTAAAATACTGTTCAAACAGTGCCACAACGGTATGGTACCACAGTGTGTTCCAACACTACTTTTATGCAGACAGAGGGGGTTGTAAGTGATCAAGAAAAGTTGGGACACCTTTAGGAATTGGTAGCACCCACTTTCAAACCTTAATCAACCTCCATTGCTGCAGAATTGCTTTAAGTTGTTAACCCATTTCTTGTTCCCTGAAAAGGGCCTTTTTGTATAATTCTGAAAAGTACATCATTTTTCAGTTTTGGTTAACCTTACCTTTTTTACCTCTGGCAGTTCACCACTTAATCTTGTACCCTTTTAAGCTGTTCATTGGACTTGAACTGCTTGAATTTCAATAAAAAACTGGAATATTTGGGGTGTTCTAAAACTTTTGACCGGTAGTGTATATACATATACATACACGCATGCATACATACACATAAGACAATAATAATAATAATAATAATAATAATAACAATAATAAAGTGCACAGAAGAAATAATACATTCAAAAAGCCACCTGCTTTGTGTCTTCCCATACTGTGTGTACTTCCTCAGGTGACTGAATATAAACAATAATGAGGATCAGGTGGTGGACTTAAATGACAAAGTCAAAATAAACTGCTGATTTGTCATTGTTATTTATCATTATTATTATTTATCTATTTGTTTAACAGGTTTATATGTAAACACTAGAGCTGGAGGAAAAAATCATTACAACATAGCATCGCAATATTTAGTGTGGCAATATTGTATTGATTCATGACCGACAAGTATCAATATTTATAGTTTATTTAGCCTCAATATTTTCGCCGTTTTTGTTATTTTCCGGAGACCATAATGGGCTCACCTTTAGGAATATACTGGATATATTTTATCATCTAAAACTAGAAGATCTAAGGAATCTATAGGCACCATGTGAGTTAGGATATCATGTAGGGAAGTTGAAATAACGCTGCAACGTTAGGCTTTTTTTATGTTTCAGTCAAAAAGATTCAAATCAGTGAAGCTTAAAGTTGAGGAAGTTTGATAAAATGCTGCAGTTGTTGTCGTCCATACATGTTTGACATCAGTCCAGTTCAGTTTGAGTAAATACTTTGTTGGTCAGTCAGTGGGTTTGACTCTCATTGTGGAGAAATAAAAAGACTGAAGTGAACTCACCATACTACCTCTAGTAAACACATGTATGGATTGGTTGTTGGAAGTTTCTAGTCCCTGTATTATGATCAAGATCAGTGTCCCCTGTATTCCCAGTATTCCCAGTACCTGTATCCCTGCGGACAGACGCAGCTGTAGCCATCCAGATGGTCAACACACTGAGCCCCGTTCTGGCAGCGATGGTCCACACATTCATTATAATCTATGCTGCAGTCTGGCCCCACCCAGCCTGGAATACACACACACCTGGAACACACACACACACACACACACACACGACATGACACATGGTGCAGGATTTGGGGGATTTTAGCTGACACAGACCTCAGCAAAAAACACCTATCTATGCGATTGTCTGTGTGTCTAAATTTTTAATCTCATCTGGGGTCTGAAACTTTGCTGAGCCTGGCAGTGATAAAGTATGTGTGTGTGTGTGTGTGTCACCTGGGGCCAGTAGGACTGCTGATGCAGGTGGACTGATGCTGACAAGGGCTTCTACCTGGAGAACACACACCCTCCACCTCCTCACAAAACAGACCTGAGAACAAGACGAGAGAAAAAGTTTTTTTTCTCAGCATTTTAGGTCCTGTTTACACGACAATGCTCTCGGGTGAAAACTACAAAATATTCTATCAGATGTGCCTTTCGTTTAGACGGTGACAGTGTTTTGGTGGCTGAAAAACGCAAAAAATTTGTGGAAATCTTGAAAACATCCCACTGTTGCGTTCAGTGTCTCTGATCAGCTCATCTGGCTCTCGTCCCATTTACGTAATATCCATGTGCAGTCCAGGCAGACGACATCAAACATGTCAGGCTGTTTCCATCAGTCAGATGATTGAGTTGCCTGATAACAATCCAGGAGTCATTTCAGCAGTTAAGCAGAATTATCATAGATAAAATAACAGAAGAGAGAAGGCGCATTAATTACCTAGGGCAATTTTTTGATGCAACAATTCGGCGGAGGCGAAAGAGAAGTAGAAGTAGGAGGGAAGAGAAGTGTCTACGCATGCGCCAGCTCTTGCTGGTGTTGTGTACCACCTAGCCACCTGGCTGCATACTACATCGAATTTCACAGACTTTTGTGTCACCGTATGGTGACAGATTTCCCCCTAAAGATGCTCATCTAAACGCAGAATAAAAAGTGAAAACGCAACCCCACTTTTGCATTTTCTGTCCAGATTGTCTCCATCTAAACAAGGCCAATGGTTGAGCTTTATTCTCTTCCAGAAAACCTTTTTCAACTTCATAATTGTTTCCTCATGAGGAGGTGCAGAGACACAGTGCTAACTACCTGTGTAGTTTGGAGGACACACGCAGGTGTAGTTGCCCACCCCGTCCACACAGGTGGCGTCATTCTCACATCCGTGGTCCTCGCAGTCGTCCACGTTCACCTCGCAGAAAGTCCCGTGGAATCCAAACGCACACGCACAGCTACACAGAAACAAAGACACAGAGCCGTACTGTGAGGGGATAAACAAAAAACAGCACTCATTGCTCTACAAAATGCACATTCGTTGGTTATTCACCAACTGATTAGCAGTTAATGTTGTCAACCTCCTCCTGGTGTTGTGTTTGACAGCCGTCTGAGCCGGCAGCAGGATGTTTACACAGTGATACCATCAACTCACTGAAAACCTTCTCTCCATTAAGATGTGTTAGAAACCTGGGAACTGTGAAAACTTATGTATTTATCACTTCCCACCTGAACTGTTTTCACTCAGCTCTTACTCTGGATGTGGCAGGAAGTCTCTGATATACCTCACATTGGTTCAGTATGAAGCAGCAATAATCAGAAACAGTATAATTCATTTTAGGGTTTTTTAGGGGGTTATCTAAGCTGAAGCGGCAAGATGGTTTGTTACAGAGAAGAATCAGAGAAGTCGACATCGGAAACTGGTTGGAAAGGGGGCAAACGCTTATATATTAACATTAATAAATACCTGGCAGTTGATTGGCTGAACCATCTGTCTATCACCTACACACCATTTGAACTGAAACCACTCAGGAAAAGAGCTTCTCTGCTCTACTATTAATAAAGAAACACTCTCCAGTTGTGATATAACTGATGCTGTGGCAGCATCTATGCTAACCTCTCGCAGGAATCCAGCTACTGTGCAAAGGTAAGGTAAGTTATCCAGTAATGAGTTAATTTACACCTGTTTTTGGCACTGGATGGGAAATTAGACGGTCACCAAAGTCATTAGGATTCAACCTCCAGGGATCATGAATACATGTGTTAAATTTCATCACAATCCAATGATTTATAGGTAACCATCTGAACCCTAACTGTGGGATTGAAATGTATGTTTATGTATGTATAAGAGTTTCTGTTAGAAAAAGTGACCAAAACGAAGCTTAAAATGTTGATATATCTCTTAGAATCTCTTTATTCTACATGTGTCATTTAAAATGAAGTGTTTGCATTAATCACATCCTGTTAAAAACATTAAATTCTGCTCCTCAGAGACACTGAAGACATGATTGATTCTGCTGAGACCAACGGTCACGTGACAAATATTCACTGAAAATCTGTTTACACAGAGCTGGGAGGAGAGGACAGGAGAGGCTGTTGACACAGGGCGGAGAGGACAGGAGAGGCAGTTTACACAGAGCAGAGAGGAGAGGACAGGAGAGGATGTTTACACAGAGCTGAGAGGAGAGGACAGGAGAGGCTGGAAACATGACAATACTTCAATATGTACAATATGTGGAGAACCATTTTTTTCTCCAATATTCGTGACACTTGTGGGTAAAGTTTTGTACTGCTGAACATGGATTCTGTCAGAGAGATTAAGAAGCAATATCATTGCAATGCCATAAATGTATTTCCTTTTTTTGTTAGTTGGTTCAAGGTTGTCAAATTTCAAACAGGCAGGTTTACAGCAGGACTAGTCTGCTGCTTGTTTTGTGGTGTTTCTGTTACCTGAACCCTCTGGTCTGTTCGTCACTGATGCAGATTCCTCCGTTGGTGCAAGGATTACTGACACAGGCATCGACTGGTGTCTCACAGTGTTTACCCTGAAATATCACACACACACACACACACACACACACACACACACACACACACACACACACACACACACACACAAATATTTAATAAAGAGCATTTTGGGAACAAAAGAACATGAGATCAGGTCATCTTTGTAATTTGATGGGATTGTTGTGTGTCTACAGGGGGCAAAAACAGACAAACTCACTAACTAGATTATGTGAGCCCCTCATACATACACACACACCCACACAAACCCATACACACACACACACACACACACACACACACACACAGAGTGTCATACCGTGAAGCCGGACTTGCAGGTACAGGTGTACAGCTCCGTGTGGTCCACTTGACAGACACCCTGGTTCTGGCAGGGAGAGGTCACACATGGGCTGCATTTGGCCTGAACAGACGCCTCTACCGGACCTGACAACACACACACACACACACACACACACAGGAGCCAGTTTTAGGTTAAACCCTCTGGAGTCGCTGCAAATCATGTGACTTCTACATGTCGTAAAGACATCAGCAGCGTGTTTCTGCCTTCAAACTCCATGGCAGTTTTTATTTGATGCCAATAAAACCAGAGATAAGGTAAAATACACGGTTGCCCATGAAGTTGGAATAAAATAATTTTTACCTCCTCCCATGAAATGAGTGTGGCAATGTGATTTATTATTGACAGATAAAGCGTATATCTTCTCAAAACTGTATTATTAATCTCTACCAAATGTATCACAATGAAAATTAAACCACAACTAACAATTAACAGAAGATTGTATCTGAGAAACAAAATTATTCCGACTTTATGAGTAACCATAGCCTGGCTAACACCAGACTAATCACAAATGAGATTAGTCTGGAAACCAGCCGTTCATTTCTCCCTAGAGGAGGCGTGGTTTATGATCCTCTGGAGCCGTTTATTGGGCACTTAGAATGTCTATCAAAAGCGTCTGTAGGTAGCTCTTAGCTAATCGTATCAGTTATACTGATGACGTAGTAGAGCGACAGAAATTGATGTTTGTTGTGTGTGTGTGTGTGTGTGTGTGAGAGAGTGTTCCTTGCTGCTTTGCTTCTCCAGTTCTCGCTTTCTGCAAGATTATTTATTTTCACGCTTTATTCCCCCTCATGTCATTCAGCCACACACATCCACTGATTTTATGGGCAATAAACAAGCTGCTGCGGGTCTCTTGGTGGCTCCGCGGTCCCCCGGCTCGTAGCGAGATCACCGGCGTTACGGTAGCGGCTAATAGCTTATAGCCCCGCTACCATAACGCTGTAACGGTAGCGTAACGCTACCGCTATTAGCCCCGCTACCGGTGATCTCGCTACGAGCCGGTGGACAGCGGAGCCGCCGAGAGACATTTCGCCTTTCAACTTTCGCTCTAAACTATTTAAAACACCATCTACAGCTAAAGAGAGTTTCGCGTCTGCTGCAGCCATGTTGGATCCGTAAGAAAACTACAAGCTTCCGTCTGCCGAGTAGTACGCGCCATCGTCTTGCCGTCCCTCCCCGCTCTGTGATTGGATCCCTAAAACAGGGCTAAGAAACCTCTCTGGTTGCCAGACTGGATGGAGGTTTGAAATGAAATTTGAGCGCGCAAGGCAGTATGGGTATACCCAGGCTAGAGCAACCATGTATATTTAGTATAAAAATGGAACTAGATGTTCTCCTCATTTTACCTCTTAGATGTTATATTTGCAACCATCAATTAAAATACTTCATTGAGTATGATTGTGTTTTGCAAAAAACATAAAATCCGATTTTGTGTTTTTTTTGTGTTCAAAATGTTGATCCAATGAGTTAAAGTGAAACAATAATTATCAGGTCTTAATAGGTGAAGTTATGCTGGAAAAATTATACCAACATGGCATGGTAAACTTTTTTTGAGTGGCTTATACAGGCAGAATGAAAAGGATTGAAAAACAGACAAAATAGATGAAAACTCAAAATCTCAGACTTAAAGGAACACTCCACCGTTTTTTCATATTAAAACATGTTATTCGGGTAAGTAAGACGAGTTGATACAGACCTCTTGCGTCTCAATGCGTGCACTCAATCGCCCTGGCGCGCGGAGCTACTTTTCTAGCACTTAGCTTAGCCCAGTTCATTCATTGCGGTCCAAACAGATGGACAGTTAGAAGCGACCAAACTCCTCCACGTTTTCCCTATTTAAATACAGCTACACGAGTAGTTAAACGACCAAGTATGGCGACACAAAATAAAACGTGGCGCTTTTCAAAGCGGATAAAAAGGAGAACTATAATGTATGGCGGAATAGCACTTGGGAGCACTTCGACTCGGCGCAGTAATATCATCACTCCTGACGGAAGTGAGAGGGAGCGGAAGTGATGATATTACTGCGCCGAGTCGAAGTGCTCCCAAGTGCTATTCCGCCATACATTATAGTTCTCCTTTTTATCCGCTTTGAAAAGCGCCACGTTTTATTTTGTGTCGCCATACTTGGTCGTTTAACTACTTGTGTAGCTGTATTTAAATAGGGAAAACGTGGAGGAGTTTGGTTGCTTCTAACTGTCCATCTGTTTGGACCGCAATGAATGAACTGGGCTAAGTTAAGTGCTAGCCAAGTAGCTCCGCGCGCCAGGGCGATTGAGTGCACGCATTGAGACGCAAGAGGTCTGTATCAACTCGTCTTACTTACCCGAATAACATGTTTTAATATGAAAAAACGGTGGAGTGTTCCTTTAAGGCGGACTAAATTAGCTCAAAAGTTGCAATAAATCAATTATTGATTCTGATGTTAATATGACTATGCACCAGCATGACTTTTAACACTCGTTTTACTGTAAATGAGCAGGAAGGAGGCAACATCGCCGACAGTTTGTCAGAGCCTCATTTAATAAAAAGAAGACTCACTTCTAAATTGATTTTAATCCACTACAGGAACCATGTCGAGCAGAGAGGAAGCACAATCCCGCTGGGGAAACATTTAATACGACAAGCTTTTCACAATTCCTCTGACACTGTTGCAGTATTTTGATATTTAAAAATTCAACAATTAGCGCCTCTAGCGACGTGCACGGGCTCCGATGAAAGCGTCACTAATGGAAAGTTCACACTGTCTTCACACCATTAAGAGAGTGGGATCAAACCTCCGCTGGCTGTGTTTAAACATAAATTTAACTAGTGTGTGTTTTACAGCAGTTCAAATGATTCATCTGTAAATCTGTTTTGTCTTTCACAACTTTAATTCACTGTAGATTAATTAAGCTTTTTCATCAACACAAAAATGACAAAAATGAAAGCAAATCCCAATGCATAAAGGAATAGGAAACACTGAATAAAAGATCATTCTCTGAACCATCACACGGATAAATCGTCACTGTTTTAAATCTGTTTCAGAAGTCACGCAGTCTGAAGCTGAATGAAGATTAGAGTCAGACCGATGAAGAGGCATGAGAAATATCAGAGGCTGATTTAAGCTCATAATAAATATGATAATAAAGTCTGTTAGTGTAGGAAGAAAAAACTGTGATCTTATAAAAACAAACTCGAAAATTAGGTTAGAAACAGAAGAGAATATTATATTGTAAGGATGGAAATGCAGAAACAAGAAACATATCTACGTATGAACATTTTTATAATTCTATTTAAAAGAGGGATGTATGAAGTGTAGAGATGAAGTGTGTCCGTCAGAGTGGGAGCTCTTACTCCAGAGGCCATGTCACTTTTTGTCCGGGAATATACACACCGCCACTTTATTAGGTACACCTGTTCAACTGCTTATTGATGCAAATATCTAATGAGCCAATCGCATGGCAGCAGTTCAATGCATTTAGTCATGTAGACATGGTAAAGATGAGCTGCTGAAGTTCTAACTGAGCATCAGAATAAGGGAAGAAAGGTGAGTTAAGGTGAGTATTTCACAAACTGCTGATCTAATAACCATCTGTAGGGTTTAGAGAGAAAGGTCAGAAAAAGAGAAAATATCCATTGAGCAGCAGTTCTCTGGGACAAAGTGCCTTGTTGATGGTCACTGGTTCAACAGGAACTTAAATAACCACTCGTTACAACCAAGGTCTGCAAAAGAGCATCTCTGAACACACAACATGTCCAACGTTGAAGCAGCAGAAGACCACACTGGTCACTTTATGGTACACTTTGCAGCTAATAAAGTGGACAGTGAGTGTATTTAGGAGCGATGCAATACAATTTTTAACACCACAGACTACATTATGTTCATTATCATATGCAATGTATCTGTATATTACATCCTGCCATTTCATTTGAACTTTACTCACTTTACTCCTTAGACACTTTTTTTATTTTTTTATATTGTTATATATATTTATATTATATATTGCTAGTTACCTATGTTGTTGTTTGCTTTTCTTATATTATCCTATATCGTGATTGCTTTTGTACTTGTTTTGGAGGCTTTGGAGCAAACTTGAACCAGAATTTCCTTCAGGATTAATAAAGTTGTATGTTATCTTAACCCTTATCTTAACTTAGGTTTTTGACAGTTATTAGCAGGATTTTAGAAAAAATATTTAATCCAAAAAGGGAGCTTGTGTTATCTGGTCATCCACACGAGAATATAAAACCGAACAACAAATTAGAATTAGAATTTTTCACATTTTCCCCTATAAAGTTGGAATAATTATGTTTTAGAGTTAAGTTTAGAGAAGATATACACTCTGTCTGTCAAGAATAAATCACATTGTCATAATCATTTCATGGAAAGAGGTGAAAAAATATTTTATTCCAACTTTATGGGCGACCGTGTAAAAAAAGGATTATTTGATTTGATTAAGGAAACAATAGAGGAAACACAAACTCTAGGTTTTCTCTTGGAAACAAAGGAATATTTTGACTCATAATTTCTCCTCAATCAAACTTTTTGATCAAAAAAAATAAATCATAAAGAAATCATATTGTGAAACCCATATCATGAATTGCATTGAATCAAGAGTTTTTTAATATCCCTAACTTTGTGTAAACAAATTGTAACAAGAGATATTAGGTGAAATATAAGAAAATATGTGTGTAAATATGAAAGGAGTCACTCAATTAAGTAATCTGTAAAGATCATTATATACCTGCACTCCTTTCAGTGCAGCCATATTGCAACAAAAACAAGTTTTACATGTTGAGAAAGTAATTTTAATGGCAAAATATAACAGTTTAAGTTTGCAAAAGCTCCTGCAGGGCTTTTCTTGTCATGTTCAGTTTGTATATGTGTCTGTTTGTGTGTCTGTGGCTTCCTGCCCACTTACCCAGACACTGGAACTTGTCTGCGGGAGTGGTGAGCAACAGCTTGCCCTCCATACCGCGCGGTCCGGCACAGCGGGCGATGCCGGGCTCCTTATAGCCGCTCTTCACCCAGTCTGACAGCCAGAGCAGACGGCAGTCACAGTACAGAGGGTTGGCTCCGATCGCTCTGACAGAAAGAGAAATAAACAGACATAGAGTCAGATCACTGACAGAGGGAGGGGGAGGGTTTCTGCGGAAAGGAAGAAAGAGAGGAAGAAGGGAGAGAAGGGAGAAGGAGGGAAGGATGGGAGGTGAGAAGTAATTATAGAGGTTGGAATGAACAAAGCAGAGGGAGAGGGAAGTAGAGTAAGAGATGGAATAAAGACACAAAATAGGAAGTGAGGGGTAGAAATGGGGGAAAAAGGGCAAACAGAAAAGGAAACGAAACAAAAGAAAGAATGGAAGACAGAAAGAAGGAACAAAAGTTGGAAAGATGGATGGAAAGAAAGAAGGGAAGAAACAAAGACAGAGAGGAAGAAGGAAGAAAAGAAGGAAGGAAGTCAAAAAAGGAAAGGAAGAAGGAAGGAAAGAAAGAAAGAAAGAAAGAAGGGAGGAAAGAGGGAAAAAAGGAAGAAAAAGAAGGAAGGAAGGAAAAAAGGAGAGAAGGAAGGAAAAAAGGAAATAAAAGAAGGAAGGAAGGAAAAAAGGATAGAAAGAAGAAATGAAGGAAAAAGGGAAGGAAAGGAAGAAGGAAATGACACAAAACAAAGAAGGAAAAAAAGAAGAACAAAGAAGGAAAGAAAGACAAAAGGTACTTTGCAGTAATTTTTAAAGCCACACGGTGGAGCTCTCAGTCCTCACAACTCACACACACACACACACACACACACACACACACACACACACACACACACACACACACACACACAGAACAAGGTCATATGAGAGAATATTCAATTCTCCTCAGTCAATTAAACTCCATCCGGAACAAGTGATCAGGAGGAAAACACCTTTCACTGACCCACAGAGTTAAACATCAGCACATCTGGAGCTCTGAGGGTCACACTGGACTGGTTCACAGGGAATAAAATAGGAAAAAATACAAATCCAGCCACTGACACGAAGTCAGGATCTTCTCTCTGATCATCTGTTTCAACAAATACTTATTTTTACCATGTTTATTTCTTCAGAATAAGAAAAGAAAGAAAGAAAGAAAGAAAGAAAGAAAGAAAGAAAGAAAGAAAGAAAGAAAGAAAGAAAGAAGGAAAGAGGAAGGAAATAAAGAAGGAAGAAAGGAAATAGGGAAGGAAGGAATGAATGTAAAAAGGAAGGAAGGAAGAAAGAAAAAAAAGAAAGAAAGAAAGAAAGAAGAAAACACAGAAGGAAGGAAGAAAGGAAGGAAAGAAAGAGGGAACAAAAGAAAGATGGAAAGAAGGAAGGAAAGAGGAAGTAAATAGAGAAGGAAAGAGAGAAGGAAGGAATAAAGGAAGGAAGGAAAGAGGAAGGAAATAAAGAAGGAAAAAAAGAAGGAAGGAAGGAAGGAAAAGGGAAGAAAGAAATGAAGAAAGAAAGAAAGAAAGAAAGAAAGAGGGAAAAAGGGAAAGAAAGAAAAAAGAAGGAAAGAGGAAGGAATGACAGAAATGAAAGAAGGAAAGACAGACAGACAGACAGACAGACAGAAAGAAGGTAAGGAAGGAAGGAAGGAAGGAAGAAAGAAATAAAGAAAAAAGAAGGAGGGAAGGAAGAGGAAAAAAGGAAAGAAAAAAAGAAGGAAAGAGGAAGGAATGAAAGAAATGAAAGAAGAAAGAAAAAGAGGAAAGAAGGAAGGAAAGAAAAAGGGAAAAGAAAGATGGAAAAAGGGAGGAAGGAAAAAAAGAAAGTCCTTTTAACTTGCTGTCTTTGTTGTATTCTCCCTTATTGATTGTGACTGTATGTTGTCTATGTGAATCACTTTGTGCCTCTAGCTTGAAAAGTACAATAATAACAATTATTATTATTACAGTATCCAATTTGTACTTGCTTCACATTGATTTTCATGCTATATACAAAGATACACTATCAGTCTCCAGCTCAAAAATATAGAAAAAAGCATCATGGAGGAATCTCAAAAGCCAAAAAAATAGCCAATCTCAGCAGTAGAATCAGTTACAGTAGATCTCATTACAGTCCAATCCATAACCCTTACATTATATTTCACAGTACATTTCATGCGTCACAAGACAAATATAAACACTCCTCCGCCCCTCCTCCTGCCCTCCATCACCCCCTCTCCTCTCCCTTTTATTCCTCTTCATCTCCACCATCCATCCATCTCTCCTCTCCTCCCTGCTACACACTCACTGTAGCTCCTCAGATTGACTCACATGGGTCATGCTTGACTGAAGATGATTATACTGTATATGCAGACACACACACACACACACACACACACACACACACACACACACACACAGAGCCTCAGATCAATAGACCCATGGGAAACGATGGATCTCTCCAGCTAATTCAATTCACCAAGCAGCCACTTGAAACCACTCACTCTTTGAGAACTGGACTCTATCTGACTGGAGCTATAAAGGCAGGAGGGGGGTGAACACACACACACACACACACACACACACACACACACACACACACTGAGACCTCATTCTGTCAGCGGGGACAGACCCTGCTGTCCGCTGCTGCTGTCATTACTCATGTACTTGTGTGTGTGTGTACTACATGTATATTTGAGTGCTTACAGGTGAGACAGGGAGGCCACGTCGCTGAAGATGCCCTGCTGCAGCTCCGAGATGTCGTTGCCATGGAGAGAGCTGAAAGAGACGACGGACGGACACGGCAACAGGTCAAAACGGTCAGACTGAAAAACTCACAGAGCACAAGGACTCTCAGAGGCAGCTCAACAAAAGGAAAAGGAAGAAAGGAAGGAAGGAAAGAAAGAAATAAGGAGAGAAGAAGAGAAGGAAGGAAAGAGAAAGGAAATAAAGAAGCAGTGAAAGAAAAAGGGAAGAAAGACAGGAGAAAGAAGGAAAGAAAGAAGTGGAGAAGGACAGAAAGAAAAATGAAAGAAGGAGGGAAAGAAGGAAGGAAGGAAAGAGGAAGGAAAGAGGAAGGAAATAAAGAAAGTAGCAGAGAAGAAAGGAAAGAAAGGAAAGAACGAAATAAGGAGAGGAGGAAGGAATGAAAGAAAGAAATAAGGAGAGAAGGACGGAAAGAAATAAGGAGACAAGGAAGGAAGGAAAAAGGAAGGAAAGAAAGAAGCAGAGAAGGACAGAAGGAAAGAAAGAAAGAGGAAAAGCAGGGAAGGAAAGAAAGAAGAGGAAAGAAGGAAGAAAGGAAAGAAAGAAGGAAGGAAAGAGGAAATAAGGAAGAAAGGAAAGAAAGAAAGAATGAAGGAAAGAGGGAAGAAAAAAGAAGGACAGAAAGAGAGACAGAAGGGAAAGAGGAAAAGAGGAAGGAAGGAAAGAAAGAAAGAAAGAAAGAAAGAAAGAAAGAAAGAAAGAAAGAAGGAAGGAAAGAAAGAGGAATGAAAGTAAGAAGGAGAGAAGGAAGGAAGGATAGAAAAAATGAAGGAAAGAAGGAAGGAAGGAAGGAAGGAAGGAAAGAAAGAAAGAAAGAAAGAAGAAGACACAGCAAAGGGTTAAAACGGTCAGAACTAAGAGAGCACAATGACTGACAGGCAGCTCAACAAAAGCAGGAATACTTAAAGTCCATAAAAACAGATGATGGCTTGTTGTAATAAAGTGACAGTGATGTGGTTTGACCAGTCACAAGTATGGTTTGCTATGGTCTGTGTGAGTGTGTGTGTGTGTGTGTGTGTGTGTGTCTCACAGCAGTCTCAGAGAGCGCAGGCCTCCCAGAGCCAGAGGAGGGATGCAGCGCAGAGAGTTGTAACTGAGGATCCTGCAGGAGGAGAACAAACAACAAACTTCAACCATAGAACACATTTATTATGATATTTTTATATGATAAAGATAATATATTTAATGTTCACTCTGATAAACATTTGTTATTGTAAAAATAAGTGGTGGAATGTAACTATGTAGATTTACTCAAGTACTGTATTTAAGTACAATTTTTAGGAACTTTTTTCTATTTTATGTAACTTTATACTTTTACACCGCTACATTTTAGAGGTTAATATTGCACTTTTTTATTCCACAGCATTCTGCTGCCAGCTTTAGTTACTTTTTTTTAACGAGATTTAACATAAAAAAAAAACATGATACATTTAAAGTGATTTTTTAAAATAAATTACAGCACATAACAGTATATTAAGTATGAGCCAAAATGAGCCCAGCCCTGAGAAAAATAAAATGCTGCTTACATAAATGCATCAATAATAATAATAATAATCCAATAATATATTCAGAATGTATATAACAATTTAAGTGGGTAAATTCTACATAACGAGTACTTTTACTGTTGATACTTAAAGCACATTTTGATGCTAAGATGCACTCTGAATTCTGAATTTGATGCATTCTGTTTTGTTTTTTTTACACATTCTTTGTGAATTATTTTATTATTTCCTTGCTTCACAAATTTACTGTAGATTAATTAAGCTTTTTTTAATCAAAAATGACTGTTGAATGACAGAAGTCACACAATAAGCTGAATGAAGATTAGAGAAATGTCATCTCTACATTATTGCCTGCAAACACTGCAGTACACATTAATTATTTTATCCTGCCCTTAATACAGTTTATTCACTACTACACAGCAGTCTGCCACAGCATTATTCATTGTCTATTTTATTCCATGTTTAACCTCTGCTTTCCCCTCTCTTTATTATACATTTTGAAGCAGCATTGTTAAAAGGGCCCTGAGAACAAGAATTTTATTGCAAATGAATACTCCCCTGTAATTGTTTTGCATACGACAAATAAAAACCCAACCTTGATCTATAAATCTAAGCACGCTTAATCATGATTCAGATCCACAATGAAGTGATTTAATTTCATTTTTTTGTCTATTTCTAAGAAACATGGAGAAAGGACACAGTCAAAAGATTAATTTTTTAACACTTTTTAAACATGTATTCAAATGTTAAAGTTTAGTAAATGTAAAAGTTAAACTAAAAAGCTAATGGGAAAAGTTAATTAAGCCTCTGCTTTAATTATTGGATTAAATACATTACACCTGTTATAAATCAAGTCAAGTCACCTGACCACTGAGGCTTTTGAATCTTTCTCTATAATTGTACTTTCTTAAAACTATGGACGTTCCGATCTGATCTCCAAGACTCGTTATCAGGGCCGATCACAGCCTTTTTAACTGGTCGATAGCAGCTATTAAGCAATGGCAATAAGAGTAATTTGTAATCTGCACAAAACAAGTACAAACACTGAAAATAAAGCCTCAATGGGAGAGTTTATTCAGTTAACTGTACGAAACACTGGAGGACAGGAGTAAGAAGGAGAGAGAAATTCCCCTGAGAAAGTGAAAGGCCAAAATAAAGGATGCATTATTTTGTAAAAAAAGAAAAAAAGAATGAAATAGGATAAAAAAGCATTAAGGAACAACTCGGTTGCATGCATTTTTTTCTGAATGCAAAGCAGAGCTATGCAGTTGTCAAACATATGCATTGGATTGATTTTAACAACTTTGAAAGTATATAAATTGGCACTTTGCAGCTGTTTTATGTAGGAGAAAGAGAAGAGATGTTTCAGATCAGGACTCGGTATCAGCAGTAAATTGGGATAGTTTTTTCTGTGTGTGTGTGTGTGTGTGTGTGTGTGTGTGTGTGTGTGTGTGTGTGTGTATGTGTGTGTGGGACTCACAGAGTGGTGAGCTGGCTCATGTTGGAGAAGGAGTCATCCGACAGGGAGCTGATTTTATTGTTGCTCAGATCTCTGCAGAAGGAAAGGTCAATTACGATCAATACACACACATAAACATACAATGCACTGCAGGCAGCCCATTAGAGACACAAACATATACAGTCAACATACGCAGGAATACACACACACACAAACAAACTAATAACACATACATGGATATCTCTCTCCATTACACTCTCCCACCAGATATAACTCTGCAGTCCACAGCGCTCTCTGCTGGATGTGTTCATGAATACAGCAACCAGTGGGTTTGCAATATACAAACATGTAGGATTAACTAGACGAAACAGTCACTACAGAGTCTCAGATTTACACTTGGGGTGGTCAAATCCATATTGTTGTGCTTTGTAGGAATAGTAGCAATTTGTATAGATATTTTACAGCTCTAGAGGACCAAACATGTAATGGATAAATGTTTGAAAAGTTTATTTTTTATTATTTGTATTTACTTCTTGCTTGTTGTGGGGGATTTTTGCCTTTAATCTGGTCCACAGTAATAAAAACATTTGATCAGCTGGATTGTATGACAAACTATTTCAATCAATATCAAAAAAATAAATATATTGAAAAAAATCATAATTATACCCATGACATAAATAAATGTGGCTGTGAAATAAATCCTAAAATAAATAAATAAATGAGGCAATAAATATATAATAACAACAAAAAAAATATTATTATTATTATTATTGTCATTAATAATGATACTGATATTATTATTATTGATAATAATAACAATAATAAAAATCATCATCATATTTAAATATATAAATTATCTGAAATAAATAATTAAATAAATAACTTTTTATTTAAAAAAGCACTTTATTTAAAATTATACTTGGAATTAATTACAGCTGGCTTTTATTATATAATTCCACATTATTTATTACAGGGGGCTTTTATTTCAAAATTCCACATTTCTCAATTTTTTTAGTTTTTTTATAATGGCACATTTGTTTTCAAATCTCTTTATTTCCATTACTTATATAATAATATAATATATATATGGTATATATTTTTAATGCATTTTTATTCATTTCATAGGCATATTAATGTATTCACACTGTTAAAGCTTATAGTCAGTTATTTAACCTCATAGTCTTTGCTTCACTTTAAATCCAATGTGTAAGAGTGGAGACAAAACATATAAACCATCTCCACATTATTGTATTGTATAGCAATAAATCTCCTATACTGAATGCAGACATATTCATTGAGGTGGTAGAGCAGAAAAGTGTAATTATAAATGTTGTTCACAGTGTCATAGTCATGCCATGTAATGGTGTGAATACTGTATTGTGTTTGTATGAATGCAGCGTTTAGTCGAGTGGCTCTTACACAAGCTGCAGGTATCTGAAAGTGGCCAACTCCTTAGGAACGCTGGTGAACTGGTTTCCATCCAGATACCTGACAGAACAAGAGAGAAAACATTTATTATGACTGTAAATCTGCTCAATGATACTTTATGTGTGATTAATACATCACTGATTCACACATAATATCTGTGTGTGTCTGCACAAAGTCAAGAGGTTCCTGATTTTTTTTCCCCCTGAATGAAAGAAATCAAATTAACACATGGCACTATACAACGGGAAAACCATAATTAAAGTGCCTGGTTACTGCTGGAGGACAATCACAGCATTGAGAGATACATTTTTCAGATGTTACAATGTGTACCAACTACCTCACAAACCCATAATTACAATCTTTTTGTCACAAAAGAAAACATTGCTGAAAGAAAATTACCATTTTAGTTTTTACTCTACCTTATTAAGCTGTCATATAACATTTATTCGTATGGCTAAATGTCTCTGAAAACAAATCATTTCAGCTTACAAAGCACGAGCAGAACATCTTTCTGAATATCATCCTTTAGCATGTAATATTTTAACCCTCTGAACTCTGAAAAGTGTGTTTTCTTAAAAAAAGAAATCTGCACAAATACTATATTTATCATAAAAAGGAACTGTGAAAACAGGCATTATTGTCAGACTTTCTGGCAGTCCTTGAATTGCTCATAGGTTACCAATGTTTCAGTTAGAAAAAGTGACCAAAAACAAAGTTTAAAATTACGATATTTCTGTCAAAATTACTTTATCCTACTTAAAACATTTGCACTAACCAGATCCTGTTAAAACCATTAAATTCTGCTCCTCAGAGACACTGTGAAGACATGATTGATTCTGCTGAGACCAACGGTCACGTGACAAATATTCACTGAAAATCTGTTTACATAGAGCAGAGAGGAGAGGACAGGAGAGGCTGTTTACACAGAGCAGAGAGGAGAGGACAGGAGAGCCTGGAAACATGACAATAGTTCAATATGTACAATATGTGGAGAAAACAGAGAAATTTAAAATGCGTTTTTTCTTTTTTATGGCTTCTGTCATTATAACTGTTATTCTACACAAAATACATGTTTAAGTTGTTCCCACTTCTAGCCATGATTGTGCTGATTCCATAGAGCTGCAGGACTTTTTTTAAATAGATTTTATATATTGCAGTGAAATAAAGGCGACAGAAAGAAAAAATGTAAGGCAAGGCAAGGCAAGGCAAGTTTATTTGTATAGCACAATTCAACACAAGGTAATTCAAAGTGCTTTACATACACATTAAAAACAGCAAGACACAATTGAAAACAATAAAAACAGTCAATTAAAACAGGGAAGATACAGCAGGATAAAAAAAAGAGATAAAATAATAAAAAGCACAAGTCAAACATTGTGTAGTTAAAAAGTAAGGGCAGTAGAGTAGAGCAGATACGTGTTAAAGTTAAGAGTACGCTTCAGTAAACAATAGTGTTTTTAGTCCTGATTTAAAGGAGCTGACCGTTTGGGCAGACCTCAGATCTACAGGTAGTTTGTTCCACAGGTGAGGAGCATAATAACTGAAAGCTGCCTCACCCCGCTTAGTTCTTGTTTTTGGGACACGCAACAAGCCAGTTCCAGATGACCTAAGGGGTCTGGATGCTTCATAGAGAGGGAGCAGATCAAGCATGTAATTTGGTCCGAGACCATTCAGAGCTTTGTAGACCAGCAGTAAGATTTTAAAATCTATCCTCTGACTCACAGGAAGCCAGTGTAGTGATTTAAGGACCGGTGTAATATGGTCCAGTTTCCTGGTGTTTGTGAGGACTCTGGCGGCAGCGTTCTGGATCAGCTGCAGCTGCCTGATTGATTTTTTGTTAAGACCTGTGAAGATGCCATTGCAGTAATCCAACCTACTAAAAATAAATGCATGGATAAGTTTTTCCATGTCTTGTTTGGACAGAAGACCCTTAATTCTAGCTATGTTTTTCAGGTGGTAATAGGCAGATTTAGTGATAAGCTTTAGATGGCTGTTAAAGTTCAGGTCTGAGTCAATAATTACACCAAGATTTCTGGCTTGATTTGTAGCTGTCAATGACATAGAGCCAAGGTGAGCGCTGATCTTAGATCTTTCATTTTTAGGGCCGAAAATGATCACCTCTGTCTTCTCTGCATTTAGCTGGAGAAAGTTCTGGCACATCCACTCATTGATTTGATGAATACAGTTACTCAATGAGAGTAAGGGACTGTAGTCGTGTGAGGACACTGAAATGTAGAGTTGTGTGTCATCGGCATAAGTATGGTAGGAGATGTTGTGATGTTCCATAATCTGAGCTAGCGGTAGCATATAGATGTTGAAAAGAAGCGGCCCGAGAATGGACCCTTGAGGAACCCCACATGTGATCTTAGTTCGCTCAGACTCATGGTTTCCAATTGACACAAAAAAGTCCCTATCTTGTAAGTAAGACTTGAACCATTGTAGCACAGTGCCAGTGAGCCCCACCCACTGTTCCAGTCTGCTGACTAGTATGTTATGATCAACTGTGTCAAATGCAGCACTGAGATCCAGTAAAACCAGGACAGAGGATTTGCCTACATCAGTGTTCAGATTAATATCATTTAAGACTTTGATAAGTACAGTCTCAGTGCTGTGGTGTCGCCGAAATCCAGACTGAAATGTGTTAAAAAGATTATTTTGCATCATAAAAGCATGAATTTGCTCAAAAACAACCTTTTCAATGATTTTCCCCAGAAATGGCAGATTTGATATTGGCCTATAGTTACTAATTGTTGTGGAATCCAGATTAGATTTTTTTAGGAGAGGTTTTATTACTGCAGTTTTCAAAGTCTGTGGAAACTGTCCTGCTTGGAGAGAAGAATTTATTATCTGCAGTACATCCGGAGCTATGCAGTTGAAAACAGTTTTAAAAAAGTTTGAAGGCAGAATATCAAGGCAGCAGGTTGTGGGCTTTAATTTTGAAACCGTTTCCGTGAGTGTTGTGTAATCTAGGAGGCTAAAATGTCCTAGCTTGACTAGAGGATGGGAAGGCACCAGTGTTATCATTCCTGAGCTGGAGCTGCACACTGCTTGTCTTATCTGTAATATTTTGTTTGTGAAGAAGGCTGCAAAGTCATTGCATGACTTGTTAGACAGCAGCTCAGGAGGGACTGATGCTGTGGGATTTGTCAGTCTGTCTACTACAGAAAAAAGTGTGCGGGCATTATTACTGTTTCTATTGATAATCTCTGAAAAATATGACTGCCTTGCATTCTTCAGTTCTTGATTATAGTTGCGAAGACCCTCTTTATAAATATCGTGATATACTTGGAGTTTGTTCTTTCGCCACCTGCGTTCAGCTTGTCTACATACTTTTTTCTGCACTTTAACTAGTTTGGCGTTTCTCCAGGGTGACTTTTTCCTCCCCGACAGAACTTTGGTCTTAATTGGGGCGATAGAGTCGATAACAGTCAAAACATTGGAACTAAAACCGTTAACAAGGTCATCAACTAGAGCTGAGGGCAGGGTTGGTGATGGTGTGAAATCCTGGGTGAATAATGCACAAGTGTTTTCATTTATATAGCGCTTCCTGATTACCTCTGCTTCACCTTTTGTTGGATTGGCAAGGGTGGTCATTTTAAACAAAACACAGTAGTGATCAGAAAGAGCAACATCATTGACCACAACCTCAGAGATATTAAGACCTTTGGTAATAATTAGATCTAATATGTGTCCTCTGTTATGTGTTGGATCTGTGACATGCTGAGAAAGCCCAAAGTTATCTAGAATATTTAAAAGTTCTTTAGCACACCCATCTTCAGGATTATCAACATGAATGTTAAAATCACCTACTAAAACAACACAGTCAAAATCTATGCACACAACAGACAGTAGTTTGGCAAAGTCATCAAAAAACCTTGCATCATATTTGGGGGGTCTGTAGATGGTCAAATAGATTGCTCTATAGGGTGATTTTGACTGAATGGCAACATACTCAAAGGAGTCAAACTGACCATAAGACATGTTTTTGCATTGGAAGCTGTCCTTGAACAGGGTGGCAACTCCACCTCCTCTCTTATGTATTCTTGCTTCACTGAAGAAACTAAAATTTGGGGGGGTTGACTCAATAAGAACTGCTGCACTATTATCCTGACTTAACCAAGTTTCAGTTAAAAACATAAAATCAAGGTTGTGCTTGTGAATAAAATCATTGATTAAGAAAGATTTGCCAAGCAGAGATCTGATATTTAAAAGAGCTAAATGTAAATCCTTAACAGGAGACGCTGGTGAGTTTGGAGGATGACATGCTATACTCAGTAGATTGGCAGAGTTAATTGAACTCTTTTTATTTCTCACCAGTTTGATCCCTTTTCTGTTACTTATTATCACAGGGATTGAGAAAGCTGACTGAACTCCATGGGGCCCTGACTGCTGCTGGAACAGAGCAATCTTGATATTGATATCAGAGTCTGGACCCGGCACATATCAGTCAGACTGACAGATAGGGTCATTCAGGGATTCCCAGGTATGGTGATTCAGAGGGGGTGGGGGAGGGCGGTGACTTTTGGTTGAGCGTTCTTTCCGAGGTGGTGGAGTGGGAGGGGCTGGATGTGGGAGGTTAAGGGGGGTAAATAAAGGATTTTGGCGAGGTGTTAGCTGGATTCCAATCTTGACAAGGCTCTTCATCCTGTCTGTGAAATCCAGAAGTGGGGAGTCCTGGCTGCATGGAGAGAGTTGGAGGCTGGGTGGGGTCTGGGGGGGTGAGGATTGGGGGCTGGGTGGAGTCTGGGAGGGTGAGGGTTGGGGGCTGGGTGGAGCCTGGGGGGGTGAGGGTTGGTGGCTGGGTGGAGTCTGGGGGGGTGAGGGTTGGGGGCTGGGTGGAGTCTGGGGGGGTGAGGGTTGGGGGCTGGGTGGAGTCTGGGGGGGTGAGGGTTGGGGGCTGGGTGGGATCTGGGGGGGTAAGGGTTGGGTGTCTCCTGCCGTGACTCGGTGAAACTCCCCTCGTTGGGCTGTTGGGGCTGGTGGCGACTCCAATTTTTGGGGAGAGGATGATGATGCTGGCGGCTCTCTCAGACTCTGCTGTCCTCCATGGTCAGTCCTTATCATAGCGCCCTCACCAGAGCGACGTCTTATCCGTTGTTTGGGAACGTCTTGCCTCATGTCCTTGACACAGGCTGCTTGTGTGTGACGCAAATGATAAAAAATGTTGGAGCTTAGCAACTGCACTCCTGCCTTGTTAAGGCGAAATCCATCTGCCTTAAAGAGGTGCCTGCGTCCCCAAAAGATGTTGAAATTGTCAATAAAGTTCATTGATTGGGCGGCACACATATCTTTGAGCCATCTGTTTAGCATCATCAGCCTGCTGAATCTCTCATCCCCTTGCCGAACTCCTGGTAGTGGTCCACTGAAAAACACCTCAGTATTTAAACATTGAACTTTGTTAATCAGATCAGTGAAGTCTTGCTTTAATACCTCTGATTGTTGCTTCACAACATCAAGGGCTCCTGTGTGTATGATGAGAGCATTAGCTGTTGGATGCTCAGCAGCAATGTTCAGGATCTTCTTTGAGATATCAGACACCATGTCGTTGGTAAAACAGAGTACTTTGGTGTTCTTGCTGCAAGAGCGTTTTATCTCATTCAAAGCTCCATCACCCACTATCAGAGTTTGGGGCCCAGTGGTTAGCTCTTTCTGTAGCCTTTTAGCATATGAATTAGCCTCATACCTTTCTCTGGAGCTGGAAGATGAGCCCACTTTCGGGGAGTCAGGATTCTGGGAGAGTGGAGCAAATCTGTTCTTCCGTAGAATTCCTGTGTCTTGGGGCAATTTGCTCTTCGTTTTTGTTGTAACCTTGGTCCATGGTTGCTTTCTCTTTGGTACTGGGGTTGAAGCGACATTCCTGTATGATGGTAGTGCAGGCCACTCGGTGTCATCGTAAGTCTCCAGGTGCTGGGTTCTGCCTGATAACCGTCTTCCCAAAACTGAGGGAGGTGATTTGTAGTGCTTTGGCTTTGCACCAAGAGAGTTCCAGGGAGGACTTGTTGGTTTATTGCCATTTACACCCAGCTCCTGCTGCGTCTTGGTGGTGCTAGTTAGCTTTCCGTTAGCCTGCTCCCTTTCACTGTTAAGGGAAATCGGCAGAGTAGTTTCATTCCCATTCTGTCCATTTACCTCCACATTCACTTCGAGCCGGTGAATTTTTGTTTCCAGTACTGCTATCTTCTGGAACAGTTTGTGGTAATCATCTGCGGAAAAGGGAGGCATCTTGCTGCTGTAGTCTGCTGTAGTCTGCTAATCTTATAAGAGCTCACAAATACACGTCTGCTCTCCTCTGCTGCCGGAAGTAGAGTCATGTAAAAGGAAAACAAGCAAAAAAAAGCCTTGAAACATTTTTTTGGTGTTCAGAGGGTTCAAACTTCTTCTTCCAGCCTTTCTTTGAAGATGATATAGAAAAAATATAATGTAAATGTTCTGTTTTTCCAGACTGTCTTTTGGGAATACACCGGAGAGCCAAGCAGTGAGCAAGTGAGGTCTAAAAAAGCAGCGGACTGAAGTACCTGACAGTCAGAAGTTTTAAGATGTGAAAAGCAATCTAGGTCAGAAAGTTGCAGTGTTTGTTCTTTGCAGACTCACAGTTCGGTGACGTTACGAGGGAGTCCTCTGGGCAGAGCCTGCAGGTGTTTGTTGCTGCAGCGGACCACTGTGTCCATACAGGTGCACTGGCTCGGACACTGCGGCCCCGGGGCACAGCTGCTGTCATCCAGAACAGAGCCTGAACAGATGGACACACAGGAGGGATTACTTCCTACACTGCACAGGTATAAAATGTTGATGTCAAGACTTGATGTGGTTCACAAAAGATAAGGTAACATATTGCTGCTGTCATGTAAAAACTGAGTGACAGTTTCAGGGTGAGGTCAATGCAGAATAACTTTAAACATGCATTCTTTCTAATGGCCAGCAGGGGGCGACTTCACTGGCTGCAAAAAGAAGTCCACTTGTATGAAAGTCCTACTTCTTACTTGATTTATAACCTCAGTGAACATTTTCTTCATGAGTTTATGGTCTCAATCGTTAGTTTTAAGTCTTCTTCAATACGGCATGATGTGTTTGTTAATTATGGTCTCATTAACAGTTAGAAAGCAGGGTATTCACCTTCGAAACTTGAGCCTTTCACAACTTATCAAAGTTAACTGAAACATTTTTTTACCAGTCAGTCTCTCCATAAATATCACAGTTATCATTCGAATTATGCAATTATGCAACTATCTTTCCGATGCAGTTACTTAGTGTTAGCTGGTATCTTAGCATCCTCCTCCCTTGCTCCATCCTCTCGTCCAAAAATAGTCACTTCTAGCTCCAAAAAAACAAGATGGTGCAAACAGTGAAAATGCCAAACCAGAGGCTTCAAACTACAGAACTACACCTCTTCAACAACAAATACTAACATTCAACTGTTCTGTAATAATAATAATTTGATTATGTGTGTCGTACCGTCCTCGCAGCGGAAATCCGGTACAGCGACGTCCTGCAGCGGTATCTCTCGAAGGAAGGCGGGGCCCTGGCAGCGAGGATTCCCCGTCACGATTCTTCGGCTCCGAAGCCACGCCCCGAACCAGGACAGACGGCAGTCACAGTTAAAAGGATTGGCCAGAAGATTCCTGATGGACAGCGGACATGCAAGAGTAAAAAACCAACACACAATAGAGACTGTGTGTGTGTGTGTGTGTGTGTGTGTGTGTGTGTGTGTCACTGACAGCGTGGACAGGTTGGGCAGGGTGTCGAAGGCTCCTGGCAGGATGGTGCTAAGCTGGTTGTCGTAAAGGGAGAGCAGCCTGACGTTGCTAAGACCTGTGAAGCTGCCGTTATGGATACAGCTGATCTTGTTGTTCCTCAGCATCCTGAACACACACACACCAAACACACACACACACACACACACACACACACACACACACACACACACACACACACACACACACACAGATTTGAGTAAATGCAGTCTTAAAGTTATAATCTTAAAGAATTTAATTTAAATCCACCACATTTCAAAGGTCTTTAGTGTTCTAAATGACACTTTACTCTCTACAATGCTATCAAATCACACAACTTTTTCCATGACGTCATGCCATAAAAAGCTTCAGCAGTGTGTTTCCTGTTGACAGCTTCACTCTAAAGTTCTGGCTTGAGACTCCATGAGGCCTGATTTTGTTTGATGATGATCGACCAAGGAAATAAGGTCAAATATATTTAATATAAAAATAAAGAGCTGGATGTTCTCCTCATATTACCTCTTATATGTTATATTTGTAACCAACATTTAAAATTGTTCCTTGAGCATGACTGTGTTTGTGCGACTCCTTTGGCTGCAAAAAGATTTGATCTATTGAACATTTTCTTCATGAGTTTATGGTCCCAACCATTAATCGTCAATCACACACATGTTCAATAATGTCAAGTCTTTTTCAATACAGCATGATGTTTATTTTGTAAATTATGGTCCCATTTAGAGTTAAATAGACAATAAATCATGGTATTCGCCTTTGAAGTTTGACCCGTGTGCATGATTTTTAATTGACATGGTAAACATTTTTTAGTGGTATATACAGGTAGAATGAAAAACTCCATAGACTGTGCAGGAGGAGTGTGCAGTGAACTCACAGCATGCGAAGTCCCTCCATGCCTTTGAGCATGCTCCCTCTCACAGACTCCAGGTGATTGGCTGTCAGGTGAAGCTCGACCACAGAGGAAGCTCCATCAAACGCCCCGTCCTCGATCTCTGAGATCTTGTTGTTGCTCAAGTTACTGGAATGAAACAAGACAAAATGTTTTCAACAGTCTACAGTTTTCACAAGCTCCATTATAAGAGATTCAGGGCAATGCATTCCATCCAACTGAGTATGATCATTTAGCAAAAAGAAAGTCTACTGTAATCATGTGGTGAAAGTCAATCTCATATTTTGTAAGCACTCAGAATCATGGGAGATATATTCTGCAGGTGTTAATTCATTTATTGGTACTCGTGTTAATGTTTGAGTACCTTTTATCTGTTTTTTTTTTCAAGTAAAACATTACAAATTAAGTTGTGTACCCAGGTTCTTTAGAATATTTCCAAATTTAAAGAGTAGTTTGGTTTAAACTTATTTTTCCCACTTAAAGGGAACTTTTTTCTAAGTGGGGTTGTGGGAGGTCCTTTATTTTGGAGAGGCAGGCAGGAAGTGGATCGGGGCTGCAAAAAAACAAATTTTACCACCAAAAAATATGCAATTGTAGTTAAAGTGCTTAAAGTGCTGTATTTATAATATTTTCACTTTTTTACCTTTCCGTTAGACAGCCTGTTACAATAAAGAAGTGAAATTATATAGCCACCAGACTCCATTGACAAAAACATTAATTTTACATTGAAGAACTTGGAAGTTGCTGGTCTATCGATGCCTTTATTTGTTAGTTTGTTTGTGTTATTGTGTGACTTTAGTGAACCCGAACTAAACCTTTAAAACACCAAAGTCACAAAACAACACAAAATAATAACAGATAGAGGCAGCAGTAGATTAGCAACACCCATGTTTTGCAAGGTAAAATTGCTGTTGTTGTTGTCAATGGAGTCTGGTGGTTTGAATAAAGCAAACCGGCTTCAGTTCCCCATTGAAAAGGACTGTTATACTGCAAGGTAAAGCATTGAACATGTTATAAATATAGCATGCATTCAACCTGATATTGAATCTTTTTCTAATACCCCTCCACAGCAGTTCATTGCTTGCTTTCATGCTGGTACTCCTGTCTGCTTTGTCAAACTGGGGCCATGTACCTCATACAACCCCACTTCAATAAATATAAAGTAACCCTTTAAGGTCATGGTGTAGGCTACACAATAAGATCTCCTGGACGTTTCTTTTGATGAGTGAACGGGTATTCGTCATTGTTGAAGTTTCCTGAGTGACCTACATTTTCTTGAGTTGCGACAGGCCCTTGAAGGCTCCGGTGGCCTCCAGCACGGAGAGGTCGTTGTTGTTGAGACGCCTGGGTCAGTCACAGAGAGCAGACATGATGAGCAGAAAAACATCATTAGCAGGAGAGACGGTTTGGAATGTGTGTGTTTGTCTGCCCAGTGTGCAACCATGCAGCATAAGTCCATGTCAACATGCATATCCATAAAGTGCCTGTGTGTGGATTCATATGTCTGCGTATGTATGTATGTACATGCATAGGAGTGTAATCGTGAGCGTGTCGTGCAGAGTATGGCTTTAGCACTGCCGACCCCACAGGGAGCGGCCCTGCTGAAATGCACTTTGAATAAAAGCATCCCACATATAGAGCATGGCCCGCTGTGTATACTGGAGTCAGCAAGGCCAATATTACCTCATCACAGATTAACTGGTGTTATTAGTGCTGAAACAACCAATTAATAGAAATAAACTTTGATATAATTGGTTCATTGTTTCAAACGTCTCAAACATTGACAGGTTCCAGCTTTTATATGGTGAGTATTTGCTACTTTTTCTTTGTTTTTAAGCATTGTCAATTGAATATTTTGGACTGTTCATTTATTTCAAATAAAGGGAGTGTCCTTAAGCTTAAGGAACAAGTGATGGACATTTAATCGGCTAAAATACAAACAAATTCAAAATACAAAAAAAATGTATCATGTAAATAAACCCTAATCAAACTGTATATTAGATAAGCAAAAAGAAATTGCAGTAAGTGCAGTAAATTGCTTTAATAAAGGACATAATTTTACATTTACAAAGTTTAAAATTTACCTGTTTATATTCATAGTTCTTGGATACTAAATTGCTGTTACGGTTGTCTTTGATAATACATTTTATTGTTCAACTGTAAAAAAAATCCTGCCTAAGTTATATCTCCAGCACAACACTTTAATAGCTACATTTGAGGGATGCTTTCCAAAATAATTTGAATTAGTGCAAAATAAATGTGATATGTTTAAAGATTAAGAGTTTAAAAAATAAACTGGTATCAAATGAAACTATAATAATGGACAATTTCATTCTCGGTTTTGCACTATTTTCCTGGACATCTCTGCAAATGTTTAACTTCCCTGCAAAGTCCAATTTCTCTGCAGATGTTTAATATTTGAGGTAAGGGTTTTGATTTAAATTCAGATTTACCTTAGGTTAAATTTAATGTACGGTTACTGTGTTATAGTTTAAGTTTAATTTTTATGTATGTATAGATTATGCTCAATGTATATTGGCAAGCTGCTACTGGATGCTTGAATTTCCCTGGGATAAATAAAGCATCTATCTAACCAACTAACTCTCCAAATTTTGACAAAATGTTGGTGAGGAAAGACTGGCATGGCAATTTTCAAAGAGGTCCCTCTCACCTCAAGATATCTGAATGGAAAATGTAGATATTTCAGCCTCGCAAACACTGTCAGCTTTATAAGATATGAGGCTTTAATTATTTTTAAATGCTGCTTAAACCAGTCTGTGCAGGTGTGTTCATGTCTCACAGCTCTTCGGTGGAGGACGGCAGGTGTTCAGGGAACTTGGTGAGGCGGAGGTTGGAGCAGTCCACCACGTTCGCTTCACAGCGACACTTCGCAGGACACACCGGCTTACTGTTACACTCAAAGCTCAGACGCCTGTCCTCAGTACCTGGACAAACACACACACACACACAGAAAAATATTAATATTAAAAATGCAATTGCAACCAGCAAGAAAGCATTAACACAAAAGTGGTTACCGTCTGCAGCTCCATCAGAGACCAACTGGATAGAAACTGTGACTAAGATTCAAAGTGTGGAGATAATTACATTTTCTATAAACCTAAGGGTAGACAAATATCTGAAATACTAATGTGTTTATGGCTTCATAAGATAACTACTGGTTTGATAAAGATGAACTGATATGTATTTTCAACAAAAATATACCGGTATAGGTATATAGGTGACCAAACTTAAGGCTAATACATACTCCACAAGAACAGAGACATTTTTCTTTTTTTAAGTAATGTAGTATTTTTTTTTTTGTTGTTGTTGTCATTTTTATATCTTTTGGAATTTTTTTGGTAATTGTGTGTCTTTTGTTGGTCATTTCTTGGTAATTCTTTGACTTTCTTTTGTCGTTTTTACATCTTGTGGATTTGTGTCTTTTTTTGGTCATTCTGTCTTTTTTAAATAATGTAGTAATCTTTTGTCAGTTTTTTGTCATTTTTACATCTTTTGTTGGTAATTTGTGTCTCTTTTGGTAATTTTGTGTCTTTTGTGGGTAATTTTGTGACACTTCTTGTCATTTTTACATCTCTTTTGGTCATTCTGTGACTCTTTTTTTTTGGAAGTGCGTTCTCTCTCCCAGGGCTGCAAGAAGAGAATGACATCATTCTGTTCTTGCAGCCCTGGCAGAGAGATAGGATTTAGGATTTTCTGCCATTCTTCCAGCTTGTACTGTGGTCTCTACCTGCTACCTACTCACATTAGCTCTGGCTACTTATTATATTATAAAATGCATTATGTCATAAAATGCATGCAAAAGTCCCACACTCTCACTTTAATGCCAATGCCAATCTAGGGGAGAAAGAGCTGACAACAACTTTGAGAGAAAACAGCAAGACTTCAGATTTAAAAGTCACATCTTGTTCTGGTTTACTGCCCCAGTGCATATTATTGTTATTAAATCCTGTCAAGCTGTTTCGGTTACATTTATTTGTACTTCTGAGTGTGATCAGCTGTATACAGTGCAGCCTTGACGGTCCAGTATATACGAGAAAACACACACAAAAATAAATAATCACCTGGGATGTGGTACTGCTCCTTGGCTGCAATGAAAAAGAAAAAGATACAAAACTATGTCAGTCAAAAGGTTGGAAAGCTTCAGCAGCCACACACACACACACACACACACTCACTCCCGGAGGAGGTCTTGTATAAAACTGGCAGTTGCAGGATTTTTAAAAAACATTTCTAAACATGAACGAAAGGCGTGAAATGATCTGTCTCCAGAACCATGTTTTGGTGATTTATGGAAGCAATGTGTCGGCCCGCGTGCAGCTTTCCAGGCCTGGCAGAGGACGAAAGGAGCTCGGAGCAGTTTATGTGGTGATCAGAGAGCCTGCCATGGTCTCACTGGCCAGGCGCTGGCTCCGCACACTGGCACGGTATGGGTGAAGGGAACGGCCGGGGGCTTTTAGTCACAGGCGCTCAGTTACAGTCGGTGAGGTGAACTCGCTTCATTCTCATCGTGTCGGTACGCACTCTGTTGCACAAATACTGTAAACTTACACATAAACACACTCTTCTTTTCGCACTTTACAGGCTCTGGCTTTCATCTGCGCATCTGCTTCTCATTGTGATACTTATATTTCTGAAATAATCAGCAAAAAATAACAGATTTTGGGTCTAAAAAAATTATAATAAGCTTTTTGTTTTCATCTTTAAAGTTACTGCTTCGTTGCTGCATACATCAGTTGGAACATTTTTCTTCACAAGAATAGAAGTCTAAAGCCCCGTTGGTGACCTCTAGAGGCTGCATTGGTCACTACACCCCCACAATACAAAAGTGTTGTGCAAAATGAACAACTTACAGATAAGGTTGCTATTCTTAGAAAACATACAGTTCTTATTATTATTGTTTAAGCTGTATTGAACAAATCTGCTCTCTGAAAAACTTCAAGTGGCTGTGACACACATCCTCACTGTGTGCATGGTCTTAAAACATGTTTGAATGTATTTATGGCCAGAAACAGCATGCACTTTTATTAGTGCATGAGTCTGAGAAGGTGAAGTGAAAAAAGTGAAAAATTCTTCGCTTTTTTACACCTTGACTTGATCTGTTTATGAGGTTTTATTGCAAAACAAAAAAGAGACAAGAGACAAAAAAGTTCTTGTTCTCCTTTTTGGACAAAGCATTTTGCACGCAGAGAAGGGACTGTGTTTGACATCAGGATGTCAGCAACTAATATATATGCTAATGGCGTATGTTTATGACAAATGGGAATTATGATTTGCATCTCTACTGTTAATACTGTGTGCATCGTTCTCCTGAGGTTAGCTTTGCCGCAGTTCATTATCTTACAGTCGTAAACTGTCACTACCCGTCTCAATTCACCCTACAGTCTTTCTTTCATTATTACTCTCTCTCTCTCTCTCTCACACACATACACACACACACACACACACACACACACACACACACACACAGACAGGCAGGCACTGACCGGAGCAGCGGAACTTGCTGCTCTTGATCTGTGCGATGCGTTTGTTGGCGAGGCGGCGAGGGCTGGCGCAGCGCGCTCCGCTGGTCTCTATGGGGTTGGAGCGCAGGAAGTCGGCCAGCCACTTCACATTACAGTCACACACGAAGGGGTTCTGGGCCAGGTGGCTGATGGGAAATCACAGGGGGCAGGACATCAGTTAGATGTCAGACTGAATGGAGTGGAACAGGACAGAACAGAACTTAAAATAGTCTGCGTGTGTGTCAGTGTGTGTGTTTTCTCACAGTGTCTGGATGCTGTGCAGGGAACTGAAGGTGCCTTTTGCCAGACTCTGGATTTTGTTGTCATAAAGCGACAGCAGAGCCAAATTCTCCAGATCTTTGAACACGGAGGCTCTGATGCAGTGGATCTTATTGGCATTCAGCAACCTAATAAGCACAAGAAATGATCATTAGCAGAATTTGCTGAAATGCTGTATAATCATCATTCATTTTTAAATTCTGCTTAGCAGCTTTAAATCATTTCTACATTTCTGCAGCTGTCTTTCTTTTGGGAACAATTCCTGCATCACCCTGACACAGTTATCATCACGGAAGCTCCAGCATGTGGAATGCATCGTGTGGTGCATAAGAAGATGACAGCAGTGTTATCGAAAAAGCAACATCATAGCATGTTCCGAGAAACAGATTCACATCAGCCCGACTTGGCAAAAAACTGTATGGAGACACATTAGTTCTTTTTCTAACTTCGTTCGGTGTTTCACTATGGGAATCGCTTAATGCGTGACCAACTACGGAAGCTCCAATGACACCACGTCTGTCTTTGACAGACAGGTCGACCTGTGGGGAGGGCCCCGCCCTCCTTTATTATAAGGGTCGACTGCACTGACCAGGTCATTCTCGCTTTCCTCCCATGCGGAATAATCTACATTTAAGCTCCTTCAGCGCATCCGGACGAGTCGGACTTGCTTAACTGCTATCAGACGTCCCGTCAAGGAGCTACGTCGCCTAGCGCGGTTCCGATTACGACTCTGGACTGTGCTGAAAATTTTCGTCATTGAAATAAAGTGAGTTTAAGCTTTATTGGAATAGCGACCGCGTTGTGGCGAGCTATTCTCGCGAGCGACTTGGTATTTATTTACCGAGCAGCAAGCGATTATTTAGGGCGATAGCTTCAGGCGAGCCCGGTCGGGTTAGCTAAACATTAGCTGGTGGCTAACCAGACTCCCGACGCATAGCCATCGCGTAACGGCGGGCTATCCTCCACAGGGTACGGGTTGTAGTGAGGTTACACTAGCTATAGCCGGTGCTCTGTTACAAGACTAACGTGTTACGACGAGTCTTGTTTTTTCTTGCAAGATATCTAGGTTAACAGCCTAGCTTCTTTCTACTTCTCTAGTCATCATGTCTGTGCCCGCGACCCCCGCCAAAGGGTCCGAGCCCAAGGAAGCGGGGGGTGCGTCCCGGCCTTGCCCTGCGTCATGCGGAGCCATCATTTCGGGCAGGGATCCACACCCGCTATGTATAGTGTGCATGGGCGCTAAACACGCCCAGGCTTCACTAGCTGACCCGCAGGTCTGCGCTCACTGCGCCACCATGACTGAAAAAATACTAGAGAGGAGACTGAGGGTTGCGGTGGCTAACATTAACAGCCAGGACCCATGCCTGGCTAAAACCACCGAGGCAAGAGCAAACCCCACTGCCCATCAGCGGCCAGTCTCGACGAGCTGGGCCGACGCGATGGACGAGCTAGAGCCACTGGACATGCCTCCGCTGTTCGAAGGTCTCTTAGCGGGGAGCGACGATGCAGACGGCGATGCCAGTTCTGACATCCTCGATATGGATGATATGGAGGAAGGGGAGGAGGATTCCACCTTCCCCACTCTAGAATCCAGACCCCCCAGCAGTGCTGATGCGGCCTCACCGGTCGATAACAACTTGTATGAGGTTTGCAAGCGCGCCGCTGCCAAGCTAAACATCCCATGGCCAGCGGCCCAGGGCACGGAGGGGACGGTGAGGGACCTATACGATGGTAAAAGGCTTCCTCCAGCCCAGCCTCCGGCTAAACAGCTCCTTCCAGCAGTCCCAGCATGCATGAAGGAAATGAGCCGTTTTTGGTCTAGCCCTTATAAAAGCAAACTTGCCACACAGGGCCACTCTAAACTAGAGGTGCATGGCATGGCTGACCTGGGGCTGGCTGAACCCCCAGCCGTGGAGCCTTCAGTGGCGTACCACCTCCACCCGAATCGCCGGTCCGTTTCTGCGGCCTCTAACGTCTCACTGCCCGGTAAAGTAGAACGAACGACCGCTGCCATTTATCAGAGAATGTATAAATACGCAGCTCAGTCTGTCTGTTCTCTGAACGCTGTCACGCTGTTGTCAGCTTACCAGGCTGAGATATTAGAGGAAATGGGCCAACAACTAGATTCTGGAGTTCCAAATCCAGTACTCTGGGACGAGATTTGCGTGGTGAATGATTTACTGTTACGTTCCTCCCGTGGAGCGGTGCAGGGCTGCGGCCGCGTCATGGGGCTGGCGGTCTCAGGGGAGAGGGCTTTGTGGCTCAACCTGTCAGGCTTAGGGGATGCCCAGAAAGCCGAAGTGATGGACGCGACATACGACCCCACCAAGGGTCTTTTCGGCCCAGCCCTCGAGAAAATGAGAGAAACCAGCACTCTCAGAAAACAGGAAGGGGAGGCTTTCGACTTGTGTCTGCCTCGTAAGCAGACACCGCGCCCCCCAGCCCGTACAGGCTTCGCTGCAGCGGCCGCCGCAGCGAGAGGAAGGCAGCACGACAGCAAGCCAACCCATAAGCCCGGGGCTAGCCGCAACGATCAGCCGCCGAGAGAGAGAGCCGGTAATAACAGACCCTGGGGAAAACAGTCGTTCGCGGCTGCGGCGGCGAAGCGCCGTCCTTCCAACCCCGTGGAGGGGAGGAAGAAACGGCCATCCTAACGTTTCAAGCCGGCCCGTCACCCCCTCCTCCACCTGCGAAAAGGCGGAGAGGAGAGGATGTGAGTTTTACCCCCTCAATGTTCAGCGCGGAGGCTCCCGTTCCAGCCGAAAGCCAAGGGGTCCCTCCTCCAGAGGTGAGCGAGGAGACAGAGGGGTTGTTAATGTGTCACCAAGCACAAGATGTTCACTGTTCTCAAACAGTAGTTCACATCCCCATATTGAAAGAAATAAAGTCTGTACGTTTGCATCCAAGCTCACAGCTGAGGGCAAAGTACACAAAACAAAAAATGATAAAAACAAACAGTATAAGGGAACAGGGTCATTCCTCTTCCCTCCCTCCAGAGGGCGCTCACACCCCTCCGGAGGGTTGTCTCTCTCTACCCACGGTAGGAGAGACAGTGCAGTGCTTCAGGGGGCCTCTGGCTGCGCAGGTAGAACGCTGGCGCGCATGCGCAGTTCACCCCTGGGTCCTGGCGACTGTTTCGCGAGGGTACAGACTGCAATTCGCTATGAAACCACCGAGGTTCAACGGTGTGTTAGATTCAGTAGCGGATGGAGAAGCAGCGCAGGTGCTGCAGGACGAGATCAACTCTCTTTTACACAAGAGAGCGATCAGAATGGTCCCGAACGAGGAGAGTCAGCAAGGGTTTTACTCCCGCTACTTTCTCATTCCAAAGAAAGGGGGACCTGCTCTCCGTCCTATTTTAGATCTTCGTGTATTAAACAAACATTTAAGGAAATACACGTTCAGAATGTTGACACACAAGGTGCTTTGTCAATCGATTCGCCCGGGCGATTGGTTTATAACGATCGACCTGGCAGACGCATATTTTCACGTCGATATTCTCCCCGCACACAGGAAGTTTCTCAGGTTTGCTTACCAAGGCAAAGCCTACGAGTATCAAACTATCCCTTTTGGTCTGTCACTGGCCCCTCGGGTGTTCAGCAAGTGCGTGGAAGCAGCGCTATCTCCGTTAAGGAGCAGCGGCATCAGAGTATTTTCGTACATAGACGATTACCTGATATGCTCTCATTCACAAGAACAGGCAATCAAGGATGCGGAGAAGTTAACGTCCCACCTCACGGGCCTGGGTTTCAGAATAAATTGGTCCAAGAGCCGATTACAGCCCACTCAATGCACTGTCTACCTGGGTCTGCGTTTAAACTCCCTCAGATATTGTGTCAGTCTCTCGGAGGAGAGAATAACGTCATTCAGACAGTGCCTGGCGCGCTTCCAACTGAAAGCCGCGGTGCCGTTCAGACTCTGTCTACGACTCTTGGGTCTGATGGCGTCAGTTATATCAGTGGTGAGGCTCGGGCTCCTTATGATGAGGGATGTACAGAGATGGGTGGCATCATTAAAACTATGCCCCCGCCGTCATCTCCGTCGTTTGGTGACGGTATCACCGGAGTGTATGGCGGCTCTCCGTCAGTGGCGGGACCCGGCTATTTTCTCTCAGGGTGTGCGCCTGGGGGCAGTAGCGGAGAGGGTTGTCATGACGACGGACGCTTCCTTAAAGGGATGGGGAGCGACCTTTGGGGGCAGAGCAGTGAACGGCATTTGGTCGGTGGAGCTGGCTCATGCTCACATAAATTATCTGGAGTTGATGGCAGTGTTTTTAGCTCTGAAACACTTTCTTCCATTCCTCAGGGGGAAACATGTTCTGCTAAAGTCAGACAACTCCACAGTGGTAGCATACATAAATCGGCAGGGCGGCACACGCTCCCTGCAGCTACACAGTCTGGCACGGAAAATAATGTTGTGGTCCAGCGACCGGCTGGGGTCGCTACGAGCGACGCACGTGCCAGGAGTCTTGAACGTAGGAGCAGATCTTCTGTCAAGAGGAAATCCTCTATTCGGGGAATGGAAGCTTCACCCACAGGTAGTGGCACAGGTGTGGCAGAGATTTGGGCAGGCTGCCGTAGATCTCTTCGCATCGCAGGAAAACACGCAGTGCCCCCTGTACTTCTCCCTGGCGGACGTAAACGCACCGTTGGGGATAGACGCTCTGGCCCACCCATGGCCGAACGTTCTGCTGTATGCCTTCCCTCCTCTCAGCCTAATCTCCCCCACTCTTTCCAGAGTGAGGAAGCGGGGCCTGTCACTGATTCTAATAGCCCCACGATGGCCATCCAAGCATTGGGTGGCGGAAATAGTGCAATTGCTTTCGGGCCAACCATGGCCCCTCCCGCTGCGAAGGGATCTGCTGTCTCAGGCTCGAGGGGAGATTTACCACCCTCATCCAGAACAGGTAGCACTGTGGGCCTGGCCCGTGAAAGGCTGAATTTAAACGCAGTTGGTTTGCCCCCCGGTGTGATCGACACTATTCAGTGTGCGAGAGCCCCCTCTACTCGCTCATTATACAGCTGTAAATGGCGAGTGTTTGAGGAGTGGTGTGAGGTGCGACATATTGTCTCTTTTCAATGTTCGGTTGTGGATATCCTCTGTTTTCTTCAGGATCTGTTGGACAGGGGAAAGGCTTTTTCCACAATTAAGGTTTACCTGGCTGCCATTTCAGCATGCCACATAGGGCTGGGTGACAAACCAGCAGGGCAACACCCTTTGGTGTGTCGCTTTATGAATGGTGTACGTCGTAAACTCCCAGTCTCTAGGTCCCTGGTACCTTTATGGGATTTGTCAGTGGTGTTAGACGCCCTCTCACAACACCCATTTGAACCTTTGGAGGGTGTGGGTTTGAAGTTTCTCTCACTCAAAACGGCATTGCTCTTGGCTCTGACTACAGCCAAGCGGGTGAGTGATTTACATGCTCTGTCCACTCGCCCAGCATGCCTGCAGTTTGGCCCTGGGCTTTCAAAAGTATGTCTACGGCCCAACCCGACCTTTGTTCCTAAGGTTGTGGAGTCTGCGTATAGATGCCCCACAGTCGAGCTGAGGGCTTTTCACCCTCCTCCGTTTTCATCAGCTGAGGAGCAGAGGTTAAATGCTTTATGCCCGGTGAGGGCATTGCACGTTTATGTAAACAGGACAGCAAGTTTCAGGAGAAACGACCAGCTGTTTGTGTCTTGGGCTAAACAGTTCAAGGGGAAAGCTCTGTCTCGCCAGAGGCTGTCCCACTGGCTTGTGGAGGCAATAGGGCTAGCTTACAGGTGTAAAGGCCTGCAGCCTCCTTTAGATTTAAAGGCTCACTCCACTAGGGCCATGGCTACATCATGGGCCCTGTTTAAAGGAGTGCTAGTGGAGGACATTTGTGCCGCGGCAAGCTGGGCTACACCGCACACATTTGTAAGGTTTTACAGGTTGGATGTTTCAGGTCCATCCTTAGCTCATGCAGTACTGGAGACAGGGACTCCAGGGACTGTTTAGTCATGGACTAGGTTTAAGGATGCCATATGGCTTTGGGAGAGTAGGCAATCCGGGAGTGGGCTATATCTCCCATAGTGAAACACCGAACGAAGTTAGAAAAAGAACGTCGGGTTACTTAACGTAATCCCTGGTTCTTTGATAACAGAGTGAGGTGTTTCACCAACACTTCCCTCCTTGCCCGGTAAGGGAAGAAACCGTTTAAGAATGACCTGGTCAGTGCAGTCGACCCTTATAATAAAGGAGGGCGGGGCCCTCCCCACAGGTCGACCTGTCTGTCAAAGACAGACGTGGTGTCATTGGAGCTTCCGTAGTTGGTCACGCATTAAGCGATTCCCATAGTGAAACACCTCACTCTGTTATCAAAGAACCAGGGATTACGTTAAGTAACCCGACGTTTCCATCCAGCAGTCCAACAAATTATGGGCACATTCTAGCCATCTGACACCTGAAATTAATCTGCGTAAAAAAACACAGTCAGTGTAAATGTCAGTTCAGACAAATATATATGTGCATGTTGTGGTTTTGGACTTACAGCAGCTCCAGAGAGGCCAGGCCATCAAACACGCCACTGGGCAGCTCCGTAATCTTATTTCCATACAGAACCCTGCACACAGAGATTGTTTTGTTTTTATATTAAAAGACCCTGTATGCATATGTATTCAATCAGTGTGTAGCTAATTGATTTGCTGTTTATTATGGATTTGCATCATCATGAACAACATTTTATCCATTGGTTAAGTGTTTAGCCTGCACATATTTCCACAGAGTAGTGACACATACAATATAGGCATACATAATGAAATACACACACACACACACACACACACACACAGAGCGGCAGGGCTCCCGCTGTGATGGCGTGTAAGTCCTGATATTTCATAAAGAATCTCTGTTTACAGAGAGCAGGCGCCACTTTTGAATTATTCATACCAACAGACGCATGCGGTGGAAACATATGGAGGCATAGACAGGCATAATACGGACATATGTAAACACATATTGGTAGAGGCACACTCATAACACTCCAGCAGTTTATTCACACACACTCAGACAGTCGGTGCGTTACTCACAGTGAGTTGAGAGCTCGGAGGCCGTGGAAAGCATCAGGAGCGATCTCAGATATCTGGTTGTTACTCAGGTCTCTGGAAAGAGAAAGGAAACCGATAACACACACACACACACACACACACACACACACACACACACACACACACACGCACGCACGCAGAGTTTAGTCACAGCAGCCAGAAACACACTTTTTTAAGCACTGTTTCATCTTTGTTCTGTAAAGGTAAAAACTCTTGTCCCATTTCAAATGTTGCAGCCTACTTCACGATCCCACTCAGTAGCCAATCATAGCAGAGGTCTTGCTGCTGCAATTTAATTTTAACCTCTTTATCATTTCACTGACCCGCCTGCAGGACATAGGATTATTTTTGCTGTGGTGATATTTGACACAAATAAAAAGTGACATCCAAAATAATTTCAGAAATTGTAGAATGAATGGCGATGACAGGCTGGACTGCTATAAAACTCTGTAGGTGCCCAATTTCCTTAATTTTGCGGGATCGGCCGATTCTTTTACGTCAAAGTTAAGTAGTCAAAGTAAATAAGCCAACATTGACCTTTGGTTTCACAGGGGAAACAAACACTTGAAAGCCTCCCTACACGGACTTCCTCACTCTTTATACTAGGTCACCTGACTTCTGGAGCACCTGCTGTTGTGAGCGTCTTATATTACTGTGGTGTTAATCCTCCTGTTGCGGGTCAAATTGACAAAAAGTAGTTTGAAGGTTTTTTCTGAATGAAACTTTTTCTGCTTGGATTAATAAGTGTAATCAACATATAAAATGAAAATGGTTGATTTCACCATTTCAGCAATGGAGTTAATAATGAAATATAAGCAATGTTTATTGGGATTTCTTGGCTTCTGACACTTTTGGATAATTAATCATGCCCCGGGTCAAATAGACCCTTGAAAATTATTGCTGTTCCTGAGAAACAAACGTAACAGGAGGGTTAAATAACACAAATAAAAATGACACGCAAAATAATTTAAGAAATTGGAGTATGAAGGGCGATGACAGGCTGGACTGCTCTTTAACTCTGTAGGTGTTGTTATAAAGACCTTTATAATTGTATATTGCCATATAAAAAAGTCTATCATTATTAGGATTTAGGGGTGAAGGAGATGAGAAAGGGTTTTCTTTCTTTATGTAACATTTTCCTGTGGGGTCAAACATACATCAATGGTTTTATTGTTCGTTTTTCTAATCCCCAAATCAAATCAAATCAAATAAAACCCGTTTATAAAAATGAGAAAGCCGACTTTATGTGAAAGGCAGACTCTCAGAGAGCGGGCGCTGTTCTGCCGGCCAACTTTAAGTTTTTACATCTCTGATTCGGTCTGGCTGGGCCAAAACCACAACATGTCAGATTATAAAATCCTTGTTCTGCTGCCACATGTCAGCTGCTCAACTGTCATAATAAATTCTAAGACAAACCACTTAAACCAGCCTGGTAATGTAATCAACCCCTGTCTTAGGGTTTGGGAGCGTCTCGCAGTGATGATGTAAGAGGACGAAGGGGGGAGCGAAGGATAAGATTGAGAGGAAAAGGAAAACCACAGAGAGACAAAGATGGAGAGAGAGAATGTCTGAGGGTAGAAATGGGCAGAGGAAAAGAGAGAGAAAGAAAGCAGCGAGTGAACAGAACAAAGCCACAAAGAAAGAAAAAATTAAAAGCTATGAATATTATTATTGTGGTCAAATGTGCATTTTAAACATATTCACCAGATCATTCTGATATGCGCTTGATTTATCATGCAAGACCCTTTAAAAGGCCTCTGATGGGCACTGCATTGCTTTGCAGGCTGACATAAATCAAGCGCTTCTCCATGCTGGAAATCCACTGGGGCTGTTTGTTATGTCGAGCAGGAAAACCACAGCTCGGTGAACAGTGGAGACAGAGGAAGAGGAGAGCGATCCAGCTGGCAGATCACAGTATAAAACACTGATATTTTCCCAGAGGCATCGGCCCTCTGGAGGCAGATATTGTGTCATCTCATTGGCTGAGCTGAAGCTGGAGGGGTGCAGCCATGAAACCACAGGCTCTCTGGAGAGATGCTGTTAGTCTAGCTGACCTTCAAACTACCTCCTCTGAAGAAAAATGTATATTTAATCACCTGGTGCCATAAAAATTAAAATTATACTACAAATCTCAGGAATTTTTGTATTGCTGATGTTTAACTTCCTCAGCAAAAATGCTATAATCTCAAACATTTCAGTGTTTCTCAATCATAATCTGATTATTTTTTAAGAAGAAACCATCAACATTTTATGCGGTTCTTCTCAATTATCGTAAACTGGAGTACACATAAAATGTCAACAAGAGCTAAAATGATTAGTTGCTTATTTGACTATGGATTTCTACATTTGGGACTTCTCATAATTTGATTTCCTATCTTTTCTCACACGTTTTTTCTTGGAAACTCCTGATTCAAGAGTTTTCCCAGTCCACATGGGATGAAAAATCTCCTCCAAGTTTACTAAACCTGGCAAATGGTTTGGTCACTGCTTTTCTTACTTTAAAGCCACAGTAGGCAGTTTTATTTTGGCATTATTTGGCAAAAATTCCATGAGAACCTTTCAGCATACTGTAATTCAAGTGGTTTGCAAGAAGACCTTTGCACCTGCTAAACTTTAGAAAATTTGGCTCTTGATTTGAGATTTTGGCCAATCACAGATCATTTCAGAGTGAAGATGTTTCTATTGACTGTTCTACGAATACAGGAGAGCATGCACGTTCCTTCAGGTGGGGGAAGTCTGATTCAATTTGTGAAAATCCTGCAGAAAAAGTTGCTATTCGAGCATTGGCAACAACTAATTCCACTGGAAATCAAACCCAAGAAAAGGAAGACAGAGTTCTCAACAAAAAGAGTCTAAAGAGAATCTAACACAGATAATACACATAATACAACGTGTCAATATCTGCAAAGCATTTCAGAGATGGAGAGGAAATGTTGATGATAGTTTAGCCTTCTGCTAACTGCAGACTAAGGCTCAGGCCTGCAGATAATTCAAGGTCAAGTTAATGTAGCTATCTGGAGCAAAAAAAGTAAAAGAGTAATTATCATAGAACTGCCATCGCTATAAAAAGTGCAGGATTAAGACCATGCTCGTCTGGTGGGAGGGGCTTAAAACAGAGCGGGGAGGGCTGCAGGAAGACTGGTATATTTTATAATTCTGGCGTTTATTTCCTTTTCCAAAAAACTGCTTACCCCAGCTTTAAAAGCAAAATAGGAGATCTAAATCTTTCTTGAGGTCAAAATGTTATTTGTGAGCCTTTGTCTCTTAAACAGTATTCTGTTAAGATAAACTTCTTGTCTTTAGAGGACTCACATTCGACGGAGTTTCTTGTAGGAGGTGAAGGCGCCTGGAGGAACCGACTTGATGCCATTCTGCTCCAAACGACTGTTGAGAATGAGAGAGAGAGACACACACACACACACACACACACACACACAGGAAGAGAGAGGGAGACATTAATAATTTGCCTCCTGTAGGTCGATGCACACCGCAGCACTGCGGCTCGCTGGATGTTACTTCCATCAACTGGGCTGTCTATAGTTTCCATTCAAACTCCTACATTTGTCCATATGCAGTATTAATCCAAAGCTCCTTTCCAGTCAGCTATTACAGCCTGATGCTCATTCAAAGTGAAACAAAAAATGCCTAATATAAGAAATGAGAGACACAAAAGTTCTAGTTAAGAAAAATGTGTTTTCTTTGTGACATTTCATAGTAAATGTTTAGATGTCTCCTGTTTTCAGCAGCTCCTGAGATGAGATTGCACTCCCCCTTGTGCTGATTTAAAACCAAAATTGATATTTTCTAGCAAGATGTTGTAGATCTGCAATAGTTCAACACAGGGAACAAGAAGAAGAAGTTTAATGTCCAGCCCATTCTTTACTGTGTATAACTTGTCAGTTAATTGCTCAGAGAACTCATTCTGCTGTCAGACTCACTCTAATTTGTTCCAGTTGAAATGAAAACTTGTGGGATACTCACATCTCGGTCATGGCCTCAGGCAGGTGGGCGGGGATAGCGGTGAGGCCCCGCCCTCGACAGTCCACGATGTTATTGCTGCAGGAGCACATGGGAGGACAAGAGCCGGACGCCAAGCTGCACGGCTGGACGAAGGCGCTGCCGCCGTGGCCTGCAGGGGAAACATGAGAAAACTTTAACTCCAACACCCACACTTCGACTTTAATACAATCTGTTTTCCTTTACAGGTTATAAAGGCAAATTAAAACATAAAAATCAACAGATTAAAGTCATTTTAGTGTATAAATACCAAAGCTCTACCAAAGTCTAATAAGAAAAATTAAAACATTCTGTGCAATTAAAAGACAGTTCAAAGGAAGTTTAAGCGAGATTTAAAAGAGATCACTGACTTAGAAGACCTGATTTCCTCAGGCAGGTCTTGGGGCCCTGACTGCGAACAATCTGTCCCCCTTAGTTTTCAGCCTAGTTTACGTACTGGTGTGTAAGGTGTTAAGAGGTCAGAGATGTAGCCGGGCGCGAGGCCATGAAGGGCCTTAAAAGTAATCAGTAAAATCATAAACATACTGGAAGCCAGTGTAAGGACGCTAAAACAGGAGTGATGTGATCATGTTTCTTGGTTCTGATTAAAAGTCTGGACAGTCTGGAGTCTATAAATGATTTGGTGTGACTTAAGATAAAATAAGATAAGATATGACTTAATTTATCCCGCAGTGGGGAAATTTAGTTGATTTAACAAAAAAATAAGACATATACTATATTCTATATTATATACATACATTTCTGCTATTTGGCATTCATTATTAATATACATTTTTGTGTATATTTGTTTTCCTGAGAGTAATTTGCATTTTACAGATATTGCACATTGGAGAAAACATATTTTAGCATGTTAAATAGGTTAAATAAGTTGTTGCATGTAGTAGTATGAACATCAATGAATAATATTAATATTCAGAGATATACACAGTATAGTATAAGTGGTTTATCACATATATAATATAGGAAAAAATACAGAAGGCCTAATGTAGGCCTAATGAGGTCGGATGTAAACAGAGATAACTGACTTGACTTGGAGTGTGTCGTGTCACTGGGCTGCCGTACCTGAGCAGGCAAAGTCGCTCTTGCGCAGCTCAGCGAGGTTGAGGCCTCTCAGCGTTGGAGGAGAGCTGCACTGAGTGTAGAGGCCTAAAGCCGCCCGCTGCCGCAGCCACGGAGAGAGCCAGGCCAAGTGACAGTCACAGCGCAGAGAGTTAGAGTGGAGACGACTGGGAGGAGGGGAGGGAGGAGAAAGATGGAGTGGAGGGAGGAAAAGAGGACGGGTGGGAGTGAAGAATAGAACAGGGGGGGATGAAGAATGTGGAGTGGATTAGTGAGTCAAAGTGTGGAAGCAAGAAAGCAGGAGAAGAAAGGAGCAAGAAGGAGTGTAGAAGAGATACAATTATTCAGAATATAAGAAGAAAGGAACAAGAATTCCAAAATAATTTAAATAAGGGAAGATATGAGAATGAAAGCAGGAAAAAAAGGAAAAGTATTGGTAAATATCTGACTGTGGCATCATCGTGGTTCCATAATAAACAACGAGGCATTCTGGGTAATGTAGTTGAAGGACTCACAAGGTGCGGAGCTTGGGCATGTGGTTGAAACTGGAGACTGGAATACTGCTGATGTTGTTGTTGTTCAGCGTGCTGGGAGAGAGGGAGACAAAGAGACAGAGAAACAATGAGAGGGAGAGAGAAAGAGAGGAATAAAGGTAAACAGGGGGAGCAAGGAAGGAGTGGTGGGAGAAAAGTTCAGAGAGGAGAGGAGAAAGAAAGTGAGAGGGAGATTAGAAGAAGAACAGGTGAGAAGGTCGTGAGAGTAAAAGTGACATATGAGAAAGGAGAGGAAAATAAATAAATGGAGAGAAATAAGTTGATGTGAGTAAAAATGAGAGAAAATGTGGAAAAAGGAGAAAATAAAGACAGGATTTAGTGAATAATTTTGATGTGAATAGAAAAACAATCAGAAATCAGCTGTTCTTATCCAAGAGAGCTGCAGAACAATCTGAAGTCATTTAAGTTTTTTTAAATACTCACAGAACCTCAAGCGATCGCAGAGCTCGAAACGCTCCCTCCTCGATACAGCTGATGTGGTTTTTATCCAGCTGACTGGTGATGAAAGAAACACAAAACCAGAAACGGTGTTTAGTCAATCAGTTAAGAAAACCAATTAATCAATGTTTTGGAGCATTTTTAATGAATCTATCCAACGGGATTTACACTGGATGATCAATATGAAATCTTTTAATTGTGTACGTCATATTTACAGTTTGACTGTTTTCTTAAAGAAGCAGATTGTATCATTATCTTCACTGTAATTTTCATTCTCTGCTTCGTGTGTGTGTGTGTGTGTGTGTGTGTGTGTACTTTCACACACAGGTTTTTGAGGTCCGTGGCTCCTCTGAAAGCTCTCCTTGGGATGGCCTGAATGGCATTTTCACTCAGGTCCCTAATAAAAAGAAACAGAGAGAGAAACATGCTGTTGAAAGATACCAATTTGCCCTTTTGATTGAATTACTTTAATGTTTATATATCGAATAGTTCAACGTCAATCTCTGCAGCTTTCATAGCACATGTTTTGTCCTACCAACTGGTCCTGTTTGTTTTGAGAGACACGGATCAAATCCCAATACCCAATTACTGGAACAGACTAAATACAGCATCCTCTCTTTTTTCTTACTTTTGAATTCTACATTGTTTCATTCATTTATATTTGATTATTAAATGACACTTTTGCAAAATTGTGTAGTTGTGCTGCTGATGCATCAAAGCACACTGAAAACTGAAAATCTTCTCCTCCATCTGTTGAAGCCAGACGACTTCCTGGGAATCAGATATATTTTGGCAAGGAAGAAAATAAACATCAGACAGAACTATATATGACTCTACAGCGTTTCCGGCCTCTGTGCTGCTGGTAAACACTGTGTCATCCTGCAGCCTCAGTCCAGTAACTATCAGACTGATCCGCACCATTACCAGCTGGTTTCATAGCAATCTAAACACCGGTTCCTCTTTATCTTAATGCTGTTTTTCCCTCCAGCCCCGAGGGAAATAAGGGGGGTGCTTGCAGCAACTGAAATTGCTCAGAGACCAGAGAGTCGCAACAAACAGGTTGGGTTTACTACTGATAATATAAAGAACAAGTGGAGAGAGAAACAATGCTACAACTAGAAAGACGGTGGAGGAAAGGAGAGCTGAATAGAAACAAGAACCCAGCTGATAAAGAAAAAAATAAAGGGGTAAAAACGTGTGTGTGTGTGTGTGTGTGTGTGTGTGTGTTTGTCTGATAGACCACAGAGGAGGATGTACATCATCTCTGGCTGCCCTGGAGGACCTCAGACACACTCCATTAACGTCAGGGTCAGACCAGAGAGCCTGACAGAGGAGGAAACACCCACTTACTGACCTGCACCGCTGATATAACATACTGTCTGACATCCAGCCTCAGATCACTCACTTTGTGGAGGCAGATTTAATTTACACAACAGAATGCAACACTGAAGCTGAAAATTACGGTTGTCTCTGCAGGACAAAACATGTAAAGCAGCACCTTTCTTTATTTCATGGCACCAGTGAAATGATTTAAGGGCCATCGATCAATATGAGACGATATCATGCTGATTCAACAATCTGTTACATTTATATCAACTCACAAAACAACTAAAATATGATTCTACCATTTTATTTCTGAGCTCTTCCAGATATTTGAATTTTAGAAATCCATTCTATTTTAATACAAAAAGAGCCTGTGATCATTTATGAACTCTGGCCATTCATAAGATATCTGTGTGCTCAGTTTAAGTCTCAAAACAAAACAGGGAGATTATCATAATTAAAGCGTATAATACAGGCGGCGATATGCATGGATGCAGTACTGTTCACTGTTCACCGATGAATGGATGTATTGATCTATATCTATGTCTCGTTACACCCCTAGTAGAGAGGTGGTTTTATTGCCAGGTTTGGGTCCTGTCACCCCGGGGCTGAGTCCGCTAATAGGCAGTCACACAGTACGTTTACATGACACTTGAAAAAACTAATAATTGCTTTAATCCGACTATAACTCAACTACTGAAGTGCATGTAAACGTGTTAGTCTGAGTAATGACAGAGTTCTCCAACTCCCAGATAATGTGATTGGAATAGGATTTTTGTCGGGATGTATGACAAGACAACAAATGTGCGCATGGTCCATCCCCACGCTGGCGTATGACCCGAACAGCAACATGGAAGCTCCGAGGAATGCTCATTTTTGGACAGATGTACATTACGGACAAAATTAACAGAGCTGTACGATTATCCATGTTGTTGTTCTTGTTGTTTGAAAATGCCAGTTTCCCGCATTTCTCCACTTGTTTATTATGACGTAATAGGTCAACCGGAAAGGGGGCTGTATTAACCAGCTGAAACGACGCATATCGCCACCTAGTGTTGAGGAAGAGGACACATTCCCGTCAGTTATTCAGTTTTCTCAGTTGCATGTAAACTGGGACAAGGACAGAAGTCTGATAAGACGCCAAAATCAAATTTTAAGCATAGTTCAATTAAACTGTTAGAGGCTTTTTATTATGGTCATATTACACTTCACTCTACAATGCAACACTGTGAGCAATAGTTAAGATATTTTCAGAGTTAATGTATCGTTGATTGATGATTGGCTGGGTACAATGTTGGATGTTGGGTTTGTTTTGGCAATTTCTGTCTCGAGATGCTCCAACACGTTTCTTTTTTAGCTGCTTTGGGTCCTGACAACCCGGGGCTGAGACTGCCAATAGGATAGCCAGGCTCACAGCCTCTAAATGTGGCCGCCACTAGTTCGCTGGGCAAGCAGTTAATTAAGCAATCAAGTAAAACTGAATCACCTCTGTGCTCATCAAACTGGCCTTATAATAATAACTTGTGATGACATATCTCTATAGCTCCTTTCCTGTCAGCTATTACAGCCTGATGCTCATTCAAAGTGAAACTAAAAATGCTTAATATCTTAGAAGAAATGAGAGACACAAAAGTTCTAATTAAGAGAAATGTTTTTTCTTTGTGACATTTCAGTAACTATTTAGATTTCTCATGTTTTCAACAGCTCCTGAGATGAGATTGAATTCTCCCTTGTGATGATTTAAAATCAAAATTAATCTTTTAGCAAGAAGTCCTATTAGCGGTAAATTAAGCAATTAAGCGAAGCTGAATCATGTCTGTGCTCGTCAAACTGGCCATATAATAATAACTTGTGATGACATATTCATGAAAAGTCCAAATGGTACCATTTAGAGGTGTGAATCCCCAGAGGCGTGGGTCATGATACGATATTATTGAAATTTAAGAATTTTGCGATATGTTGAGTATTGCGATAAAATATATAGAGATTTAACTGTTTAACTGACTTTGTGACCACAAAATTAAGTTAAATCGAGAATTGTTTTGTCAATTAAGAGAAAATTCTCAGTGTATTAATCTGACTTCAGTCTTTTTATTTCTCTACAATGAGAGTCAAACCCACAGACTGACCAACAAAGTACTCAGTCAAACTGAACTGAACTGATATCAAACATGTATGGACGACAACAACTGCAGCATTTTATCAAACTTTCAAAAGCTTTAAGCTTTACTGCTCTAAATTTTTTTGAATGAAACATGAAAAAAGCCGAACTTTGCAGTGTTATTTCATCAACTTCCTGACGCACGTGGTGCCTATAGATTCCTTAGATCTTCTCCTATATATTCCTAAAAGTGAGCCCACTATGGCCTTTCGAAAAAACAAACAAACAGTGGAAATTCTGACAGCCTGTTGGTGGAACGCAAAATATTGATACTTGGCGGCCATGAATCAATATAATATTTCCATCCAAAATATTGCGATACTATGCCGTATCGATTTTTTCCCCCACCTCTCGTACCCACAGACTGTATATAAATAATGGACGTAGTCACCGTGACGTCACCCATTGGTTTGTGGCCCGTTGGAAGCATCGAGTTCAGCGTTACACTCGTCGCCATCTTGTTTCCGATACGGGGAGCAGACCATATTTGGACTGTAGAGGAGCGAGAGGGTTCTGATCACACTGACTACACGCCTCTCTACACCTCAACCTGGCTGAGCGAAGCCGCTGCTAATTCATGTTAGCATTAGCTGCAGCATTAACTGGGATGTTCAGTGTGAAAAGGTCAAAGTTATGAGATCAAATTGGTAAATGTCCTTTTTTATATCTATATAACTTTATTGACACGTTGCCGTGGATACAAATTGTTCTGCTTCTCTCCTGATGTTGATGATAATCTATTTTTTTACTAGCAATTGAGACTAAAGTGTTATCCTAAAAAAATTCTGAGGTAATAAATCAAGTGTGAAATTTTCTCTTTTTGCTTTGAAATGAATGGACATAATTTTTTGTAGCCAAACTTAGCTCCCCCTGCTGGAATGCAGCTTAAGGCACTCCCTGGTTTGCCTCCATGCTCAGACCTGGAGGTTGCCGCCTGCTAGTACCATTGTACTGGAGTCTGAGATGTCCTTAAATGGCCACCATACAGCAGATGAACCCTTTGATTTAGCTAAATTTATGACTTTTCTTCTGGCTCTTCAGGACAAACTTGTATGTTGGAGAAGAGTTCTGCAAACAATTTCACTTTGGGGGATCTAAGAGTATCTAAGTTCATCCCCATGTTTGCATTCAACCACCAAACAATCTTATGTTCTGTTTGTAATGAGCATCGCATTCTTTAGGCGGCTACCACGGCGGTGCAGGTCTGTCAGTCTCTGTGGACTCAGTCAGTTACAGCTCTGTTTCTGTCAAAGGTTCAGCGGTAAACCAGAGGCCTCATCTGTGTGGCCAAACCAGATGAAGTATCACAAAGAGGTCAGCGGTTGAAAAGCCCAAGAGAACTTGAAGCAAAATAAGACTAACGTGAATGAAAGTAAACTTAACTTGACACAGTCTGAGGTCTGAGATAAAAAGCAGAGGTATCGCTGAGGCTCAGCAGTGTCTGAGACATGAAACAAGCAGTGAAGGAGGTGATGAGGGATATACAGAGCGACAGAAGAGTTGAAAGGAGGACAAGGTGATAGATAGACACATTGTATGAGATGGTGCAGGACAGGGAGGGTGATCCAGGGATAACAAGAACATCAATTAAAGAGTACAAAAGTAAGAAAAAGACGTAATTCTGCACTAGATCAGCAGACTACCACCTGGCCTGGAAGCACCCTGGGATACCCGAGGAGGAGCTGGAGGATTTCTGTGGTACTTTGTTTCACTGTTGGCCAAACCCAGATGAGTATAAAAGTGGATGGATTGAGACATATAAAGGGTAAACTATCAAATAAAGGGCCATAAAAATAGCTGGGAAGGGAGAAGAAATAAGAACAAGACTGTGAGGAGAGTTTGAACAGAAGAGAGGGATGTTATGGCGATAGAGACGGAGAGCGAAGAAGAGGCTTGATAGAAAGAGACAGGAGAAAAGAGATGAAGTCCAGTTGCACAAACAGTTTTTCTGCTTCATTTCAGAGAGAGCTGAAGGCCAGTGAACCAAACTAAACCTTTTCTTTTGGTCTGCCTGGCCCCATTCTGTTCCCTTCCAGTAAGCTTCATATCCACTCATGGAAAGCAGGATTTTAGTTCACGAATAATTTATTCATTTGCGATACAAAGAGGGAACAACATAGAGCTCAGCTAAAAGGCGTTACTGCCAATACGGCGACAATGAGGTTTGAACCCTGGAGAGATGAGTTTCTTTTCAGGAAAAAAAGGCTGGAAGTTTTAGTCTGAATCAGCAATTTAATGGAAACATAACATACAGTAGGTTTGGGAAAAGGATGGATCACCCTTCTCAAGCAAGTTTCGAGTCTTAGAGAGTTAATACAAATTGTTTTCCAGATTATTCTAAGAAATCCCAAATACGAAATTCTCAAATTGAGCCAATTTCTTTTACAGCAGGGAGAATAAAGCTTGTGTTAAAGACAGAGCAGTGAGCAGGCTGGGAATAGATTGACTGATTAAAAAACAAAAAACAAATCAAAGTCTAATGCAGAATATAAGAAAAGATGCAAGCCTTCTATTTCCATTTCCATGAAAGTCTTATGTCCTGCCTTCATTATAAGAAGTCTTGCCTTAATAATCTTTTCCTTTATTTCTCAGATTTGATATCAGACAGTCAAAGGTACCAATTCTGTATCTGTATTCAGTATGATTCCCCCAGTGGGTGCCTGGGCTCCCGAGCACCCACTGGGGGAATCATACTGTCAGCTGGCAATATTGGGATAATTGGGCTAGCAGGGAATAGGACGAGCAGAGCTTTAACTGTAAACTAAACCTGTGTCTATTAAAATGTCTCCGTGTCCAGACAGTAGTCCCCTTTAGGCTTCATACAGAGATATAAAGCCGTCGTTCTGCATCACCTTGTCAACTGCTGCCGTCTGACCTAATTGGCTCTGACAAGCCTGCAGCAACAATAATAGAGGTGCAATAAATGCAACCAGTATAACACTCACAACTAGAAAATGTCTAAAGAAATTTTGAGGGTGCTTGACTCTGGCCAGTGACTCTCACCCATACATTATTGACACTGCCGAGTAGATTACAGTATATTATCTCTACCGTTGCTTAGGTATGTGACAGATCAAGCTTTCAACATGTCTGTCTGTGTGTGTGTGTGTGTGTGTGTGTGTGTGTGTGTGTGTGCGTGTGTGTGGCTGTGTCCCAATGTCAAGGAAGGATGCTCAAACGGCTGGATTTGAAGGACACTACGTCATCGACATCCGCCAAAGGACTGTCCCAATGTCGAGGATCCTCCGGAGGACAGAGTCCTTCTTTTGCCCAAATTCCAAGGATGCATGTGTGTATCCTCCGTGCGCTCCGACTACCCATAAAGCATTGCGCACACCAGTCTACCGGGAGATTTAAAAATGGCGAGTGTAGAAACAGCGATGCCGGTGGCGCAATATGCATTTGAATAAGTATTTTCAGTTTACACTGAATGTTGTCACAAAACTTACAAAACGTGTGTTCAAAGTCAAGCAAAAACATACACATAAACAAATGCCAGAATATTAAGCTAAAGATAATAAACGTCATCTTGATACATTGCCGGTTAAGTTAATTAATGCCGTCTCAGTCGTTAAAGTTATTGTTAATTAATTTATATGCGTCAGATGATGATGTACTATGTGCAACTAGTACATTCAGAAAGTTATATATTTCTTTATTGTGTTTACAGGGACCGAAAGTCCGCTATTATCCGTTATTGTTATTTATAAATAACTGTTATTGTACTGTACTGTAAAATAAAAAATCACAGAACACATTTCCATGGTGAATTATGCGCCGCTGCTTTTATGAAACTAAGTAGTGGCCAAATTCAGCCAGGATCAATGAAATATTCAGGCTTAATCCACTTTGTGGCTTTTACTTGCCAAATCGTGGAGATTCAACCTTAAAGCATCTTCTTCCATTTTCACAAATATGTGTCAGAGTGCTGATGCCAAAGACACATCCATGTCGTGAACTGATTTTGAAATTGCGGTGCTGAATTTATTTATTTATTTTTATTAAACTGATAAGAACAGATACTACACTTGATCTTAGCCAAAAGGCTGAGAGCAGCGCTGAATTTAAGCGTCCAATTACGCAATGACGCACAGCTGCACACTCTGAAGGCTGTCCCATTTGTGCGTTACACCAGTGAAAGGAAGGACTCTTGCCTCGCCTCCGGAGGACCCGACTCCGAAGGACCCGACTCTGAAGGAAGGATCCTACCAAGGAAGGATCCTTGACTTTGGGATACAGCTAGCGTGTGTGTGTCTCCCTCTATCTATCTGTCTGTGTCTGTGTGGCAGCCACCAATCAGAGCAGAGCAATCAACCACAGCTGCTCCTCCTGTGAAATTTGATTTGTTGGTCACTGAGAGAAAGAGAAAAACAGTTGGAAGTTCCCCTCTAACAAAAAAGGATTTTTGGCCAAACTGTAGTTCCTATCAGTGAACTGACTTCTTTGAGCATCCTGAGTTCTTCCTGAACGTCTAAATGTTTTGTGTAGTATCTGTGCATCCTACACCCAAACTATAACTCTGACAGAATTAGCAGACAAATGTGAGTGAGAAGACCAATTTACCCACGTTTCTATGTATTCTATCTATGTATTTCTGTAGAGTGGCATTTGCGGCCTCAAGCGCAGTTTCCAAATATATTTTTTGATACATTTTTCTCTCCCACGGCACTCTAGTTATGATGTCATCCACTCTAGCCTCTCCATAGGGTAACATTGGGGGGATTTTATGGGGTGGTTTTGCCTAAGAATTTAAAAACCGTTTGCCGAAACTCTTGGAAACTTATTTCTAAGACCATACCTTTATTAGTGTATGTGCGACCAAAACTCCGGAAGGAGTCGAAGTAGTCGACCGAAAAAAAACACGGAAGAAACGGAACAATTAAGATTAAACCCGGTGAATAGTATATAGTGTGCTCTTTCAAGCACACTCCACTAGATATTAATAAAAAAGTTTAAATCGAAAATCATTTTATTAAAATCAAATTGTGGATTAAGGAGAACTGTGACACCCCTCATCATTACACACACACACACACACACACACACACACACACACCACATAAAGATGCTTTCCCATCAGGTTGTCAAGATATCTGTTGCCAGGACACCAGAAGGCTGGATATGATGTTTACTGGAGGGAAACACAGACTGGTCACAGCTGGACGTACGTGTGTGTGTGTGTGTGTGTGTGTGTGTGTGTATGTGTGTGTGTGTGTGTGTGTGTGTGTGTGTGTGTGTGTGCAGCCAGTAGGTAGTCTCATAATATTTGCTCTCTTTCCTGCTATCTCCTCTATTCATGTTCTGATCCGTTCTGTCATCTGTTGTGTCCGTGTCCTCCCTCCCTTCTGTCCGTCCTCTCATTGTTCCGCCGTCTCTCCTGTCGTTTCAATATCCTCCTCCCTCCCTCCGTCCTTCCCTCCCTGCTCACAGCAGAGGGTGAGAAAGGTAAACTTTCCCACTCGTTCCGCTGCTCATCTTTTACTCGTCACTTCTCCGTCAATCCATCTCCCTCAACTACGGGTCAAACTTGGGTTAGTTTCAGTCAAGTATTGTGACTTTTCCTTTCCCTTTATGCACAACTTGGTTCTTCGGAGGCTGATTCTGATACTTGTTTTAACCTTTGATCCACTTGGTGACTTTTCCTGCTCTTCCCTGTTTTGTTTGGGCTTGTTAGGGCTGCAATGGTTAATGCTTTTTGTTCCGAACAGTATAACGGTACGGTGCATGCAGTTGCATGCAGAATACACTGTATGTAGATTGATAATGCAGAACCAGAGTCCACAAGTGCAATGTGTTGATGCTTGCACAACAAGTGGGAACAAGATTGGCTTGTGACCGGTGGCAGTTCTAGATTAATTTTACTGTTGGGGCCGAGGAGGGGCCAGTGTTTAATCAGAGGGGCACGTTAATTATGTAATCGGCAAAGATGACATTTAAGCATTCAAAACCTTTATTTTAGCTTATTTTGAAATCTTATTCAAGTATATCTGAAAGATACAAATACAACTGATTGAAACAATGAGACTTACCAACAATAACAATTATTTTTGTATGACAATGACATTTCTAATTTTTTTTACACACAATTACTTTTTTTATTTTGAAAGTGCAGTACAGTGAGAATGATCTTTTTTTATATACACAAGCTTTAATTGCACAGTTAAACTATTACACAATGTACACATTCTGGGTTCCTTTTGTGTACAATGAGATAGTGTTTGAACAAAAAATAGGTAAATTGATCATTTTATTATTAATTTGACACAGGGGCCACAGCAGGGGCCAAGGGCTTCTTCACAGGTGCAGTGGCCCCTGTACGCCCCTGCGTAGAACCGCCACTGCTTGTGACTGAAAGAAATTAAACGCCAAAGCTGGAAAACCTGCAAAACCTGCCTGAAGCTTCTCGGTCAGCTACAACAGCAATGCACAGAGTTAAGTATATGAAAAGTTTGTTTCATTTGGTCGTGCAAATGGAAATACATCTAAATGCTAATGCACGTTCAACGGCATCACCCAGATGTGCCGATCACCTGAATGATAAGTGTTTGTGCTTTGAATGTTTCAATATAGCCACGGTGAAAAGATATGAAACACTCCTCCTTATGCAAAGGTTTTAATTCTATGTATTTTGCATTTACAGTTTTGTAGAATAAGAGATAGTTTTTGGTTTTATGGCCTATAATGGTGCGTTTTGGGAAAGTGTTTGTTTGGTATAATACAGTAGTGTTTGGAATGTTTCCTATTTTTATTGTAAAAAAGTGAAGTAAAGTTTTCAGTGTGAAAAATGTTACCTCAGTTCCCAGAAAAAAAACATTTTGTCTGTCTACCCTTACCCTACTGTCTGTTCAAAAAAAGTAAAAAGAAGAGTGATCCTTCATCACTGGAAAGGCCAGATTAGACCTGACTATGAAGAATGGGTTAACTTGATGAGAGAGAATGAATCATCAATTAATGGTGGTTAAATTACTTAATTGTAAGGAATCATATTCTCTGGTCTGGAGGGACTTTTTGTCTTTTCTTAAAGGAGAGAATGTGCAAAAAGTGTTACGTCGCTTTGACAGTATTTGTGCTTTTGATGTAATTTATTATACATTTTTTTCTCTCCATATTTTCTTTGTGCTGCTGAACTCCATCTGTTGTTTTTTTGATATGTCCGTGCTGTTAATTTTGATTTTATTTCTTTATGTTTATTTGTTTCTGCTGATGCAACCCAATCTGATTGCTCAGACTCAATTTTAAAAGGTCAAAAGGCATTCGAGCAAGAATGTAAAAGGTCATCTGAAAGTTAACACACCACTGAGCACACTCTAATGAGAGTTAAAACTTTCTCACTCACTCACTCACTCACACACACACACACACACACACACACACACACACACACACAAACTGTCTTGTTTGACCTCCCATCTGGGCAGGTCAGCAGACAGAGTTGGAGCAACAACATAGTTAATATTTAATTGTCACCGTCTGCTCCCCTCCTCAACCTGACAAACACAAACACACACAGTACAAACAACTTAAATAAGTTATTATCTTCACAGCTGAGAGACACAGAGGGACAGGCAGAGGAGGGGAGAAAGGTGATAAGATGGAGGGAAGAAAAGAGAGAAAGACTCAATAAGTTGAAGAGCAGACCGGACGAAAGATAAAAACCAGATGTGGAGCACAAAAGAGAATAAATAAGTGAACGGATGCAGCATCAGAATGAGACAACTCTGGTGGATTGGAAGACCACAGTGAGAGAGGACGACCTTACAGTGACCTGACAGTGACATGCACACACACACACTCAGACACGAATAAAGAGGGATTAACCATGATGTCAAAATATGTCAGAGAAGAGGAAGCTGATGCAAAATATTCCACACTCCCACAATTAGAAAAATGTCTCACAAACACACCCTGTGGATTGTTAGAGACATCCTGAGGGCTTTGCACAGACCAAAAGAAAAGAGAGAGCAGAAAAGAAATTAAATCAGAGCGAGAAGAAATCAAGTGTTTACATGTTTCAAAAAAAGCAAAAGAACCAAGTTCAAATTAACCCTTATGTTATGTCAGGAACAGCTATAACAGCTATAGATGTGGGGGGATAAAAATCGATACAGCATAGTATTGCGATATTTTGCTTAGCAATATTATATCAATTTATTTAGCGTTCCGCCTGGCAGGCCGTCACTTTTTTCAAGGTTTTTTTTTTTCGGAGGCTGTAGCGGGCTCACTTTTAGGAATATACTGGAGATACTGGTATCATATGAAACTAGAAGATCTTACTTTGTTGGTCAGTCTGTGGGTTTGACTCTCATTGTGGAAAATTAAAGGACTTGATTGAATTTAACATCAAAATGCAGTTAAATATTGAAATTGTAATACATTGTATCGCCATACTCACCATATCGCAGAATGCTTAAAATCTCAAATATATTGTATTGTGACTCAAGTATCGGGATAAAATCGTATCATGGGGCCTCTTGCGATTCACACCCCTAAACCTGAGGCATGAATAATTATCCAAAAGTGTCAAAAACTAAAAAAAATCCAATAAACATTGTTTATATTTCATTAACAACTCCATTACTAACCATTTCAATCAATATTTAGTGCAATGGTGTTATTAACCTCTCACAGATCAGGTTCAAAGAGGATAATTAACTTGCGTTTACGTTGGAAAGACCTACATATAAAATACAATAGTTTTACATTTTACATTTATTTTACATCATACTTTTTTTTCCGTTTATGAAATAATATTTATAACTATTTTTTAAAATATTTTAAAACTTTTTAATGGTTCAATTTGACCCACAACATAAGATTAGGGTTAAATGTAAAAGACTAATCCATCAAAAATGTATTTTTATCGAAGAGTATCAAACATGTATGACTTTTAATGTGAAAGGTATCTCTGAAAAGAAAAATAAACTACTATAATAACTATACCTATAATTAACGACTCGACAGTAACAGCTGCCAGCTCGCCTTTAAAAACAATATTAAGATATGAGCAACCAGTTCTTGGTCTTTGGTTGCAACAACCAATTTTTATCCCCCAAAATAAATAAATCATATTTATTATTATAATATTTGTTGCATTATTGATCATATTTGTTGCAATATTCCAAAAACATTTGAATATTTTCATTTGATGCAGCTTTAAAAACATGTTTTTTTCTGGGTCTGAGAGTTTATTTTCTAACTTAAAAGGCTTCTTCAATGTGTATTACAAGACGAAAGTTTTAAAGTTCAAAGCATCATTTTTTACAATAATAAACTACTCGACAGAAGCAGCTGCCAGCTAGCCTTTGGCAACAATATTAAGATATGAGCAACCATTTCTTGGTCTTTGGTTGCAACAACCATTTTTTAACCCCCAATATGAAGAAATGATATCAAATATTATAATATTTGTTGCATTATTGACAATATTTGTTGCATTACTGATGAAGTTCAGCTATTCAATTTTTTCCATTGCACTACATGTAAATATATGTCAACAACCTGACCGTGTACATATATTTTTAATGTTTAATATTTAATATCTGTATTTTTTGTACACAAGACAGAGTCAGATTCTTAGTATGTGCACACAAATCTGACCAATGAAGCTGATTCTGATTCTGAATTGAGGAAGAACCAGATGAAACAAAAAGGAAATTTCTAGTCTAGTCTTAAGAAGACGTATTCCAGAAAAAAAATCTATTTAGTATTTGCTAAAGGGTTTTTATTTCTTGCTTTATTTCTTTCTTTGACAGTGTCATTAATTGGTGGAAAAAATGTTATTAAATAAAATTAAAATTGTTATAATATTCTGAAGAGTTTCTATCCCTGCAGAAGAAGTTTTTCTTTCTTTTTATTTTCTAACTTTACCTGTCAAATGTCAGAGGCTTGTTGGTTTTTTGTTTGCACACAGTCTGCTCCCCCATATGGGTTTAATGGTTTATTTCTCTATACTGATTTTAAACAGCCTGGCACATGAATACAATATAAGATCAACTGCATTTCATCAATATGGTGGATAGGAACAGACTTGACTGTCAGTGTCATTTATCTCAAGTAGGATTTTCTCATATTATTCTCTAATTCTTATTTTCCTCTTATGGCTTTGTGCAAGAACAGATATAAGAGAAAAATCAGAAAAGATTCATGCCAACATAGTACCAACAGAAACTGTATGTCTGTGTTCTATTGTGGAAAAAAAGCTTAATAAACAAAAAAAAAAATAGTACCAACAGAAATACTTATATATATATATACTTATATTATATTCATATGAAAATGTGATCATTAAAAACTCATTTTGTTTGGCCATGCATTGTTTAAACCCAGAGGTTCATTTTAAATTATAATGAAGGTCTCAAAAGATAAAAAATAAGAAAAAAATATTGCAAAAAACCACTTGGATATTTTCATTTGATGCAGTTGTGCAGCTATAAAAACATGTTTTTTTGGGGTCTGAAAATTTTAGAGTGAACTTAAAAGGCTACTTAAATGTGTATTAAAAGACGAAAGTTTTAAAGTTCAAAGAATGATGCCATAAAAAAGGGAAAATAGAAGAATAGAGTGAGAGAAAATCTTCTTGTTTTACTTACTGAAGCCCACAAACATTCATTTCTCATTTCCCTTCTGTCTTTGTGTGAACCACAGAGCTGCAGGCAGAGAGTTCACACAGACAAAGCACAGCATGAACACACACACACACACACACACACACACACACACACGGAGCACGAACACGCAAACACACCACACACACATGCTTAATATTACACTCACACAACATCCAGGGAAAACATGGCTGCCTCTTAATTCAACACAATGCGAGCACATTACACCACAAACATGCAACAATACACACACACACACACACACACACACACACACACACACTGTAACATATGCGTGACAAACACACATGTTCTTATTAGTAGACACAAGCACGAATAAACTGAATGGATGAATGAATGAACTGAAGAGGTTCACGACCTGATGGCACGAAGGTCAAAATCTCAGCCAGTTTGAGAAATAATAGATGTCTTCTGTTGCTTTCTGTGTCTCACTTCACTTTCATTCTGCTTTATGTCCAAATAAAAGTGATCAAATAGAGTGATTTCACTCATACATAACTTATATAGCACGTTTATTTACAGAAAAAATAGGGGGTATAAAGCTTTTTACTGAAATGCTTTACAAATAAAACCTCAAAATTAATCTTTTGTTGTTCTGGTAGCAGTTCTTGATGTATTACTACTTTTCCAACTTGGATTTGCTTTTTTCATGTTTATATCGGTTATATATTATATTAACGTGAAACTACCAGTCGCAACACTGACCACGACTTTAAAAGACAAAACAACTTCACTAAAGACGTTTCTGCATCATGCAAACTCAAACATCAATTTATAGCAAGAATGCATTTAGACTCACACACAAGCATCAAGCAGTGATGATAAAACCCTGATTGTGAGACAGTTTGGAGAGACAGGAGATTCAGAGTACAGTTTGGAAGCCAAAGGAGGAAACAAGGGGACATGCCTATAATGGATTACTGTAAATATAATTCCTATACACTAACGGGCCACTTTATTAGGTACACCTGTGCAACTTCATCCCTAATGCAAACATGTAATCAGCCAATCACATGGCAGCAACTGAAGGTCAAACTGAGCATCAGAATGGGGAAGAAAGGTGATTTAAGTGACTTTGAACGTGGCATGGTTGTTGGTTGTTTGAGTGGTTCTCAAACTGATATGGTCATTATTGCGATTTAACTGTTTAACTGCATTTTATGTACACAAAATTAA